>NC_064644.1:619001926-619301926 GCF_023864345.2 Schistocerca serialis cubense | reverse complement strand
ATTAAATTCGGATGCAATTTCTGTGTATCATCGTCAATAAGAAGGTGCAAGGTATACAGTAAACCCTTAAGTGAAGCATCGGAATCTAAAACTGGACTCACAGGAAAGGTTCAAATCATAGAAAGGGAGAGTTTCAGTCCTCTTTTACTTATGTCGGCATTGTGGCATTTGTATCAAAGTCGGATGCATTTTCTGTGTTTCATCGTCAATAAGAAGGTCCAAGGGATACAGTAAACCTGAAGTGAAGCATCGGAATCTAAAACTGGACTCACAGGAGAGGTTCAAATCATAGAAAGTGAGAGTGTCAGTTCTCTTCTACTTAGGTCGGCATTGTGCCTTTTGGATTTAATTCCGATGCAATTTCTGTGTTTCATCGTCAATAAGAAGGTCCAAACGATACAGTAAAACTTAAGTGAAGCATCGGAATCTAAAACTGGACTCACAGGAGAGATTCAAATCATAGTAAGTTAGAGTGTCTCTCCTCTTGTACCTAATTCGGTATTGTGCCTTTTGTATTAAATTCGGATGCAATTTCTGTGTTTCATCGTCAATAAGAAGGTTCAAGGGATACAGTAAACCTTATGTAAATCATCGGAATCTAAAACTGGACTCACAGGAGAGGTTCAAATCATAGAAAATGAGAGTGTCAGTAATCTTGTACTTAAGTCGACATTGTGCCATTTGTATTAAATTCGGATGCAATTTCTGTGTTTCATCGTCAATAAGAAGGTCCAAACGATACAGTAAAACTGAAGTGAAGCATCGGAATCTAAAACTGGACTCACAGGAGAGATTCAATTCATAGAAAGTTAGAGTGTCTCTCCCCTTGTACCTAATTCGATATTGTGAATTTTGTATTAAATTCGGATGCAATTTCTGTGTTTCATCGTCAATAAGAAGGTCCAAGGGATACAGTAAACCTTAAGTAAATCATCGGAATCTAAAACTGGACTCACAGGAGAGGTTCAAATCATAGAAAGTTAGAGTGTCAGTCCTCTTGTACTTAAGTCGGCATTTTGCCTTTTGTATTACTTTCGGATGCAAATTCGGTGTTTCATCGTCAATAAGAAGGTCCAAGGGATACAGTAAACCTGAAGTGAAGCATCGAAATCTAAAACTGGACTCACAGAAGAAGTTCAAATCATAGAAAATTAGAGTGTCAGTCCTCTTTTACTTATGTCGGCATTGTGAGTGTTGAATTTGATTCCGATGCAATTTCTGTGTTTAATCGTCAATAAATAATTCCAAGGGATACAGTAAACCAGAGATGAAGCGTCGGAATCTAAAACTGGACTCACAGGAGAGGTTCAAATCATAGAAAGTTAGAGTGTCTCTCCTCTTGTACCTAATTCGGTATTGTGCCTTTTGTATTAAATTCGGATGCAATTTCTGTGTTTCATCGTCAATAAGAAGGTTCAAGGGATACAGTAAACCTTATGTAAATCATCGGAATCTAAAACTGGACTCACAGGAGAGGTTCAAATCATAGAAAATGAGAGTGTCAGTAATCTTGTACTTAAGTCGACATTGTGCCATTTGTATTAAATTCGGATGCAATTTCTGTGTTTCATCGTCAATAAGAAGGTCCAAACGATACAGTAAAACTGAAGTGAAGCATCGGAATCTAAAACTGGACTCACAGGAGAGATTCAATTCATAGAAAGTTAGAGTGTCTCTCCCCTTGTACCTAATTCGATATTGTGAATTTTGTATTAAATTCGGATGCAATTTCTGTGTTTCATCGTCAATAAGAAGGTCCAAGGGATACAGTAAACCTTAAGTAAATCATCGGAATCTAAAACTGGACTCACAGGAGAGGTTCAAATCATAGAAAGTTAGAGTGTCAGTCCTCTTGTACTTAAGTCGCCATTGTGATTTTTGTATTAAATTCGGATGCAATTTCTGTGTTTCATCGTTAGTAAGAAGGTCCAAGGGATACAGTAAACCTGAAGTGTGGCATCGGAATCTAAAACTGGACTCACAGGAGAGGTTCAACTCATAGAAAGTTAGAGTGTCAGTCCTCTTGTACTTAAGTCGGCATTGTACCTTTTGTATTAAATTCGGATGCAAACTCTGTGTTTCATCGTCAATTAGAAGGTCTAAGGGATACAGTAAACCTGAAGTAAAGCATTGGAATCTAAAACTGGAATCACAGGAGAGGTTCGAATCATAGAAAGTGAGAGTGTCAGTCCTCTTGTACTTAAGACGGCATTGTGCCTTTTGAATTTAATTCCGATGCATTTTCTGTGTTTCATCGTCAATAAGAATGTGCAAGGTATACAGTAAACCTGAAGTAAGCATCGGAATCTAAATCTGACCTCACAGGAGAGGTTCGAATCATAGAAAGTGAGAGTGTCAGTCCTCTTGTACGTAAGTCGGCATTGTGCCATTTGAATTAAATACGGATGCTATTTCTGTGTTTCGTCGTCAATAAGAAGGTCCATGGGATACAGTAAAGCTGAAGTGAAGCATCGGAATCTAAAAGTGGACTCACAGGGGAGGTTCAAATCACAGGATGTGAGAGTGTCAGTCCTCTTGTACTTTAGTCGGCATTGTGCCTTTTGTATTAAATTCGGACGCAATTTCTGATTTCATCGTCAATAAGAAGGTCCAAGGGATACAGTAAACCTGAAGTGAAGCATCGGAATCTAAAACTGGACTCAGAGGAGAGGATCAAATCATATAAAGTGAGAGTGTCAGTCCTCTTGTACTTAGGTCACCATAGTGACTTTTGTATTAATTTCGGATGCAATTTCTGTGTTTCATCGTCAATAAGAAGGTCCAAGGGATACAGTAAACCTGAAGTGAAGCATCGGAATCTAAAACTGGACTCACAGGAGATTTTCAAATCATAGAAAGTGAGAGTATCAGTCCTCTTGTACTTAAGCCGCCATTGTGATTTTTGTATTAAATTCGGATGCAATTTCTGTGTTTCATTGTCAATAAGAAGGTCCAAGGGACACAGTAACCCTGAAGTGAAGCATCGGAATCTAAAACTGGACTCACAGGAGAGGTGCAAATCATAGAAATTTAGAGTGTCAGTCCTCTTGTACTTAAGCCGGCATTGTACATTTTGTATTAAATTCGGATGCAAACTCTGTGTTTCATCGTGAATTAGAAGGTCCAAGGGATACAGTAAACCTGAAGAGCAGCATCGGAACCTAAAAGTGGACTCACAAGAGAGGTTCGAGTCATAGAAAGTGAGAGTGTCAGTCCTCTTGTACTTCCGTCGGCATTGCGCCTTTTGTATTAAATTCGGATGCAATTTCTGTGTTTCATCGTCAATAAGAAGGTCCAAGGGATACAGTAAACCTGAAGTGAAGCATCGGAATCTAAAACTGGGCTCACAGGAGAGGTTCAAATCATAGAAAGTTAGAGTGTCAGTCCTCTTTTACTTAAGTTGGCATTGTGCATTTTGAATTTAATTCCGATGCTATTTCTGTGTTTCATTGTCAATAAGAAGGTCCAAGGGATACAGTAAACCTGAAGTGAAGCATCGGAATCTAAAACAGGACTCACAGGAGTGGTTCTAATCTTAGAAAGTTAGAATGTCAGTCCTCTTGTACTTAAGTCGGCATTGTGCCATTTGTATTAAATTCGGATGCAATTTCTGTGTTTAATCGTCAATAAGAAGGTCCAAGGGATACAGTAAACCTGAAGTGAAGCATCGGAATCTAAAACTGGACTCACAAGAGAGGTGCAAATCATAGAATGTGAAGGTGTCAGTCCTCTTGTACTTAAGCCGCCATTGTGCCTTTTGTATTAAGTTCGGATGCAATTTCTGTGTTTCATCGTCAATAAGAAGGTCCAAGGGATACAGTAAACCTGTAGTGAAGCATCAGAATCTAAAACTGGTCTCTTAGGAGAGGTTCCAATGATAGAAAGTTAGAATTTCAGTCCTCTTGTACTTAAGTCGGCATTGTGCCTTTTGAATTTAATTTCGATGCTTTTTCTGTGTTTCATTGTCAATAAGAAGGTCCAAGGGATACAGTAAACCTGAAGTGAAGCACGGAATCTAAAACTGGATTCACAGGAGAGGTTCAAAATATAGAAACTTAGAATGTGAGTCCTCTTCTACTTAAGTGGCATTGTGCCTTTTGTATTAAATTCGGATGCAATTTCTGTGTTTCATCGTCATTAAGAAGGTGCAAGGTATACAGCAAACCTGAAGTGAAGCACCGGAATCTAAAACTGGACTCACAGGAGAGGTTCAAATCACAGAAACTTAGAGTGTCAGTACTCTTTTCTTAAGTCGACATTGTGCCATTTGTATTAAATTCAAATGCAATTTCTGTGTTTCATCGTCAATAAGAGGGTCCAAGGGATACAGTAAAACTGAAGTGAGGCATCGGAATCTAAAACTGGACTCCCAGGAGAGGTTCAAACCTTGGAAAGCGAGAGTGTCAGTCCTCTTGTACTTAAGTCGCCATTGTGCCTTTTGTACTAAATTCGGATGCAATTTCTGTGTTTCATCGTCAATAAGAAGGTCCTAGGGATACAGTAAACCTGAAGTGAGCATCGGAATCCAAAACTTGACTCACAGGTGTGGTTCAAATCATAGAAAGTCAGAGTGTCAATCCTCTTGTACTTAAGTCGCTACTGTGCTTTTTGTATTAAATTCGGATGCAAACTCTGTGTTTCATCGTCACTAAGAAGGTGCAAGGGATACAGTAAACCTGAAGTGAAGCATCGGAATCTAAAACTGGACTCACAGGAGAGGTTCAAATCATAGAAAGTTAGAGTGTCAGTGCTCTTGTACTTAAGTCGGCATTATGCCTTTTGAATTTAATTCCGATGCAATTTCTGTGTTTCATCGTCAATAAGAAGGTCCAAGGGATACAGTAAACCTGAAGTGAAGCATCGGAATCTAAAACTGGACTCACAGGAGAGGTTCAAATCATAGAAAGTGAGAGTGTCAGTCCTCTTTTGTTTAAGTCGGCATTGTGCGTTTTGAATTTAATTCGGATGCAATTTCTGTGTTTCATCGTCAATAAGAAGGTCCAAGGGATACAGTAAACCTGAAGTGAAGCATCGGAATCCAAAACTGGACTCACAGGAGAGGTTCAAATCATAGAAAGTTAGAGTGTCAGTCCTCTTGTACTTAAGTCTGCATTGTGCCTTTTGTATTAAATTCGGATGCAAACTCTGTGTTTCATCGTCAATAAGAAGGTCCAAGGGATACAGTAAACCTGAAGTGAAGCATCGGAATCTAAAACTGGACTCACAGGAGAGGTGCAAATCATAGAAAGTTAGAGTGTCAGTCCTCTTGAACTTAATCGGCATCGTGCCTTTTGAATTTAATTCCGATGCAATTTCTGTGTTTCATCGTCAATAAGAAGCTGCAAGGTATACAGTAAACCTGAAGTGAAGCATCGGAATCTAAAACTGGACTCACAGGAGAGGTTCAAATCATAGAAAGTGAGAGTATTAGTACTCTTGTTCCTAAGCCGCCATTGTGATTTTTGTACTAAATTCGGATTCAATTTCTGTGTTTCATCGTCAATAAGAAGGTCCAATGGATACAGTAAACCTGAAGTGAAGCATCGGAATTTAAAACCGGTCTCACAGGAGAGGTTCAAATCATAGAAAGTGCGAGTGTCCGTCCTCTTGTACTTAAGTCGGCATTGTGCCATTTGTATTAAATTCGGATGCGATTTCCGTGATTTATCGTCAATAAGAAGGTCCAAGGGATACAGTAAACCTGAAGTGAAGCATCGGAATCTAAATCTGACCTCACAAGAGAGGTTCGAATCATAGAAAGTGAGAGTGTCAGCCCTCTTGTACTTAAGTCGGCATTGTGCCATTTGTATTAAATTCGGATGCAATTTCTGTGTTTCATCGTCAATAGGAATATCCAAGGGATACAGTAAACCTGAGGTGAAGCATCGGAATCTAAAACTGGACTCACAGGAGAGGTTCAATTCATAGAAAGTGAAAGTGTCAGTCCTCTTGTACTTAAGTCGCCTTTGTGCCTTTTGTATTAAATTCGGATGCAATTTCTGTGTTTCATCGTCAATAAGAAGGTCCAAGGGATACAGTAAACCTGAAGTGAAGCATCGGAATCCAAAACTGGACTCACAGGAGAGGTTCAAATCATAGAAAGTCAGAGTGTCAGTCCTCTTTTACTTCTGTCGGCATTGTGCGTTTTGAATTTGATTCCGATGCAATTTCTGTGTTTCATCGTCAATAAGAAATTCCAAGGGATACAGTAAACCAGAAGTGAAGCGTCGCAATCTAAATCTGACCTCACAGGAGAGGTTCGAATCATACAGAGTGAGAGTGTCAGTCATCTTGTACTTAAGTAGGCATTGTGCCATTTGTAATAAATTCGGATGCAATTTCTGTGTTTAATCGTCAATAAGAAGGTCCAAGGGATACAGTAAACCTGAAGTGAAGCATTGGAATCTAAAACTGGACTCACAGGAGAGGTTCAAATCATAGAATGTGAAAGTGTCAGTCCTCTTGTACTTAAGCCGCCATTGTGCCTTTTGTACTAAATTCGGATGCAATTTCTGTGTTTCATCGTCGATAAGAAGGTCCTAGGGATACAGTAAACCTGAAGGGAAGCATCGGAATCCAAAATTGGACTCACAGGAGAGGTTCAAATCATAGAAAGTTAGAGTGTCAGTCCTCATGTACTTAAGTCTGCATTGTGCCTTTTGAATTTAATTCCGATGCAATTTCTGTGTTTAATCGTCAATAAGAAGGTCCAAGGGATACAGTAAACCTGAATTGAAACATCGGAAACTAAAACTGGACTCACAGGAGAGGTTCAAATCATAGAAAGTGAGAGTGTCAGTCCTCTTGTACTTAAGTCGCCATTGTGCCTTTTGTATTAAATTAGGATGCAATTTCTGTGTTTCATCGTCAATAAGAAGGTCCAAGGGATACAGTAAACCTGAAGTGAAGCATCGGAATCCAAAATTGGACTCACAGGAGAGGTTCAAATCATAGAAATTTAGAGTGTCAGTCCTCTTGTACTTAAGTCGGTATTGTGCCTTTTGTATTAAATTCGGATGCAAACTCTGTGTTTCATCGTCACTAAGAAGGTGCAAGGGATACAGTAAACCTGAAGTGAAGCATCGGAATCTAAAACTGGAGTCACAGGAGAGGTTCAAATCATAGAAAGTTAGAGTGTCAGTGCTCTTGTACGTAAGTCGGCATTATGCCTTTTGAATTTAATTCCGATGCAATTTCTGTGTTTCATCGTCAATAAGAAGGTAAAAGGGATACAGTAAACCTGAAGTGAAGCATCGGAATCTAAAACTGGACTCACAGGAGAGGTTCAAATCATAGAAAGTGAGAGTGTCAGTCGTCTTTTGTTTAAGTCGGCATTGTGCGTTTTGAATTTAATTCGGATGCAATTTCTGTGTTTCATCGTCAATAAGAAGGTCCAAGGGATACAGCAAACCTGAAGTGAAGCATCGGAATCCAAAACTGGACTCACAGGAGAGGTTCAAATCATAGAAAGTTAGAGTGTCAGTCCTCTTGTACTTAAGTCTGCATTGTGCCTTTTGTATTAAATTCGGATGCAAACTCTGTGTTTCATCGTCAATAAGAAGGTATAAGGGATACAGTAAACCAGAAGTGAAGCATCGGAATCTAAAACTGGACTCACAGGAGAGGTTAAAATCATAGAAAGTTAGAGTGTCAGTCCTCATGTACTTAAGTCGGCATTGTGCCTTTTGAATTTAATTCCGATGCAATTTCTGTGTTTAATCGTCAATAAGAAGGTCCAAGGGATACAGTAAACCTGAAGTGAAGCATCGGAAACTAAAACTGGACTCACAGGAGAGGTTTAAATCATAGAAAGTGAGAGTGTCAGTCCTCTTGTACTTAAGTCGCCATTGTGCCTTTTGTATTAAATTCGGATGCAATTTTGTGTTTCATCGTCAATAAGAAGGTCCAAGATATACAGTAAACCTGAAGTGAAGCATCGGAATCCAAAATTGGACTCACAGGAGAGGTTCAATTCATAGAAAGTTAGAGTGTCAGTCCTCTTGTACTTAAGTCGGTATTGTGCCTTTTGTATTAAATTCGGATGCAAACTCTGTGTTTCATCGTCACTAAGAAGGTGCAAGGGATACAGTAAACCTGAAGTGAAGCATCGGAATCTAAAACTGGACTCACAGGAGAGGTTCAAATCATAGAAAGTTAGAGTGTCAGTCCTCTTGTACTTAAGTCGGCATTGTACCTTTTGTATTAAATTCGGATGCAAACTCTGTGTTCCATCGTCAATAAGAAGCTGCAAGGTATACAGTAAACCTGAAGTGAAGCATCGGAATCTAAAACTGGACTCACAGGAGAGGTTCAAATCATAGAAAGTGATAGTATTAGTCCTCTTCTACTTAGGTCGGCACTGTGCCTTTTGAATTTAATTCCGATGCAATTTCTGTGTTTCATCGTCAATAAGAATGTCCAAGGGAAACAGTTAACCTGAAGTGAAGCATCGGAATCCAGAACTGGACTCACAGGAGATGTTCAAATCATAGAAAGTGAGAGTGTCAGTCCTCTTGTTCCTAAGCCGCCATTGTGATTTTTGTACTAAATTCGGATTCAATTTCTGTGTTTCATCGTCAATAAAAAGGTCCAAAGGATACAGTAAACCTGAAGTGAAGCATCGGAATTTAAAACCGGTCTCACAGGAGAGGTTCAAATCATAGAAAGTGCGAGTGTCCGTCCTCTTGTACTTAAGTCGGCATTGTGCCATATGTATTAAATTCGGATGCAATTTCTGTGTTTCATCGTCAATAAGAATATCCAAGGGATACAGTAAACCTGAGGTGAAGCATCGGAATCTAAAACTGGACTCACAGGAGAGGTTCAAATCATACAAAGTGTGAGTATTAGTCCTCTTCTACTTAGGTCGGCACTGTGCCTTTTGAATTTAATTCCGATGCAATTTCTGTGTTTCATCGTCAATAAGAATGTCCAAGCGAAACAGTAAACCTGAAGTGAAGCATCGGAATCTAGAACTGGACTCACAGGAGAGGTTCAAATCATAGAAAGTTAGAGTGTCAGTCCTCTTGTACTTAAGTCGGCATTGTACCTTTTGTATTAAATTCGGATGCAAACTCTGTGTTCCATCGTCAATAAGAACGTCCAAGGGATACAGTAAACCTGAAGTGAAGCATCGGAATCTAAAACTGGACTCACAGGAGAGGTTCAAATCATAGAAAGTGAGGGTGTCAGTCCTCTTGTACTTAAGACGGCATTGTGCCTTTTGAATTTAATTCCGATGCAATTTCTGTGTTTCATCGTCAATAACAAGGTGCAAGGTATACAGTAAACCTGAAGTGAAGCATCGCAATCTAAATCTGACCTCACAGGAGAGGTTCGAATCATAGAGAGTGAGAGTGTCAGTCCTCTTGTACTTAAGTAGGCATTGTGCCATTTGTATTAAATTCGGATGCAATTTCTGTGTTTAATCGTCAATAAGAAGGTCCAAGGGATACAGTAAACCTGAAGTGAAGCATTGGAATCTAAAACTGGACTCACAGGAGAGGTTCAAATCATAGAAAATGAGGGTGTCAGTCCTCTTGTACTTAGACGGCATTGTGCCTTTTGAATATAATTCCGATGCAATTTCTGTGTTTCATCGTCAATAACAAGGTGCAAGGTATACAGTAAACCTGAAGTGAAGCATCGGGATCTAAATCTGACCTCACAGGAGAGGTTCGAATCATAGAAAGTGAGAGTGTCAGTCCTCTTGTACTTAAGTCGGCATTGTGCCATTTGTATTAAATTCGGATGCAATTTCTGTGTTTAATCGTCAATAAGAAGGTCCAAGGGATACAGTAAACCTGAAGTGGGATCATCGGAATCTAAAACTGGACTCACAGGAGAGGTTCTAATCATAGAATGTGAAAGTGTCAGTCCTCTTGTACTTAAGCCGCCATTGTGCCTTTTGTACTAAATTCGGATGCAATTTCTGTGTTTCATCGTCAATAAGAAGGTCCTAGGGATACAGTAAACCTGAACTGAAGCATCGGAATCCAAAACTGGACTCACAGGTGAGGTTCAAATCATAGAAAGTGAGAGTGTCAGTCGTCTTGTACTTAAGTCGGTATTGTGCCTTTTGTATTAAATTCGGATGCAAACTCTGTGTTTCATCGTCAATAGGAAGGTCCAAGGGATACAGTAAACCAGAAGTGAAGCATCGGAATCTAAAACTGGACTCACAGGAGAGGTTCAAATCATAGAAATTTAGAGTGTCAGTCCTCTTGTACTTAAGTCGGCATTGTGCCGTTTGAATTTAATTCCAATGCAATTTCTGTGTTTCATCGTCAATAAGAAGGTCCAAGGGATACAGTAAACCTGAAGTGAAGCATCGGAAACTAAAACTGGAATCACAGGAGATGTTCAAATCATAGAAAGTGAGAGTGTCAGTCCTCTTGTACTTAAGTCGCCATTGTGCCTTTTGTATTAAATTCGGATGCAATTTCTGTGTTTCATCGTCAATAAGAAGGTCCAAGGGATACAGTAAACCTGAAGTGAAGCATCGGAATCCAAAATTGGACTCACAGGAGAGGTGCAAATCATAGAAAGTTCGAGTGTCAGTCCTCTTGTACTTAAGTCGGTATTGTGCCTTTTGTATTAAATTCGGATGCAAACTCTGTGTTTCATCGTCACTAAGAAGGTGCAAGGGATACAGTAAACCTGAAGTGAAGCATCGGAATCTAAAACTGGACTCACAGGAGAGGTTCAAATCATAGAAAGTTAGAGTGTCAGTGCTCTTGTACTTAAGTCGGCATTATGCCTTTTGAATTTAATTCCGATGCAATTTCTGTGTTTCATCGTCAATAAGAAGGTCCAAGGGATACAGTAAACCTGAAGTGAAGCATCGCAATCTAAAACTGGACTCACAGGAGAGGTTCAAATCATAGAAAGTGAGAGTGTCAGTCCTCTTTTGTTTAAGTCGGCATTGTGCGTTTTGAATTTAATTCGGATGCAATTTCTGTGTTTCATCGTCAATAAGAATGTCCAAGGGAAACAGTAAACCTGAAGTGAAGCATCGGACTCTAGAACTGGACCCACAGGAGATGTTCAAATCATAGAAAGTGACAGTGTCAGTCCTCTTGTACTTAAGTCGCCATTGTGATTTTTGTATTAAATTCGGATTCAATTACTGTGTTTCATCGTCAGTAAGAAGGTCCAAGGGATACAGTAAACCTGAAGTGAAGCATCGGAATTTAAAACCGGTCTAACAGGAGAGGTTAAAATCATAGAAAGTGCGAGGGTCCGTCCTCTTGTACTTAAGTCGGCATTGTGCCATTTGTATTAAATTCGGATGCGATTTCCGTGATTTATCGTCAATAAGAAGGTCCAAGGGATACAGTAAACCTGAAGTGAAGCATCGGAATCTAAATCTGACCTCACAGGAGAGGTTCGAATCATAGAAAGTGAGAGTGTCAGCCCTCTTGTACTTAAGTCGGCATTGTGCCATTTGTATTAAATTCGGATGCAATTTCTGTGTTTCATCGTCAATAAGAATGTCCAAGGGATACAGTAAACCTGAGGTGAAGCATCGGAATCTAAAACTGGACTCACAGGAGAGGTTAAAATCATAGAAAGTTAGAGTGTCAGTCCTCATGTACTTAAGTCGGCATTGTGCCTTTTGAATTTAATTCCGATGCAATTTCTGTGTTTAATCGTCAATAAGAAGGTCCAAGGGATACAGTAAACCTGAAGTGAAGCATCGGAAACTAAAACTGGACTCACAGGAGAGGTTTAAATCATAGAAAGTGAGAGTGTCAGTCCTCTTGTACTTAAGTCACCATTGTGCCTTTTGTATTAAATTCGGATGCAATTTTGTGTTTCATCGTCAATAAGAAGGTCCAAGATATACAGTAAACCTGAAGTGAAGCATCGGAATCCAAAATTGGACTCACAGGAGAGGTTCAATTCATAGAAAGTTAGAGTGTCAGTCCTCTTGTACTTAAGTCGGTATTGTGCCTTTTGTATTAAATTCGGATGCAAACTCTGTGTTTCATCGTCACTAAGAAGGTGCAAGGGATACAGTAAACCTGAAGTGAAGCATCGGAATCTAAAACTGGACTCACAGGAGAGGTTCAAATCATAGAAAGTTAGAGTGTCAGTCCTCTTGTACTTAAGTCGGCATTGTACCTTTTGTATTAAATTCGGATGCAAACTCTGTGTTCCATCGTCAATAAGAAGCTGCAAGGTATACAGTAAACCTGAAGTGAAGCATCGGAATCTAAAACTGGACTCACAGGAGAGGTTCAAATCATAGAAAGTGATAGTATTAGTCCTCTTCTACTTAGGTCGGCACTGTGCCTTTTGAATTTAATTCCGATGCAATTTCTGTGTTTCATCGTCAATAAGAATGTCCAAGGGAAACAGTAAACCTGAAGTGAAGCATCGGAATCTAGAACTGGACTCACAGGAGATGTTCAAATCATAGAAAGTGAGAGTGTCAGTCCTCTTGTTCCTAAGCCGCCATTGTGATTTTTGTACTAAATTCGGATTCAATTTCTGTGTTTCATCGTCAATAAAAAGGTCCAAAGGATACAGTAAACCTGAAGTGAAGCATCGGAATTTAAAACCGGTCTCACAGGAGAGGTTCAAATCATAGAAAGTGCGAGTGTCCGTCCTCTTGTACTTAAGTCGGCATTGTGCCATATGTATTAAATTCGGATGCAATTTCTGTGTTTCATCGTCAATAAGAATATCCAAGGGATACAGTAAACCTGAGGTGAAGCATCGGAATCTAAAACTGGACTCACAGGAGAGGTTCAAATCATACAAAGTGAGAGTATTAGTCCTCTTCTACTTAGGTCGGCACTGTGCCTTTTGAATTTAATTCCGATGCAATTTCTGTGTTTCATCGTCAATAAGAATGTCCAAGCGAAACAGTAAACCTGAAGTGAAGCATCGGAATCTAGAACTGGACTCACAGGAGAGGTTCAAATCATAGAAAGTTAGAGTGTCAGTCCTCTTGTACTTAAGTCGGCATTGTACCTTTTGTATTAAATTCGGATGCAAACTCTGTGTTCCATCGTCAATAAGAACGTCCAAGGGATACAGTAAACCTGAAGTGAAGCATCGGAATCTAAAACTGGACTCACAGGAGAGGTTCAAATCATAGAAAGTGAGGGTGTCAGTCCTCTTGTACTTAAGACGGCATTGTGCCTTTTGAATTTAATTCCGATGCAATTTCTGTGTTTCATCGTCAATAACAAGGTGCAAGGTATACAGTAAACCTGAAGTGAAACATCGCAATCTAAATCTGACCTCACAGGAGAGGTTCGAATCATAGAGAGTGAGAGTGTCAGTCCTCTTGTACTTAAGTAGGCATTGTGCCATTTGTATTAAATTCGGATGCAATTTCTGTGTTTAATCGTCAATAAGAAGGTCCAAGGGATACAGTAAACCTGAAGTGAAGCATTGGAATCTAAAACTGGACTCACAGGAGAGGTTCAAATCATAGAAAATGAGGGTGTCAGTCCTCTTGTACTTAGACGGCATTGTGCCTTTTGAATATAATTCCGATGCAATTTCTGTGTTTCATCGTCAATAACAAGGTGCAAGGTATACAGTAAACCTGAAGTGAAGCATCGGGATCTAAATCTGACCTCACAGGAGAGGTTCGAATCATAGAAAGTGAGAGTGTCAGTCCTCTTGTACTTAAGTCGGCATTGTGCCATTTGTATTAAATTCGGATGCAATTTCTGTGTTTAATCGTCAATAAGAAGGTCCAAGGGATACAGTAAACCTGAAGTGGGATCATCGGAATCTAAAACTGGACTCACAGGAGAGGTTCTAATCATAGAATGTGAAAGTGTCAGTCCTCTTGTACTTAAGCCGCCATTGTGCCTTTTGTACTAAATTCGGATGCAATTTCTGTGTTTCATCGTCAATAAGAAGGTCCTAGGGATACAGTAAACCTGAACTGAAGCATCGGAATCCAAAACTGGACTCACAGGTGAGGTTCAAATCATAGAAAGTGAGAGTGTCAGTCGTCTTGTACTTAAGTCGGTATTGTGCCTTTTGTATTAAATTCGGATGCAAACTCTGTGTTTCATCGTCAATAGGAAGGTCCAAGGGATACAGTAAACCAGAAGTGAAGCATCGGAATCTAAAACTGGACTCACAGGAGAGGTTCAAATCATAGAAATTTAGAGTGTCAGTCCTCTTGTACTTAAGTCGGCATTGTGCCGTTTGAATTTAATTCCAATGCAATTTCTGTGTTTCATCGTCAATAAGAAGGTCCAAGGGATACAGTAAACCTGAAGTGAAGCATCGGAAACTAAAACTGGAATCACAGGAGATGTTCAAATCATAGAAAGTGAGAGTGTCAGTCCTCTTGTACTTAAGTCGCCATTGTGCCTTTTGTATTAAATTCGGATGCAATTTCTGTGTTTCATCGTCAATAAGAAGGTCCAAGGGATACAGTAAACCTGAAGTGAAGCATCGGAATCCAAAATTGGACTCACAGGAGAGGTGCAAATCATAGAAAGTTCGAGTGTCAGTCCTCTTGTACTTAAGTCGGTATTGTGCCTTTTGTATTAAATTCGGATGCAAACTCTGTGTTTCATCGTCACTAAGAAGGTGCAAGGGATACAGTAAACCTGAAGTGAAGCATCGGAATCTAAAACTGGACTCACAGGAGAGGTTCAAATCGTAGAAAGTTAGAGTGTCAGTTCTCTTGTACTTAGGTCGGCATTGTGCCTTTTGAATTTAATTCCGATGCAATTTCTGTGTTTCATCATCAATACGAAGGTCCAAGGGATACAGTAAACCTGAAGTCAAGCATCGGAATCTAAAACTGGACTCACAGGAGAGGTTCAAATCATAGAAAGTGAGAGTGTCAGTCCTCTTTTACTTATGTCGGCATTGTGCGTTTTGAATTTGATTCCGATGCAATTTCTGTGTTTCATCGTCAATAAGAATTTCCAAGGGATACAGTAAACCAGAAGTGATGCGTCGGAATCTAAAACTGGACTCACAGGAGATGTTCAAATCATAGAAAGTGAGAGCGTCAGTCCTCTTGTACTTAAGTCGCCATTGTGTTTTTTGTATTAAATTCGGATGCAATTTCTGTGTTTCATCGTCAATAAGAAGGTCCAAGAGATACAGTAAACCTGAAGTGAAGCATCGGAATCTAAAACTGGACTCACAGGAGAGGTTCAAATCATAGAAAGTGTGGGTGTCAGTCCTCTTGTACTTAAGACGGCATTTTGCCTTTTGAATTTAATTCCGATGCAATTTCTGTGTTTCATCGTCAATAACAAGGTGCAAGGTATACAGTAAACCTGAAGTGAAGCATCGCAATCTAAATCTGACCTCACAGGAGAGGTTCGAATCATAGAGAGTGAGAGTGTCAGTCCTCTTGTACTTAAGTAGTCATTGTGCCATTTGTATTAAATTCGGATGCAATTTCTGTGTTTCATCGTCAATAACAAGGTGCAAGGTATACAGTAAACCTGAAGTGAAGCATCGGGATTTAATTCTGACCTCACAGGAGAGGTTCGAATCATAGAAAGTGAGAGTGTCAGTCCTCTTGTACTTATGTCGGCATTGTGCCATTTGTATTAAATTCGGATGCAATTTCTGTGTTTCATCGTCAATAAGAATGTCCAAGGGATACAGTGAACCTGAAGTGAAGCATCGGAATCTAAAACTGGACTCACAGGAGAGGTTCAAATCATAGAAAGTTAGAGTGTCAGTCCTTTTGTACTTAAGTCGGCATTGTGCCTTTTGTATTAAATTTGGATGGAAACTCTGTGTTTCATCGTCAATAAGAATGTCCAAGGGAAACAGTAATCCAGAAGTGAAGCATCGGAATCTAAGACTGGACTCACAGGAGAGGTTCAAATCATAGAAAGTTAGAGTGTCAGTCCTCTTGTACTTAGGTCGGCATTGTGCCTTTTGAATCTAATTCCGTTGCAATTTCTGTGTTTCATCGTCAATAAGAAGGTCCAAGGGATACAGTAAACCTGAAGTGAAGCATCGGAATCTAAAACTGGACTCACAGGAGAGGTTCAAATCATAGAAAGTGAGGGTGTCAGTCCTCTTGTACTTAGACGGCATTGTGCCTTTTGAATATAATTCCGATGCAATTTCTGTGTTTCATCGTCAATAACAAGGTGCAAGGTATACAGTAAACCTGAAGTGAAGCATCGGGATTTAAATGTGACCTCACAGGAGATGTTCGAATCATAGAAAGTGAGAGTGTCAGTCCTCTTGTACTTATGTCGGCATTGTGCCATTTGTATTAAATTCGGATGCAATTTCTGTGTTTAATCGTCAATAAGAAGGTCCAAGGGATACAGTAAACCTGAAGTGAAGCATCGGAATCTAAAACTGGACTCACAGGAGAGGTTCTAATCATAGAATGTGAAAGTGTCAGTCCTCTTGTACTTAAGCCGCCATTGTGCCTTTTGTACTAAATTCGGATGCAATTTCTGTGTTTCATCGTCAATACGAAGGTCCTAGGGATACAGTAAACCTGAAGTGAAGCATCGGAATCCAAAACTGGACTCACAGGTGAGGTTCAAATCATAGAAAGTGAGAGTGTCAGTCGTCTTGTACTTAAGTCGGTATTGTCCCTTTTGTATTAAATTCGGATGCAAACTCTGTGTTTCATCGTCAATAGGAAGGTCCAAGGGATACAGTAAACCAGAAGTGAAGCATCGGAATCTAAAACTGGACTCACAGGAGAGGTTCAAATCATAGAAATTTAGAGTGTCAGTCCTCTTGTACTTTAGTCGGCATTGTGCCGTTTGAATTTAATTCCAATGCAATTTCTGTGTTTCATCGTCAATAAGAAGGTCCAAGGGATACAGTAAACCTGAAGTGAAGCATCGGAAACTAAAACTGGAATCACAGGAGATGTTCAAATCATAGAAAGTGAGAGTGTCAATCCTCTTGTACTTAAGTCGGTATTGTGCCTTTTGTATTAAATTCGGATGCAAACTCTGTGTTTCATCGTCACTAAGAAGGTGCAAGGGATACAGTAAACCTGAAGTGAAGCATCGGAATCTAAAACTGGACTCACAGGAGAGGTTCAAATCATAGAAAGTGAGAGTGTCAGTCCTCTTTTGTTTAAGTCGGCATTGTGCGTTTTGAATTTAATTCGGATGCAATTTCTGTGTTTCATCGTCAATAAGAATGTCCAAGGGAAACAGTAAACCTGAAGTGAAGCATCGGACTCTAGAACTGGACTCACAGGAGATGTTCAAATCATAGAAAGTGACAGTGTCAGTCCTCTTGTTCTTAAGTCGCCATTGTGCCATTTGTATTAAATTCGGATGCGATTTCCGTGATTTATCGTCAATAAGAAGGTCCAAGGGATACAGTAAACCTGAAGTGAAGCATCGGAATCTAAATCTGACCTCACAGGAGAGGTTCGAATCATAGAAAGTGAGAGTGTCAGCCCTCTTGTACTTAAGTCGGCATTGTGCCATTTGTATTAAATTCGGGTGCAATTTCTGTGTTTCATCGTCAATAAGAATGTCCAAGGGATACAGTAAACCTGAGGTGAAGCATCGGAATCTAAAACTGGACTCACAGGAGAGCTTCAAATCGTAGAAAGTTAGAATGTCAGTTCTCTTGTACTTAGGTCGGCATTGTGCCTTTTGAATTTAATTCCGATGCAATTTCTGTGTTTCATCATCAATACGAAGGTTCAAGGGATACAGTAAACCTGAAGTCAAGCATCGGAATCTAAAACTGGACTCACAGGAGAGGTTCAGATCATAGAAAGTGAGAGTGTCAGTCCTCTTTTACTTATGTCGTCATTGTGCGTTTTGAATTTGATTCCGATGCAATTTCTGTGTTTCATCGTCAATAAGAATTTCCAAGGGATACAGTAAACCAGAAGTGAAGCGTCGGAATCTAAAACTGGACTCACAGGAGATGTTCAAATCATAGAAAGTGAGAGCGTCAGTCCTCTTGTACTTAAGTCGCCATTGTGTTTTTTGTATTAAATTCGGATGCAATTTCTGTGTTTCATCGTCAATAAGAAGGTCCAAGGGATACAGTAAACCTGAATTGATGCATCGGAATCTAAAACTGGACTCACAGGAGAGGTTCAAATCACAGAAAGTTAGAGTGTCAGTCCTCTTGTACTTAACTCGGCATTGTACCTTTTGTATTAAATTCGGATGCAAACTCTGTGTTCCATCGTCAATTAGAAGGTCCGAGGGATACAGTAAACCTGAAGTGAAGCATCGGAATCTAAAAATGGACTCACAGGAGAGGTTCAAATCATAGAAAGTGAGGGTGTCAGTCCTCTTGTACTTAAGATGGCATTGTGCCTTTTGAATTTAATTCCGATGCAATTTCTGTGTTTCATCGTCAATAACAAGGTGCAAGGTATACAGTAAACCTGTAGTGAAGCATCGGAATCTAAATCTGTCCTCACAGGAGAGGTTCCAATCATAGAGAGTGAGAGTGTCAGTCCTCTTGTACTTAAGTCGGCATTGTGCGTTTTGAATTTAATTCGGATGCAATTTCTGTGTTTCAACGTCAATAAGAAGGTCCAAGGGATACAGTAAACCTGAAGTGAAGCATCGGAATCCAAAACTGGACTCACAGGAGAGGTCCAAATCATAGAAAGTTAGAGTGTCAGTCCTCTTGTACTTAAGTCGGCATTGTGCCTTTTGTATTAAATTCGGATGCAAACTCTGTGTTTCATCAGCAATAAGAAGGTCCAAGGGAAACAGTGAACCTGAAGAGAAGCATCGGAATCTAAAACTGGACTCACAGGAGAGGTTCAAATCATAGAAAGTTAGAGTGTCAGTCGTCTTGTACTTAAGTCGGCATTGTGCCTTTTGTATTAAATTCGGATGCAATATCTGTGTTTCATCGTCAATAAGAAGGAGCAAGGTATACAGCAAACCTGAAGTGAAGCATCGGAATCTAAAACTGAACTCACAGGAGAGGTTCAAATCATTGAAAGTTAGAGTGTCAGTCCTCTTCTACTTAAGTCGACATTGTGCCATTTGTATTAAATTCAGATGCAATTTCTGTGTTTCATCGTCAATAAGAAGGTCCAAGGGATACAGTTAACCGAAGAGAAGCATCGGAATCTAAAACTGGACTCACAGGAGAGGTTCAAATCATAGAAAGCAAGAGTGTCAGTCCTCTTGTACTTAAGTCGCCATTGTGCCTTTTGTACTAAATTCGGATGCAAACTCTGTGTTTCATCGTCAATAAGTAGGTCCAAGGGATACAGTAAACCTGAAGTGAAGCATCGGAATCTAAAACTGGACTCACAGGAGAGGTTCAAATCCTAGAAAGTTAGAGTGTCAGTCCTCTTGTACTTAAGTCGGCATTGTGCCTTTTGAATTTAATTCCGATGCAATTTCTGTGTTTCATCGTCAATAAGAAGGTCCAAGGGATACATTAACCTGAAGTGAAGCATCGGAATCTAAAACTGGACTCACAGGAGAGGTTCAAATCATAGAAAGTTAGAGTGTCAGTCCTCTTTTACTTAAGTCGACATTGTGCCATTTGTATTAAATTCAGATGCAATTTCTGTGTTTCATCGTCAATAAGAATGTCCAAGGGATACAGTAAACCTGAAGTGAAGCATCGGAATCTAAAACTGGACTCACAGGAGAGGTTCAAATCATAGAAAGCAAGAGTGTCAGTCCTCTTGTACTTAAGTCGCCATTGTGCCTTTTGTACTAAATTCGGATGAAATTTCTGTGTTTCATCGTCAATAAGAAGGTACAAGGGATACAGTAAACCTGAAGTGAAGCATCGGAATCCAAAACTGGACTCACAGGTGAGGTTCAAATCATAGAAAGTTAGAGTGTCAGTCCTCTTGTACTTAAATCGGCAATGTGATTTTTGAATTTAATTCCGATGCAATTTCTGTGTTTCATCGTCAATAAGAAGGTCCAAGGTTTACAGTAAACCTGAAGTGAAGCATCGGAATCTAAATCTGACCTCACTGGTGAGGTTCGAATCATAGACAGTGAGAGTGTGAGTCCTCTTGTACTTAAGCCGGCATTGTGCCATTTGTATTAAATTCGGATGCAATTTCTGTGTTTCATCGTCAATAAGAAGGTCCTAGGGATACAGTAAAACTGAAGTGAAGCATCGGAATCTAAAACTGGACTCTCAGGAGAGGTTCAAAACATAAAAAGCGAAAGTGTCAGTCCTCTTGTACTTAAGTCAGCATTGTGCCATTTGTATTAAATTCGGATGCAATTTCTGTGTTTCATCGTCAATAAGAAGTTCCAAGGGATACAGTAAACCTGAAGTGAAGCATCGGAATCTAAAACTGCACTCACAGGAGAGGTTCAAATCACATAAAGTGAAAGTGTCAGTCCTCTTGTACTTAAGCCGCCATTGTGCCTTTGGTATTAAGTTCGGATGCAATTTCTGTGTTTCATCGTCAATAGGAATATCCAAGGGATACAGTAAACCTGAAGTGAAGCATCGGAATCTAAAACTGGACTCACAGGAGAGGTTCAAATCATAGAAAGTGTAAGTGTCAGTCCTCTTTTGCTTAAGTCGGCATTGTGCGTTTTGAATTTAATTCCGATGCAATTTCTGTGTTTCATCGTCAATAAGAAGGTCCAAGGGATACAGTAAACCTGAAGTGAAGCATCGGAATCTAAAACTGGACTCACAGGAGATGTTCAAATCATAGAAAGTGAAAGTGTCAGTCCTCTTGTACTTAAGTCGCCATTGTGATTTTTGTATTAATTTCGGAAGCAATTTCTGTGTTTCATCGTCAATAAGAAGGTCCAAGGGATACAGTAAACCTGAAGTGAAGCATCGGAATCTAAAACTGGACTCACAGGAGAGGTTCAACTCATAGAAAGTTAGAGTGTCAGTCCCCTTGTACTTAAGTCGGCATTGTTCCTTTTGTATTAAATTCGGATACAAACTCAGTGTTTTATCGTCAATTAGAAGGACCAAGGGATACAGTAAACCTGAAGTGAAGCATCGGAATCTAAAACTGGGCTCACAGGAGAGGATCAAATCATAGAAAGTTAGAGTGTTAGTCCTCTTGTACTTAGGTCGGCATTGTGCCCTTTGTATTAAATTCGAATGCAAACTCTGTGTTTCATCGTCAATAAGAAGGTCCAAGGGATACAGTAAACCTTAAGTGAAGCATCAGAATCTAAAACTGGTCTCTTAGGAGAGGTTCAAATCATAGAAAGTTAGAATGTCAGTCCTCTTGTACTTAAGTCGGCATTGTGCTTTTGAATTTAATTCCGATGCTTTTTCTGTTTTTCATTGTCAATAAGAAGGTCCAAGGGATACAGTAAACCTGAAGTGAAGCATCGGAATCTAAAACTGGACTCACAGGAGAGGTTCAAATCATAGAAAGTTAGAATGTCAGTCCTCTTGTACTTAAGTCGGCATTGTGCCTTTTGTATTAAATTCGGATGCAATTTCTGTGTTTCATCGTCAATAAGAAGGTGCAAGGTATACAGCAAACCTGAAGTGAAGCATCGGAATCTAAAACTGGACTCACAGGAGAAGTTCAAATCATAGAAAGATAGAGTGTCAGTCCTCTTTTACTTAAGTCGACATTGCGCCATTTGTATTAAATTCGGATGCAATTTCTGTGTTTCATCGTCAAGAAGAAGGTCCAAGGGATACAGTAAACCTGAAGTGAAGCATCGGAATCAAAAACTGGACTCACCAGAGAGGTTCAAATCATAGAAAGTGAGAGTGTCAGTCCTCTTGTACTTAAGTCGCTATTGTGCCTTTTGTACTAAATTCGGATGCAATTTCTGTGTTTCATCGTCAATAAGAAGGTCCAAGGGATACAGTAAACCGGAAGTGAAGCATCGGAATCCAAAACTGGACTCACAGGAGACGTTCAAATCATAGAAAGTTAGAGTGTCAGTCCTCTTGTACTTAAGTCGGCATTGTGCCCTTTGTATTAAATTCGAATGCAAACTCTGTGTTTCATCGTCAATAAGAAGGTCCAAGGGATACAGTAAACCTGAAGTGAAGCATCGGAATCTAAAATTGGAATCACAGGAGAGGTTCAAATCATAGAAAGTGAGAGTGACAGTCCTCTTGTACTTAAGACGGCATTGTGCCTTTTGAATTTAATTCCGAAGCATTTTCTGTGTTTCATCGTCAATAAGAAGGTCCAAGGGATACAGTAAACCTGAAGTGAAGCATCGGAATCTAAAACTGGACTCACAGGAGAGGTTCAAATCATAGAAAGTGTAAGTGTCAGTCCTCTTTTGCTTAAGTCGACATTGTGTGTTTTGAATTTAATTCCGATGCAATTCCTGTGTTTCATCGTCAATAAGAAGGTCCAAGGGATACAGTAAACCAGAAGTGAAGCATCGGAATCTAAAACTGGGCTCACAGGAGACGTTCAAATCACAGAAAGTTAGAGTGTCAGTCCACTTGTACTTAAGTCGGCATTGTGCACATTGTATTAAATTCGAATGCAAACTCTGTGTTTCATCGTCAATAAGAAGGTCCAAGGGATACAGTAAACCTTAAATGAAGCATCAGAATCTAAAACTGGTCTCTTAGCAGAGGTTCAAATAATAGAAAGTTAGAATATCAATCCTCTTGTACTTCAGTCGGCATTGTGCCTTTTGAATTTAATTCCGATGCTTTTTCTGTGTTTCATTGTCAATAAGAAAGTCCAAGGGATACAGTAAACCTGAAGTGAAGCATCGGAATCTAAAACTGGACTCACAGGAGAGGTTCAAAAAATAGAAAATTACAATGTCAGTCCTCTTGTACTTAAGTCGGCATTGTGCCTTTTGTATTAAATTCGGATGCAATTTCTGTGTTTCATCGTCAACAAGAAGGTGCAAGGTATACAGCAAACCTGAAGTGAAGCATCGGAATCTAAAACTGGACTCACAGGAGAGGTTCAAATCATAGAAAGTTAGAGTGTCAAACCTCTTTTACTTAAGTCCACATTGTGCCATTTGTATTTAATTCCGATGCAATTTCTGTGTTTCATCGTCAATAAGAATGTCCAAGGAATACAGTAAACCTGAAGTGAAGCATCGGAATCTAAAACTGGACTCACAGGAGATGTTCAAATCATAGAAAGTGAGAGTGTCAGTCCTTTTGTACTTAAGTCACCATTGTGATTTTTGTATTAAATTCGGATGCAATTTCTGTGTTTCATCGTCAATAAGAAGGTCCAAGGGATACAGTAAACCTGAAGTGAAGCATCGGAATCTAAAACTGGACTCACAGGAGAGGTTCAACACATAGAAAGTTCGAGTGTCAGTCCTCTTGTACTTAAGTCGGCATTGTACCTTTTGTATTAAATTCGGATGCAAACTCTGTGTTTCATCGTCAATTAGAAGGTCCAATGGATACAGTAAACCTGAAGTGAAGCATAGGAATCTAAAACTGGAATCACAGGAGAGGTTCAAATCGTAGAAAGTGAGAGTGTCAGTCCTCTTGTACTTAAGACGGCATTGTGCCTTTTGAATTAATTCCGATGCATTTTCTGTGTTTCATCGTCAATATGAAGGTGCAAGGTATACAGTAAACCTGAAGTGAAGCATCGGACTCTAAATCTGACCTCACAGGGGAGGTTCGAATCATAGAAAGTTAGAGTGTCAGTCCTCTTGTACTAAAGTCGGCATTGTGCCCTTTGTATTAAATTCGAATGCAAACTCTGTGTTTCATCGTCAATAAGAAGGTCCAAGGGATACAGTAAACCTTAAATGAAGCATCAGAATCTAAAACTGGTCTCTTAGGAGAGGTTCAAATCATAGAAAGTTAGAATGTCAGTCCTCTTGTTCTTAAGTCGGCATTGTGCCTTTTGAATTTAATTCCGATGCTTTTTCTGTGTTTCATTGTCAATAAGAAGTTCCAAGGGATACAGTAAACCTGAAGTGAAGCATCGGAATCCAAAACTGGACTTACAGGAGAGGTACAAAAAATAGAAAGTTAGAATGTCTGTCCTCTTGTACTTAAGTCGGCATTGTGCCATTTGAATTAAATTCGGATGCAAACTCTGTGTTTCATTGTCAATAAGAAGGTCCAAGGGATACAGTAAACCTTAAATGAAGCATCAGAATCTAAAACTGGACTGACAGGGGAGGTTCAAATCATAGAAAGTGAGAGTGTCAGTCCTCTTGTACTTAAGTCGCCATTGAGCCTGTTGTATTAAATTCGGATGCAATTCCTGTTTTCATCGTCAATAAGAAGGTCCAAGGGATACAGTAAACCTGAAGTAAAGCATCGGAATCTAAAATTGGACTCACAGGAGAGGTTCAAATCATAGAAAGTTAAAGTGTCAGTCCTCTTGTACTTAAGTCGGCATTGTGCCTTTTGTATTAAATTCGGATGCAAACTCTGTGTTTCATTGTCAATAAGAAGGTCCAAGGGATACAGTAAACCTTAAATGAAGCATCAGAATCTAAAACTGGTCTCTTAGGAGAGGTTCAAATCATAGAAAGTTAGAGTGTCAGTCCTCTTGTACTTAAATCGGCATTGTACCTTTTGTATTAAATTCGGATGCAAACTCTGTGTTTCATCGTCAATTAGAAGGTCTAAGGGATACAGTAAACCTGAAGTGAACCATCGGAATGTAAAACTGGACTCACAGGAGAGGTTCAAATCATAGAAAGCGAGACTGTCAGTCCTCTTGTACTTAAGTCGGCATTGTGCCTTTTGAATTTAATTCCGATGCAATTTCTGTGTTTCATCGTCAATAAGAAGCTGCAAGGTATACAGTAAACCTGAAGTGAAGCTTCGGAATCTGAAACTGGACTCACAGGAGAGGTTCAAATCATAGAAAGTGAGAGTATTAGTCCTCTTCTACTTAGGTCGGCACTGTGCCTTTTGAATTTAATTCCGATGCAATTTCTTTGTTTCATCGTCAATAAGAACGTCCAAGTGGTACAGTAAACCTGAAGTGAAGCATCGGAATCTAAAACTGGACTCACAGGAGAGGTTCGAATCATAGAAAGTGAGAGTGTCAGTCCTCTTGTACTTAAGTCGGCATTGCGCCATTTGTATTAAATTCGGATGCAATTTCTGTGTTTCATCGTCAATAAGAAGGTCCAAGGGATACAGTAAATATGAGGTGAAGCATCGGAATCTAAAACTGGACTCAGAGGAGAGGTTCAAATCATATAAAGTGAGAGTGTCAGTCCTCTTGTACTTAAGTCACCATTGTGACTTTTGTATTAATTTCGGATGCAATCTCTGTGTTTCATCGTCAATAAGAAGGTCCAAGAGATACAGTAAACCTGAAGTGAAGCATCGGAATCTAAAACTGCACTCACAGGAGAGGTTCAAATCATAGAAAGTGAGAGTGTCAGTCCTCTTGTACTTAAGTCGCCATTGTGCCTTTTGTATTAAATTCGGATGCAATTTCTGTGTGTCATCGTCAATAAGAAGGGCCACGTGATACAGTAAACCCGAAGTGAAGCATCGGAATCTTAAACTGGACTCACAGGAGAGGTTCAAAACATAGAAAGTTTGAGTGTCAGTCCTCTTGTACTTAAGTCGGCATTGTGCCTTTTGAATTTAATTCCGATGCAATTTCTGTGTTTCATTGTCAATAAGAAGGTACAAGGGATACAGTAAACCTGAAGTGAAGCATCAGAATCTAAATCTGACCTCACAGGAGAGGTTCAAATCATAGAAAGTGAGAGTGTCAGTCCTCTTTTACTTAAGTTGGCATTGTGCGTTTTAAATTTAATTCCGATGCAATATCTGTGTTTCATCGTCAATAAGAAGGTCCAAGGGATACAGTGAACCTGTTGTGAAGCATCGGAATCTAAAACTGGACTCACAGGAGATGTTGAAATCTTAAAAAGTGAGATTGTCGGTCCTCTTGTACTAATGTCGCCGTTGTGATTTTTGTATTAAATTCGATTGCAATTTCTGTGTTTCATCGTCAATAAGAAGGTCCAAGGGATACAGTAAACCTGAAGTGAAGCATCGGAATGTAAAACTGGACTCACAGGAGAGGTTCAAATCATAAAAAGTTAGAGTGTTAGTCCTCTTGTACTTAAGTCCGCATTGTGCTTTTTGAATTTAATTCCGATGCTGTTTCTGTGTTTCATTGTCAATAAGAAGGTCCAAGGGATACAGTAAACCTGAAGTGAAGCATCGGAATCTAAAACTGGACTCACATGAGAGATTCAAATAATAGAAAGTGAGAGTGTCAGTCCTCTTTTACTTAAGTCGGCATTGTGCGTTTTAAATTTCATTCCCATGCTATATCTGTGTTTCATCGTCAATAAGAAGGTCCAAGGGATACAGTAAACCTGAAGTGAAGCATTGGAATCTAGAACTGGACTCACATTAGATGTTCAAATCATAGAAAGTGAGAGTGTCAGTCCTCTTGTACTTAAGTCGGCATTGTACCTTTTGTATTAAATTCGGATGCAAACTCTGTGTTTCATCGTCAATTAGAAGGTCCAATGGATACAGTAAACCTGAAGTGAAGCATAGGAATCTAAAACTGGAATCACAGGAGAGGTTCAAATCGTAGAAAGTGAGAGTGTCAGTCCTCTTGTACTTAAGATGGCATTGTGCCTTTTGAATTAATTCCGATGCATTTTCTGTGTTTCATCGTCAATATGAAGGTGCAAGGTATACCGTAAACCTGAAGTGAAGCATCGGAATCTAAATCTGACCTCACAGGAGAGGTTCGAATCATAGAAAGTTAGAGTGTCAGTCCTCTTGTACTTAAGTCGGCATTGTGCCCTTTGTATTAAATTCGAATGCAAACTCTGTGTTTCATCGTCAATAAGAAGGTCCAAGGGATACAGTAAACCTTAAATGAAGCATCAGAATCTAAAACTGGTCTCTTAGGAGAGGTTCAAATCATAGAAAGTTAGAATGTCAGTCCTCTTGTACTTAAGTCGGCATTGTGCCTTTTGAATTTAATTCCGATGCTTTTTCTGTGTTTCATTGTCAATAAGAATGTCCAAGGGATACAGTAAACCTGAAGTGAAGCATCGGAATCTAAAACTGGACTTACAGGAGAGGTACAAAAAATAGAAAGTTAGAATGTCAGTCCTCTTGAACTTAAGTCGGCATTGTGCCTTTTGTATTAAATTCCGATGCAATTTCTGTGTTTCATCGTCAACAAGAAGGTGCACGGTATACAGCAAACCTGAAGTGAAGCATCGGAATCTAAAACTGGACTCACTGGAGAGGTTCAAATCATAGAAAGTTAGAGTGTCAGTCCTCTTTTAGTAAAGTCGACATTGTGCCATTTGTATTAAATTCGGATGCAATTTCTGTGTTTCATCGTCAATAAGATGGTCCAAGGGATACAGTAAACCTGAAGTGAAGCATCGGAATCTAAAACTTGACTCACAGGAGAGGTTCAAATCATAGAAAGCGAGAGTGTCAGTCCTCTTGTACTTAAGTCGCCATTGTGTCTTTTGTACTAAATTCGGAAGCAATTTCTGTGTTTCATCGTCAATAAGAAGGTATAAGGGATACAGTAAACCTGAAGTGAAGCATCGGAATCCAAAACTGGACTCACAGGTGAGGTTCAAATCATAGAAAGTTATAGTGTCAGTCCTCCTGTACTTAAGTCGGCATTGTGCCTTTTGAATTTAATTCCGACGCAATTTCTGTGTTTCATCGTCAATAAGAAGGTCCAAGGGATTCAGTAAACCTGAAATGAAGCATCGGAATCTAAAATTGGACTCACAGGAGAGGTTCAAATCATAGAAAGTTAAAGTGTCAGTCCTCTTGTACATAAGTCGGCATTGTGCCTTTTGTATTAAATTCGGATGCAAACTCTGTGTTTCATCGTAAATAAGAAGGTCCAAGGGATACAGTAAACCTGAAGTGAAGCATCGGAATCTAAAACTGGACTCACAGGAGAGGTTCAAATCATAAAAAGTTAGAGTGTCAGTCATCTTGTACTTAAGTCGGCATTGTGCTTTTTGAGTTTAATTCCGATGCTTTTTCTGTGTTTCATTGTCAATAAGAAGGTCCAAGGGATACAGTAAACCTGAAGTGAAGCATCGGAATATAAAAGTGGACTCACAGAAGAGGTTCAAATCATAGAAAGTGAGAGTGTTAGTCCTCTTCTACTTAGGTCGGCACTGTGCCTTTTGAATTTAATTCCGATGCAATTTCTGTGTTTCATCGTCAATAAGAACGTCCAAGGGATACAGTAAACCTGAAGTGAAGCATCGGAATCTAAAACTGGACTCACAGGAGAGGTTCGAATCAAAGAAAGTGAGAGTGTCAGTCCTCTTGTACTTAGGTCGGCATTGCGCCATTTGTATTAAATTCGGATGCAATTTCTGTGTTTCATCGTCAATAAGAAGGTCCAAGGGATACAGTAAATCTGAGGTGAAGCATCGGAATCTAAAACTGGACTCAGAGGAGAGGTTCAAATCATATAAAGTGAGAGTGTCAGTCCTCTTGTACTTAAGTCACCATTGTGACTTTTGTATTAATTTCGGATGCAATTCCAGTGTTTCATCGTCAATAAGAAGGTCCAAGGGATACAGTAAACCTGAAGTGAAGCATCGGAATCTAAAACTGGACTCACAGGAGAGGTTCAAATCATAGAAATTTAGAGTGTCAGTCCTCTTGTACTTAAGTCGGCATTGTGCCTTTTGAATTTAATTCCGATGCAATTTATGTGTTTCATCGTCAATAAGAAGGTGCAAGGTATACAGTAAACCTGAAGTGAAGCATTGGAATCTAAATCTGACCTCACAGGAGAGGTTCAAATCATAGTAAGTGATAGTGTCAGTCCTCTTGTACTTAAGTCGGCATTGTGCCTTTTGTATTAAATTCGGATGCAAACTCAGTGTTTCATCGTCAATAAGAAGGTCTAAGGGATACAGTAAACCTGAAGTGAAGCATCGGAATCTAAAACTGGACTCACAGGAGATGTTCAAATCATAGAAAGTGAGATTGTCGGTCCTCTTGTACTAAAGTCGCCATTGTGATTTTTGTATTAAATTCGGATGCAATTTCTGTGTTTCATCGTCAATAAGAAGGTTCAAGGGATACAGTAAACCTGAAGTGAAGCATCGGAATCTAAAACTGGACTCACAGGAGAGGTTCAAATCATAGAAAGTTAGAGTGTCAGTCCTCTTGTACTTAAGTCGGCATTGTGCCTTTTGAATTTAATTCCGATGCAAATTCTGTGTTTCATTGTCAATAAGAAGGTGCAAGGTATACAGTAAACCTGAAGTGAAGCATCGGAATCTAAAAATGGACTCACATAAGAGGTTCAAATCATAGAAAGTGAGAGTGTTAGTCTTCTTCTACTTAGGTCGGCACTGTGCCTTTTGAATTTAATTCCGATGCAATATCTGTGTTTCATCGTCAATAAGAACGTCCAAGGGATACAGTAAAACTGAAGTGAAGCATCGGAATCTAAAACTGGACTCACAGGAGAGGTTCAAATCATAAAAAGTTAGGGTGTCAGTCCTCTTGTACTTAAGTCGGCATTGTGCTATTTGAATTTAATTCCGATGTTATTTCTGTGTTTCATTGTCAATAAGAAGGTCCAAGGGATACAGTAAACCTGAAGTGAAGCATCGGAATCTAAAACTGGACTCACAGCAGAGATTCAAATCATAGAAAGTGAGAGTGTCAGTCCTCTTTTGCTTAAGTCGGCATTGTGCGTTTTAAATCTAATTCCGATGCTATATTTGTGTTTCATCGTCAATAAGAAGGTCCAAGGGATACAGTAAACCTGAACTGAAGCATCGGAATCTAGAACTGGACTCCCAGGAGATGTTCAAATCATAGAAAGTGAGAGTGTCAGTCCTCTTGTACTTAAGCCGGCATTGTGATTTTTGTATTAATTTTGGATGCAATTTCTGTGTTTCATCGTCAATAAGAAGGTCCAAGGGATACAGTAAACCTGAAGTGAAGCATTGGAATCTAAAACTGGACTCACAGGAGAGGTGCAAATCATAGAAAGTTAGAGTGTCAATCCTCTTGTACTTAAGTCGGCATTGTACCTTTTGTATTAAATTCGGATGCAAACTCTGTGTTTCATCGTCAATTAGGAGGTCCAAGGGATACACTAAACCTGAAGTGACGCATCGGAATGTAAAACTGGACTCACAGGAGAGGTTCAAATCATGGAAAGTGAGAGTGTCAGTCCTCCTGTACTTAAGTCGGCATTGTGCCTTTTGACTTTAATTCCGATGCAATTTCTGTGTTTCATCGTCAATAAGAAGCTGCAAGGTATACAGTAAACCTGAAGTGAAGCTTCGGAATCTGAAACTGGACTCACAGGAGAGGTTCAAATCATAGAAAGTGAGAGTATTAGTCCTCTTCTACTTAGGTCGGCACTGTGCCTTTTGAATTTAATTCCGATGCAATTTCTGTGTTTCATCGTCAATAAGAACGTCCAAGTGGTACAGTAAACCTGAAGTGAAGCATCGGAATCTAAAACTGGACTCACAGGAGAGGTTCGAATCATAGAAAGTGAGAGTGTCAGTCCTCTTGTACTTAAGTCGGCATTGCGCCATTTGTATTAAATTCGGATGCAATTTCTGTGTTTCATCGTCAATAAGAAGGTCCAAGGGATACAGTAAATATGAGGTGAAGCATCGGAATCTAAAACTGGACTCAGAGGAGAGGTTCAAATCATATAAAGTGAGAGTTTCAGTCCTCTTGTACTTAAGTCACCATTGTGACTTTTGTATTAATTTCGGATGCAATTTCTGTGTTTCATCGTCAATAAGAAGGTCCAAGAGATACAGTAAACCTGAAGTGAAGCATCGGAATCTAAAACTGCACTCACAGGAGAGGTTCAAATCATAGAAAGTGAGAGTGTCAGTCCTCTTGTACTTAAGTCGCCATTGTGCCTTTTGTATTAAATTCGGATGCAATTTCTGTGTGTCATCGTCAATAAGAAGGGCCACGGGATACAGTAAACCCGAAGTGAAGCATCGGAATCTTAAACTGGACTCACAGGAGAGGTTCAAATCATAGAAAGTTTGAGTGTCAGTCCTCTTGTACTTAAGTCGGCATTGTGCCTTTTGAATTTAATTCCGATGCAATTTCTGTGTTTCATTGTCAATAAGAAGGTACAAGGGATACAGTAAACCTGAAGTAAAGCATCAGAATCTAAATCTGACCTCACAGGAGAGGTTCAAATCATAGAAAGTGAGAGTGTCAGTCCTCTTTTACTTAAGTTGGCATTGTGCGTTTTAAATTTAATTCCGATGCAATATCTGTGTTTCATCGTCAATAAGAAGGTCCAAGGGATACAGTGAACCTGTTGTGAAGCATCGGAATCTAAAACTGGACTCACAGGAGATGTTCAAATCTTAGAAAGTGAGATTGTCGGTCCTCTTGTACTAAAGTCGCCATTGTGATTTTTGTATTAAATTCGAATGCAATTTCTGTGTTTCAGCGTCAATAAGAAGGTCCAAGGGATACAGTAAACCTGAAGTGAAGCATCGGAATCTAAAACTGGACTCACAGGAGAGGTGCAAATCATAGAAAGATAGAGTTTCAGTCCTCTTGCACTTAAGTCAGCATTGTACCTTTTGTATTAAATTCGGATGCAAACTCTGTGTTTCATCGTCAATTAGAAGGTCCAAGTGATACAGTAAACCTGAAGTGAAGCATCGGAATGTAAAACTGGACTCACAGGAGAGATTCAAATCATAAAAAGTTAGAGTGTTAGTCCTCTTGTACATAAGTCGGCATTGTGCTTTTTGAATTTAATTCCGATGCTATTTATGTGTTTCATTGTCAATAAGAAGGTCCAAGGGATACAGTAAACCTGAAGTGAAGCATCGGAATCTAAAACTGGACTCACAGGAGAGATTCAAAGAATAGAAAGTGAGAGTGTTAGTCCTCTTTTACTTAAGTCGGCATTGTGCGTTTTAAATTTCATTCCCATGCTATATCTGTGTTTCATCGTCAATAAGAAGGTCCAAGGGATACAGTAAACCTGAAGTGAAGCATTGGAATCTAGAACTGGACTCACATTAGATGTTCAAATCATAGAAAGTGAGAGTGTCAGTGCTCTTGTACTTAAGTCGGCATTGTACCTTTTGTATTAAATTCGGATGCAAACTCTGTGTTTCATCGTCAATTAGAAGGTCCAATGGATACAGTAAAAATGAAGTGAAGCATAGGAATCTAAAACTGGAACCACAGGAGAGGTTCAAATCGTAGAAAGTGAGAGTGTCAGTCCTCTTGTACTTAAGATGGCATTGTGCCTTTTGAATTAATTCCGATGCATTTTCTGTGTTTCATCGTCAATATGAAGGTGCAAGGTATACCGTAAACCTGAAGTGAAGCATCGGAATCTAAATCTGACCTCACAGGAGAGGTTCGAATCATAGAAAGTTAGAGTGTCAGTCCTCTTGTACTTAAGTCGGCATTGTGCCCTTTGCATTAAATTCGAATGCAAACTCTGTGTTTCATCGTCAATAAGAAGGTCCAAGGGATACAGTAAACCTTAAATGAAGCATCAGAATCTAAAACTGGTCTCTTAGGAGAGGTTCAAATCATAGAAAGTTAGAATGTCAGTCCTCTTGTACTTAAGTCGGCATTGTGCCTTTTGAATTTAATTCCGATGCTTTTTCTGTGTTTCATTGTCAATAAGAATGTCCAAGGGATACAGTAAACCTGAAGTGAAGCATCGGAATCTAAAACTGGACTTACAGGAGAGGTACAAAAAATAGAAAGTTAGAATGTCAGTCCTCTTGTACTTAAGTCGGCATTGTGCCTTTTGTATTAAATTCGGATGCAATTTCTGTGTTTCATCGTCAACAAGAAGGTGCACGGTATACAGCAAACCTGAAGTGAAGCATCGGAATCCAAAACTGGACTCACAGGTGAGGTTCAAATCATAGAAAGTGAGAGTGTTAGTCCTCTTCTACTTAGGTAGCCACTGTGCCTTTTGAATTTAATTCCGATGCAATTTCTGTGTTTCATCGTCAATAAGAAGGTGCAAGGTATACAGTAAACCTGAAGTGAAGCATCGGAATCTTAATCTGACCTCACAGGAGAGGTTCAAATCATAGAAAGTGATAGTGTCAGTCCTCTTGTACTTAAGTCGCTATGTGCCTTTTGTATTAAATTGGGATGCAATTTCTGTGTGTCATCGTCAATAAGAAGGTCCAAGGGATACAGTAAACCTGAAGTAAAGCATCGGAATCTAAAACTGGACTCACAGGAGAGGTTCAAATCATAGAAAGTTAGAGTGGCAGTCCTCTTGTACTTAAGTCGGCATTGTGCCTGTGAATTTAATTCCGATGCTATTTCTATGTTTCATTGTCAATAGGAAGGTCCAAGGGACACAGTAAACCTGAAGTGAAGCATCGGAATCTAGAACTGGACTCACAGGAGATGTTCAAATCATAGAAAGTTAGAGTGTCAATCCTCTTGTACTTAAGTCGGCATTGTGCCTTTTGTATTAAATTCGGATGCAAACTCTGTGTTTCATCGTCAATAAGAAGGTCTAAGGGATACAGTAAACCTGAAGTGAAGCATCGGAATGTAAAACTGGACTCACACGAGAGGTTCAAATCATAGAAAGCGAGACTGTCAGTCCTCTTGTACTTAAGTCGGCATTATGCCTTTTGAATTTAATTCCGATGCAAATTCTGTGTTTCATTGTCAATAAGAACGTCCAAGGGATACAGTAAAACTGAAGTGAAGCATCGGAATCTAAAACTGGACTCACAGGAGTGGTTCAAATCATAAAAAGTTAGGGTGTCAGTCCTCATGTACTTAAGTCGGCATTGTGCTATTTGAATTTAATTCCGATGTTATTTCTGTGTTTCATTGTCAATAAGAAGGTCCAAGGGATACAGTAAACCTGAAGTGAAGCATCGGGATCTAAAACTGGACTCACAGCAGAGATTCAAATCATAGAAAGTGAGAGTGTCAGTCCTCTTTTGCTTAAGTCGGCATTGTGCGTTTTAAATCTAATTCCGATGCTATATTTGTGTTTCATCGTCAATAAGAAGGTCCAAGGGATACAGTAAACCTGAACGGAAGCATCGGAATCTAGAACTGGACTCCCAGGAGATGTTCAAATCATAGAAAGTGAGAGTGTCAGTCCTCTTGTACTTAAGCAGGCATTGTGATTTTTGTATTAATTTTGGATGCAATTTCTGTGTTTCATCGTCAATAAGAAGGTCCAAGGGATACAGTAAACCTGAAGTGAAGCATTGGAATCTAAAACTGGACTCACAGGAGAGGTGCAAATCATAGAAAGTTAGAGTGTCAATCCTCTTGTACTTAAGTCGGCATTGTACCTTTTGTATTAAATTCGGATGCAAACTCTGTGTTTCATCGTCAATTAGGAGGTCCAAGGGATACACTAAACCTGAAGTGACGCATCGGAATGTAAAACTGGACTCACAGGAGAGGTTCAAATCATGGAAAGTGAGAGTGTCAGTCCTCCTGTACTTAAGTCGGCATTGTGCCTTTTGAATTTAATTCCGATGCAATTTCTGTGTTTCATCGTCAATAAGAAGCTGCAAGGTATACAGTAAACCTGAAGTGAAGCTTCGGAATCTAAAACTGGACTCACAGGAGAGGTTCAAATCATAGAAAGTTTGAGTGTCAGTCCTCTTGTACTTAAGTCGGCATTGTGCCTTTTGAATTTAATTCCGATGCAATTTCTGTGTTTCATTGTCAATAAGAAGGTCCAAGGGATACAGTAAACCTGAAGTGAAGCATCAGAATCTAAATCTGACCTCACAGGAGAGGTTCAAATCATAGAAAGTGAGAGTGTCAGTCCTCTTTTACTTAAGTTGGCATTGTGCGTTTTAAATATAATTCCGATGCAATATCTGTGTTTCATCGTCAATAAGAAGGTCCAAGGGATACAGTGAACCTGTTGTGAAGCATCGGAATCTAAAACTGGACTCACAGGAGATGTTCAAATCTTAGAAAGTGAGATTGTCGGTCCTCTTGTACTAAAGTCGCCATTGTGATTTTTGTATTAAATTCGAATGCAATTTCTGTGTTTCATCGTCAATAAGAAGGTCCAAGGAATATAGTAAACCTGAAGTGAAGCATCGGAATCTAAAACTGGACTCACAGGAGAGGTTCAAATCATAAAAAGTTAGAGTGTCAGTCCTCTTGTACTTAAGTCGGCATTGTGCTTTTTGAATTTAATTCCGATGCTATTTCTGTGTTTCATTGTCAATAAGAAGGTCCAAGGGATACAGTAAACCTGAAGTGAAGCATCGGAATCTAAAACTGGACTCACAGGAGAGATTCAAATAATAGAAAGTGAGAGTGTCAGTCCTCTTTTACTTAAGTCGGCATTGTGCGTTTTAAATTTCATTCCCATGCTATATCTGTGTTTCATCGTCAATAAGAAGGTCCAAGGGATACAGTAAACCTGAAGTGAAGCATTGGAATCTAGAACTGGACTCACATTAGATGTTCAGATCATAGAAAGTGAGAGTGTCAGTCCTCTTGTACTTAAGCCGCCATTGTGATTTTTGTATTAATTTTGGATGCAATTTCTGTGTTTCATCGTCAACAAGAAGTTCCAAGGGATACAGTAACCTTGAAGTGAAGCAACGGAATCTAAAACAGGACTCACAGGAGAGGTGCAAATCATAGAAAGTTAGAGTGTCAGTCATCTTGTACTTAAGTCGGCTTTGTACCTTTTGTATTAAATTCGGATGCAAACTCTGTGTTTCATCGTCAATTAGAGGGTCCAAGGTATACAGTAAACCTGAAGTGACGCATCGGAATGTAAAACTGGAATCAGAGGAGAGGTTCAAATCATAGAAAGTGAGAGTGTCAGTCCTCTTGTACTTAAGTCGCCATTGTGCCTTTTGCATTAAATTCGGATGCAATTTCTGTGTGTCATCGTCAATAAGAAAGTCCAAGGGATACAGTAAACCTGAAGTAAAGCATCGGAATCTAGATCTGGACTCACAGGAGAGGTTCCAATCATAGAAAGTTAGAATGTCAGTCCTCTTGTACTTAAGTCGGCATTGTGCCTTTTGTATTAAATTCGGATTCAAACTCTGTGTTTCATCGTCAATAAGAAGGTCCAAGGGATACAGTAAACCTGAAGTGAAGCATCGGAATCTAAAACTGGTCTCACAGGAGAGGTTCAAATCATAGAGAGTTAGAGTGTCAGTCCTCTTGCACTTAAGTCGGCATTGTGCCTATTGAATTTAATTCCGATGCTTTTTCTGTGTTTCATTGTCTATAAGAAGGTCCAAGGGATACAGTAAACCTGAAGTGAAGCATCGGAATCTAAATCTGACCTCACAGGAGAGGTTCAAATCACAGGAAGTGAGAGTGTCAGTCTTCTTTTACTTAAGTCGGCATTGTGCGTTTTAAATTTAATTCCGATGCAATATCTGTGTTTCATCGTCAATAAGAAGGTCCAAGGGATACAGTGAACCTGAAGTGAGGCATCGGAATCTTAAACTGGACTCACAGGAGATGTTCAAATCATAGAAAGTGAGATTGTCGGTCCTCTTGTACTAAAGTCGAAATTGTGATTTTTGTATTAAATTCGGATGCAATTTCTGTGTTTCATCGTCAATAAGAAGGTCCAAGGGATACAGTAAACCTGAAGTGAAGCATTGGAATCTAAAACTGGACTCACAGGTGAGGTTCAAATCTTAGAAAGTGAGAGTGTCAGTCCTCTTGTACATAAGTCGGCATTGTGCCTTTTGTATTAAATTCGGATGCAAACTCTGTGTTTCATCGTCAATAAGAAGGTCCAAGGGATACAGTAAACCTGAAGTGAAGCATCGGAATCTAAAACTGGACTCACAGGAGAGGTTCAAATCATAAAAAGTTAGAGTGTCAGTCCTCTTGTACTTAAGTCGGCATTGTGCTTTTTGAGTTTAATTCCGATGCTATTTCTGTGTTTCATTGTCAATAAGAAGGACCAAGGGATACAGTAAACCTGAAGTGAAGCATCGGAATGAACAAGTGGACTCACAGAAGAGGTTCAAATCATAGAAAGTGAGAGTGTTAGTCCTCTTCTACTTAGGTCGGCACTGTGCCTTTTGAATTTTATTCCGATGCAATTTCTGTGTTTCATCTTCAATAAGAACGTCCAAGGGATACAGTAAACCTGAAGTGAAGCATCGGAATCTAAAACTGGACTCGCAGGAGAGGTTTAAATCAGAGAATATTGGAGTGTCAGTCCTGTTTTACTTAAGACGGCATTGTGCCATTTGTATTAAATTCGGATGCGAATTCTGTGTTTTATCGTCAACAAGAAGGTCCAAGGGATACAGTAAACCTGAAGTGAAGCATCGGAATCTAAATCTGACCTCACAGGAGAGGTTCGAATCATAGAAAGTGAGAGTGTCAGTCCTCTTGTACTTAAGTCGGCATTGTGCCATTTTTATTAAATTCGGATGCAATTTCTGTGTTTCATCGTCAATAAGAAGGTCCAAGGGATACAGTAAATCTGAGGTGAAGCATCGGAATCTAAAACTGGACTCAGAGGAGAGGTTCAAATCATATAAAGTGAGAGTGTCAGTCCTCTTGTACTTAAGTCACCATTGTGACTTTTGTATTAATTTCGGATGCAATTTCTGTGTTTCATCGTCAATAAGAAGGTCCAAGTGATACAGTAAACCTGAAGTGAAGCATCGGAATCTAAAACTGGACTCACAGGAGAGGTTCAAATCATAGAAAGTGATAGTGTCAGTCCTCTTGTACTTAAGTCGCTATGTGCCTTTTGTATTAAATTGGGATGCAATTTCTGTGTGTCATCGTCAATAAGAAGGTCCAAGGGATACAGTAAACCTGAAGTAAAGCATCGGAATCTAAAACTGGACTCACAGGAGAGGTTCAAATCATAGAAAGTTAGAGTGTCAATCCTCTTGTACTTAAGTCGGCATTGTGCCTTTTGTATTAAATTCGGATGCAAACTCTGTGTTTCATCGTCAATAAGAAGGTCTAAGGGATACAGTAAACCTGAAGTGAAGCATCGGAATCTAAAACTGGACTCACAGGAGATGTTCAAATCATAGAAAGTGAGATTGTGAGATTGTCGGTCCTCTTGTACTAAAGTCGCCATTGTGATTTTTGTATTAAATTCGGATGCAATTTCTGTGTTTCATCGTCAATAAGAAGGTTCAAGGGATACAGTAAACCTGAAGTGAAGCATCGGAATCTAAAACTGGACTCACAGGAGAGGTGCAAATCATAGAAAGCTAGAGTGTCAGTCCTCTTGTACTTAAGTCGGCATTGTACCTTTTGTATTAAATTCGGATGCAAACTCTGTGTTTCATCGTCAATTAGAAGGTCCAAGGGATACAGTAAACCTGAAGTGAAGCATCGGAATGTAAAACTGGACTCACAGGAGAGGTTCAAATCATAAAAAGTTAGAGTGTCAGTCCTCTTGTACTTAAGTCGGCATTGTGCTTTTTGAATTTAATTCCGATGCTATTTCTGTGTTTCATTGTCAATAAGAAGGTCCAAGGGATACAGTAAACCTGAAGTGAAGCATCGGAATCTAAAACTGGACTCACAGGAGAGATTCAAATAATAGAAAGTGAGAGTGACAGTCCTCTTTTACTTAAGTCGGCATTGTGCGTTTTAAATTTCATTCCCATGCTATATCTGTGTTTCATCGTCAATAAGAAGGTCCAAGGGATACAGTAAACCTGAAGTGAAGCATTGGAATCTAGAACTGGACTCACATTAGATGTTCAGATCATAGAAAGTGAGAGTGTCAGTCCTCTTGTACTTAAGCCGCCATTGTGATTTTTGTATTAATTTTGGATGCAATTTCTGTGTTTCAGCGTCAACAAGAAGTTCCAAGGGATACAGTAACCTTGAAGTGAAGCAACGGAATCTAAAACTGGACTCACAGGAGAGGTGCAAATCATAGAAAGTTAGAGTGTCAGTCATCTTGTACTTAAGTCGGCTTTGTACCTTTTGTATTAAATTCGGATGCAAACTCTGTGTTTCATCGTCAATTAGAGGGTCCAAGGTATACAGTAAACCTGAAGTGACGCATCGGAATGTAAAACTGGAATCAGAGGAGAGGTTCAAATCATAGAAAGTGAGAGTGTCAGTCCTCTTGTACTTAAGTCGCCATTGTGCCTTTTGCATTAAATTCGGATGCAATTTCTGTGTGTCATCGTCAATAAGAAAGTCCAAGGGATACAGTAAACCTGAAGTAAAGCATCGGAATCTAGATCTGGACTCACAGGAGAGGTTCCAATCATAGAAAGTTAGAATGTCAGTCCTCTTGTACTTAAGTCGGCATTGTGCCTTTTGTATTAAATTCGGATTCAAACTCTGTGTTTCATCGTCAATAAGAAGGTCCAAGGGATACAGTAAACCTGAAGTGAAGCATCGGAATCTAAAACTGGTCTCACAGGAGAGGTTCAAATCATAGAGAGTTAGAGTGTCAGTCCTCTTGCACTTAAGTCGGCATTGTGCCTATTGAATTTAATTCCGATGCTTTTTCTGTGTTTCATTGTCTATAAGAAGGTCCAAGGGATACAGTAAACCTGAAGTGAAGCATCGGAATCTAAATCTGACCTCACAGGAGAGGTTCAAATCACAGGAAGTGAGAGTGTCAGTCTTCTTTTACTTAAGTCGGCATTGTGCGTTTTAAATTTAATTCCGATGCAATATCTGTGTTTCATCGTCAATAAGAAGGTCCAAGGGATACAGTGAACCTGAAGTGAGGCATCGGAATCTTAAACTGGACTCACAGGAAATGTTCAAATCATAGAAAGTGAGATTGTCGGTCCTCTTGTACATAAGTCGGCATTGTGCCTTTTGTATTAAATTCGGATGCAAACTCTGTGTTTCATCGTCAATAAGAAGGTCCAAGGGATACAGTAAACCTGAAGTGAAGCATCGGAATCTAAAACTGGACTCACAGGAGAGGTTCAAATCATAAAAAGTTAGAGTGTCAGTCCTCTTGTACTTAAGTCGGCATTGTGCTTTTTGAGTTTAATTCCGATGCTATTTCTGTGTTTCATTGTCAATAAGAAGGACCAAGGGATACAGTAAACCTGAAGTGAAGCATCGGAATATACAAGTGGACTCACAGAAGAGGTTCAAATCATAGAAAGTGAGAGTGTTAGTCCTCTTCTACTTAGGTCGGCACTGTGCCTTTTGAATTTAATTCCGATGCAATTTCTGTGTTTCATCTTCAATAAGAACGTCCAAGGGATACAGTAAACCTGAAGTGAAGCATCGGAATCTAAAACTGGACTCGCAGGAGAGGTTTAAATCAGAGAATATTGGAGTGTCAGTCCTGTTTTACTTAAGACGGCATTGTGCCATTTGTATTAAATTCGGATGCGAATTCTGTGTTTTATCGTCAACAAGAAGGTCCAAGGGATACAGTAAACCTGAAGTGAAGCATCGGAATCTAAATCTGACCTCACAGGAGAGGTTCGAATCATAGAAAGTGAGAGTGTCAGTCCTCTTGTACTTAAGTCGGCATTGTGCCATTTTTATTAAATTCGGATGCAATTTCTGTGTTTCATCGTCAATAAGAAGGTCCAAGGGATACAGTAAATCTGAGGTGAAGCATCGGAATCTAAAACTGGACTCAGAGGAGAGGTTCAAATCATATAAAGTGAGAGTGTCAGTCCTCTTGTACTTAAGTCACCATTGTGACTTTTGTATTAATTTCGGATGCAATTTCTGTGTTTCATCGTCAATAAGAAGGTCCAAGTGATACAGTAAACCTGAAGTGAAGCATCGGAATCTAAAACTGGACTCACAGGAGAGGTTCAAATCATAGAAAGTGATAGTGTCAGTCCTCTTGTACTTAAGTCGCTATGTGCCTTTTGTATTAAATTGGGATGCAATTTCTGTGTGTCATCGTCAATAAGAAGGTCCAAGGGATACAGTAAACCTGAAGTAAAGCATCGGAATCTAAAACTGGACTCACAGGAGAGGTTCAAATCATAGAAAGTTAGAGTGTCAATCCTCTTGTACTTAAGTCGGCATTGTGCCTTTTGTATTAAATTCGGATGCAAACTCTGTGTTTCATCGTCAATAAGAAGGTCTAAGGGATACAGTAAACCTGAAGTGAAGCATCGGAATCTAAAACTGGACTCACAGGAGATGTTCAAATCATAGAAAGTGAGATTGTGAGATTGTCGGTCCTCTTGTACTAAAGTCGCCATTGTGATTTTTGTATTAAATTCGGATGCAATTTCTGTGTTTCATCGTCAATAAGAAGGTTCAAGGGATACAGTAAACCTGAAGTGAAGCATCGGAATGTAAAACTGGACTCACACGAGAGGTTCAAATCATAGAAAGCGAGACTGTCAGTCCTTTTGTACTTAAGTCGGCATTGTGCCTTTTGAATTTAATTCCGATGCAAATTCTGTGTTTCATCGTCAATAAGAAGGTGCAAGGTATACAGTAAACCTGAAGTGAAGCATCGGAATCCAAAACTGGACTCACAGCAGAGATTCAAATCATAGAAAGTGAGAGTGTCAGTCCTCTTGTACTTAAGCCGGCATTGTGATTTTTGTATTAATTTTGGATGCAATTTCAGTGTTTCATCGTCAATAAGAAGGTCCAAGGGATACAGTAAACCTGAAGTGCAGCATTGGAATCTAAAACTGGACTCACAGGAGAGGTGCAAATCATAGAAAGTTAGAGTGTCAATCCTCTTGTACTGAAGTCGGCATTGTACCTTTTGTATTAAATTCGGATGCAAACTCTGTGTTTCATCGTCAATTAGGAGGTCCAAGGGATACACTAAACCTGAAGTGACGCATCGGAATGTAAAACTGGACTCACAGGAGAGGTTCAAATCATAGAAAGTGAGAGTGTCAGTCCTCCTGTACTTAAGTCGGCATTGTGCCTTTTGAATTTAATTCCGATGCAATTTCTGTGTTTCATCGTCAATAAGAAGCTGCAAGGTATACAGTAAACCTGAAGTGAAGCTTCGGAATCTAAAACTGGACTCACAGGAGAGGTTCAAATCATAGAAAGTGAGAGTGTTAGTCCTCTTCTACTTAGGTCGGCACTGTGCCTATTGAATTTAATTCCGATGCAATTTCTGTGTTTCATCGTCAATAAGAACGTCCAAGTTGTACAGTAAACCTGAAGTGAAGCATCGGAATCTAAAACTGGACTCACAGGAGAGGTTCGAATCATAGAAAGTGAGAGTGTCAGTCCTCTTGTACTTAAGTCGGCATTGCGCCATTTGTATTAAATTCGGATGCAATTTCTGTGTTTCATCGTCAATAAGAAGGTCCAAGGGATACAGTAAATCTGAGGTGAAGCATCGGAATCTAAAACTGGACTCAGAGGAGAGGTTCAAATCATATAAAGTGAGAGTGTCAGTCCTCTTGTACTTAAGTCACCATTGTGACTTTTGTATTAATTTCGGATGCAATTTCTGTGTTTCATCGTCAATAAGAAGGTCCAAGTGATACAGTAAACCTGAAGTGAATCATCGGAATCTAAAACTGGACTCACAGGAGAGGTTCAAATCATAGAAAGTGATAGTGTCAGTCCTCTTGTACTTAAGTCGCTATGTGCCTTTTGTATTAAATTGGGATGCAATTTCTGTGTGTCATCGTCAATAAGAAGGTCCAAGGGATACAGTAAACCTGAAGTAAAGCATCGGAATCTAAAACTGGACTCACAGGAGAGGTTCAAATCATAGAAAGTTAGAGTGGCAGTCCTCTTGTACTTAAGTCGGCATTGTGCCTGTGAATTTAATTCCGATGCTATTTCTGTGTTTCATTGTCAATACGAAGGTCCAAGGGATACAGTAAACCTGATGTGAAGCATCGGAATCTAGAACTGGACTCACAGGAGATGTTCAAATCATAGAAAGTTAGAGTGTCAATCCTCTTGTACTTAAGTCGGCATTGTGCCTTTTGTATTAAATTCGGATGCAAACTCTGTGTTTCATCGTCAATAAGAAGGTCTAAGGGATACAGTAAACCTGAAGTGAAGCATCGGAATCTAAAACTGGACTCACAGGAGATGTTCAAATCATAGAAAGTGAGATTGTGAGATTGTCGGTCCTCTTGTACTAAAGTCGCCATTGTGATTTTTGTATTAAATTCGGATGCAATTTCTGTGTTTCATCGTCAATAAGAAGGTTCAAGGGATACAGTAAACCTGAAGTGAAGCATCGGAATCTAAAACTGGACTCACAGGAGAGGTGCAAATCATAGAAAGCTAGAGTGTCAGTCCTCTTGTACTTAAGTCGGCATTGTACCTTTTGTATTAATTTCGGATGCAAACTCTGTGTTTCATCGTCAATTAGAAGGTCCAAGGGATACAGTAAACCTGAAGTGAAGCATCGGAATGTAAAACTGGACTCACACGAGAGGTTCAAATCATAGAAAGCGAGACTGTCAGTCCTTTTGTACTTAAGTCGGCATTGTGCCTTTTGAATTTAATTCCGATGCAAATTCTGTGTTTCATCGTCAATAAGAAGGTGCAAGGTATACAGTAAACCTGAAGTGAAGCATCGGAATCTAAAACTGGACTCACAGCAGAGATTCAAATCATAGAAAGTGAGAGTGTCAGTCCTCTTGTACTTAAGCCGGCATTGTGATTTTGTATTAATTTTGGATGCAATTTCTGTGTTTCATCGTCAATAAGAATGTCCAAGTTGTACAGTAAACCTGAAGTGAAGCATCGGAATCTAAAACTGGACTCACAGGAGAGGTTCGAATCATAGAAAGTGAGAGTGTCAGTCCTCTTGTACTTAAGTCTGCATTGCGCCATTTGTATTAAATTCGGATGCAATTACTGTGTTTCATTGTCAATAAGAAGGTCCAAGGGATACAGTAAACCTGAAGTGAAGCATCAGAATCTAGATCTGACCTCACAGGAGAGGTTCAATTCATAGAAAGTGAGAGTGTCAGTCCTCTTTTACTTAAGTTGGCATTGTGCGTTTTAAATTTAATTCCGATGCAATATCTGTGTTTCATCGTCAATAAGAAGGTCCAAGGGATACAGTGAACCTGTTGTGAAGCATCGGAATCTAAAACTGGACTCACAGGAGATGTTCAAATCTTAGAAAGTGAGATTGTCGGACCTCTTGTACTAAAGTCGCCATTGTGATTTTTGTATTAAATTCGAATGCAATTTCTGTGTTTCATCGTCAATAAGAAGGTCCAAGGGATACAGTAAACCTGAAGTGAAGCATCGGAATCTAAAACTGGACTCACAGGAGAGGTGCATATCATAGAAAGGTAGAGTGTCAGTCCTCTTGTACTTAAGTCAGCATTGTACCTGTTGTATTAAATTCGGATGCAAACTCTGTGTTTCATCGTCAATTAGAAGGTCCAAGGGATACAGTAAACCTGAAGTGAAGCATCGGAATGTAAACCTGGACTCACAGGAGAGGTTCAAATCATAAAAAGGTAGAGTGTCAGTCCTCTTGTACTTAAGTCGGCATTGTGCTTTTTGAATTTAATTCCGATGCTATTTCTGTGTTTCATTGTCAATAAGAAGGTCCAAGGGATACAGTAAACCTGAAGTGAAGCATCGGAATCTAAAACTGGACTCACAGGAGAGATTCAAATAATAGAAAGTGAGAGTGTCAGTCCTCTTTTACTTAAGTCGGCATAGTGCGTTTTAAATTTCATTCCAATGCTATATCTGTGTTTCATCGTCAATAAGAAGGTCCAAGGGATACAGTAAACCTGAAGTGAAGCTTTGGAATCTAGAACTGGACTCACATTAGATGTTCAAATCATAGAAAGTGAGAGTGTCAGTCCTCTTGTACTTAAGCCGCCATTGTGATTTTTGTATTAATTTTGGATGCAATTTCTGTGTTTCATCGTCAACAAGAAGTTCCAAGGGATACAGTAACCTTGAAGTGAAGCATCGGAATCTAAAACTGGACTCACAGGAGAGGTGCAAATCATAGAAAGTTAGAGTGTCAGTCATCTTGTACTTAAGTCGGCTTTGTACCTTTTGTATTAAATTCGGATGCAAACTCTGTGTTTCATCGTCAATTAGAAGGTCCAAGGTATACAGTAAACCTGAAGTGACGCATCGGAATGTAAAACTGGACTCAGAGGAGAGGTTCAAATCATAGAAAGTGAGAGTGTCAGTCCTCTTGTACTTAAGTCGCCATTGTGCCTTTTGCATTAAATTCGGATGCAATTTCTGTGTGTCATCGTCAATAAGAAAGTCCAATTGATACAGTAAACCTGAAGTAAAGCATCGGAATCTAGATCTGGACTCACAGGAGAGGTTCCAATCATAGAAAGTGAGAGTGTCAGTCCTCTTGTACTTAAGCCGCCATTGTGATTTTTGTATTAATTTTGGATGCAATTTCTGTGTTTCATCGTCAATAAGAAGGTCCAAGGGATACAGTAAACCTGAAGTGAAGCATTGGAATCTAAAACTGGATTCACAGGAGAGGTGCAAATCATAGAAAGTTAGAGTGTCAGTCATCTTGTACTTAAGTCGGCACTGTGCCTTTTGAATTTAATTCCGATGCAATTTCTGTGTTTCATCGTCAATAAGAACGTCCAAGGGGTACAGCAAACCTGAAGTGAAGCATCGGAATATAAAACTAGACTCACAGGAGAGGTTTGAATCATAGAAAGTGAGAGTGTCAGTCCTCTTGTACTTAAGTCGGCATTGCGCCATTTGTATTAAATTGGGATGCAATTTCTGTGTTTCATCGTCAATAAGAAGGTCCAAGGGATACAGTAAATCTGAAGTGAAGCATCGGAATCTGAAACTGGACTCAGAGGAGAGGTTCAAATCATATAAAGTGATAGTGTCAGTCCTCTTGTACTTAAGTCACCATTGTGACTTTTGTATTAATTTCTGATTCAATTTCTGTGTTTCATCGTCAATAATAAGGTCCAAGGGATACAGTAAACCTGAAGTGAAGCATCGGATTCTAAAACTGGACTCACAGGAGAGGTTCAAATCATAGAAAGTGAGAATGTCAGACCTCTTGTACTTAAGTCGCCATTGTGCCTTTTGTATTAAATTCGGATGCAATTTCTGTGTGACATCGTCAATAAGAAGGTCCAAGGGATACAGTAAATATGAGGTGAAGCATCGGAATCTAAAACTGGGCTCAGAGGAGAGGTTCAAATCATATAAAGTGAGAGTGTCAGTCCTCTTGTACTTAAGTCACCATTGTGACTTTTGTATTAATTTCGGATGCAATTTCTGTGTTTCATCGTCAATAAGAAGGTCCAAGAGATACAGTAAACCTGAAGTGAAGCATCGGAATCTAAAACTGCACTCACAGGAGAGGTTCAAATCATAGAAAGTGAGAGTGTCAGTCCTCTTGTACTTAAGTCGCCATTGTGATTTTTGTATTAAATTCGGATGCAATTTCTGTGTGTCATCGTCAATAAGAAGGTCCACGGGATACAGTAAACCCGAAGTGAAGCATCGGAATATAAAACTGGACTCACAGGAGAGGTTCAAATCATAGAAAGTTTGAGTGTCAGTCCTCTTGTACTTAAGTCGGCATTGTGCCTTTTGAATTTAATTCCGATGCAATTTCTGTGTTTCATTGTCAATAAGAAGGTCCAAGGGATACAGTAAACCTGAAGTGAAGCATCAGAATCTAAATCTGACCTCACAGGAGAGGTTCAATTCATAGAAAGTGAGAGTGTCAGTCCTCTTTTACTTAAGTTGGCATTGTGCGTTTTAAATTTAATTCCGATGCAATATCTGTGTTTCATCGTCAATAAGAAGGTCCAAGGGATACAGTGAACCTGTTGTGAAGCATCGGAATCTAAAACTGGACTCACTGGAGATGTTCAAATCTTAGAAAGTGAGATTGTCGGACCTCTTGTACTAAAGTCGCCATTGTGATTTTTGTATTAAATTCGAATGCAATTTCTGTGTTTCATCGTCAATAAGAAGGTCCAAGGGATACAGTAAACCTGAAGTGAAGCATCGGAATCTAAAACTGGACTCACAGGAGAGGTGCAAATCATAGAAAGATAGAGTGTCAGTCCTCTTGTACTTAAGTCGGCATTGTACCTTTTGTATTAAATTCGGATGCAAACTCTGTGTTTCATCGTCAATTAGAAGGTCCAAGGGATACAGTAAACCTGAAGTGAAGCATCGGAATGTAAAACTGGACTCACAGCAGAGGTTCAAATCACAGGAAGTGAGAGTGTCAGTCTTCTTTTACTTAAGTCGGCATTGTGCGTTTTAAATTTAATTCCGATGCAATATCTGTGTTTCATCGTCAATAAGTAGGTCCAAGGGATACAGTGAACCTGAAGTGAGGCATCGGAATCTTAAACTGGACTCACAGGAGATGTTCAAATCATAGAAAGTGAGATTGTCGGTCCTTTTGTACTAAAGTCGAAATTGTGATTTTTGTATTAAACTCGGATGCAATTTCTGTGTTTCATCGTCAATAAGAAGGTCCAAGGGATACAGTAAACCTGAAGTGAAGCATCGGAATCTAAAACTGGACTCACAGGAGAGGTGCAAATCATAGAAAGTTAGAGTGTCAGTCCTCTTGTACTTAAGTCGGCATTGTACCTTTTGTATTAAATTCGGATGCAAACTCTGTGTTTCATCGTCAATTAGAAGGTCCAAGGGATACAGTAAACCTGAAGTGAAGCATCGGAATGTAAAACTGGACTCACACGAGTGGTTCAAATCATAGAAAGTGAGAGTGTCAGTCCTCTTGTACTTAAGTCGGCATCGTGCCTTTTGAATTTAATTCCGATACAAATTCTGTGTCTCATCGTCAATAAGAAGGTGCAAGGTATACAGCAAACCTGAAGTGAAGCATCGGAATCTAAAACTGGACTCACATAAGAGGTTCAAATCAAAGAAAGTGAGAATGTTAGTCGTCTTCTACTTAGGTCGGCACTGTGCCTTTTGAATTTAATTCCGATGCAATTTCTGTGTTTCATCGTCAATAAGAACGTCCAAGGGATACAGTAAAACTGAAGTGAAGCATCGGAATCTAAAACTGGACTCACAGCAGAGGTTCAAATCATAAAAAGTTAGAGTGTCAGTCCTCTTGTACTTAAGTCGGCATTGTGCTTTTTGAATTTAATTCCGATGCTATTTCTGTGTTTCATTGTAAGTTTGAAGGTCTAAGGGATACAGTAAACCTGAAGTGAAGCATCGGAATCTAAAACTGGACTCACAGGAGAGATTCAAATAATAGAAAGTGAGAGTGTCAGTCCTCTTTTACTTAAGTCGGCATTGTGCGTTTTAAATTTAATTCCGATGCTATATCTGTGTTTCATCGTCAATAAGAAGGTCCAAGGGATACAGTAAACCTGAAGTGAAGCATCGGAATCTAGAACTGGACTCACAGGAGATGTTCAAATCATAGAAAGTGAGAGTGTCAGTCCTCTTGTACTTAAGCCGCCATTGTGATTTTTGTATTAATTTTGGATGCAATTTCTGTGTTTCATCGTCAATAAGAAGGTCCAAGGGATACAGTAAACCTGAAGTGAAGCATTGGAATCTAAAACTGGATTCACAGGAGAGGTGCAAATCATAGAAAGTGAGAGTGTCAGTACTCATGTACTTAAGTCGGCATTGTGCCTTTTGAATTTAATTCCGATGCAATTTCTGTGTTTCATCGTCAAAAAGAAGCTGCAAGGTATACAGTAAACCTGAAGTGAAGCATTGGAATCTAAAACTGGACTCACAGGAGAGATTCAAATAATAGAAAGTGAGAGTGTCAGTCCTCTTTTACTTAAGTCGGCATTGTGCGTTTTAAATTTAATTCCGATGCAATTTCTGTGTTTCATCGTCAATAAGAACGTCCAAGGGGTACAGCAAACCTGAAGTGAAGCATCGGAATCTAAAACTAGACTCACAGGAGAGGTTTGAATCATAGAAAGTGAGAGTGTCAGTCCTCTTGTACTTAAGTCGGCATTGCGCCATTTGTATTAAATTCGGATGCAATTTCTGTGTTTCATCGTCAATAAGAAGGTCCAAGGGATACAGTAAATCTGAGGTGAAGCATCGGAATCTGAAACTGGACTCAGAGGAGAGGTTCAAATCATATAAAGTGAGAGTGTCATTCCTCTTGTACTTAAGTCACCATTGTGACTTTTGTATTAATTTCTGATGCAATTTCTGTGTTTCATCGTCAATAATAAGGTCCAAGGGATACAGTAAACCTGAAGTGAAGCATCGGAATCTAAAACTGGACTCACAGGAGAGGTTCAAATCATAGAAAGTAAGAGTGTCAGTCCTCTTGTACTTAAGTCGGCATTGTGCTTTTAGAATTTAATTCCGATGCCATTTCTGTGTTTCATCGTCAATAAGAACGTCCAAGGGATACAGTAAAACTGAAGTGAAGCATCGGAATCTAAAACTGGACTCACAGGAGAGGTTCAAATCATAAAAAGTTAGAGTGTCAGTCCTCTTTTACTTAAGTCGGCATTGTGCGTTTTAAATTTAATTCCGATGCTATATCTGTGTTTCATCGTCAATAAGAAGGTCCAAGGGATACAGTAAACCTGAAGTGAAGCATCGGAATCTAGAACTGGACTCACAGGAGATGTTCAAATCATAGAAAGTGAGAGTGTCAGTCCTCTTGTACTTAAGCCGCCATTGTGATTTTTGTATTAATTTTGCATGCAATTTCTGTGTTTCATCGTCAATAAGATGGTCAGAGGGATGCAGTATAAAAGAAGTGAAGCATTGGAATCTGAAACTGGATTAACAGGAGAGGTGCAAATCTTATAAAGTTAGAGTGTCAGTCCTCTTGTACTTAAGTCGGCATTGTACCTTTTGTATTAAATTCGGATGCAAACTCTGTGTTTCATCGTCAATTAGGAGGTCCAAGGGATACAGTAAACCTGAAGTGACGCATCGGAATGTAAAACTGGACTCACAGGAGAGGTTCAAATCATAGAAAGTGAGAGTGTCAGTACTCTTGTACTTAAGTCGGCATAGTGCCTTTTGAATTTAATTCCGATGCAATTTCTGTGTTTCATCGTCAATAAGAAGCAGCAAAGTATACAGTAAACCTGAAGTGAAGCTTCGGAATCTATAACTGGATCACAGGAGAGGTTCAAATCATAGAAAGTGAGAGTGTTAGTCCTCTTCTACTTAGGTCGGCACTGTGCTTTTTGAATTTAATTCCGATGCAATTTCTGTGTTTCATCGTCAATAAGAACGTCCAAGGCGTACAGCAAACCTGAAGTGAAGCAACTGATTCTAAAACTAGACTCACAGGAGAGGTTCGAATCATAGAAAGTGAGAGTGTCAGTCCTCTTGTACTTAAGTCGGCATTGCGCCATTTGTATTAAATTCGGATGCAATTTCTGTGTTTCATCGCCAATAAGAAGGTCCAAGGGATACAGTAAATCTGAGGTGAAGCATCGGAATCTAAAACTGGAGTCATATGAGAGGTTCAAATCATATAAAGTGAGAGTGTCAGTGCTCTTGTACTTAAGTCACCATTGTGACTTTTGTATTAATTTCGGATGCAATTTCTGTGTTTCATCGTCAATAAGAAGGTCCAAGGGATACAGTAAACCTGAAGTGAAGCTTCGGAATCTATAACTGGATCACAGGAGAGGTTCAAATCATAGAAAGTGAGAGTGTTAGTCCTCTTCTGCTTAGGTCGGCACTGTTTCTTTTGAATTTAATTCCGATGCAATTTCTGTGTTTCATCGTCAATAAGAACGTCCAAGGCGTACAGAAAAAATGAAGTGAAGCATCGGAATCTAAAATAGGACTCACAGGACAGGTTCAAATCATAGAAAGTTAGAGTGTCAGTCCTCTTGTACTTAAGTTGGCATTGTGCCTTTTGTATTAAATTCCGATGCAATTTCTGTGTGTCATCGTCAATAAGAAGGTCCAAGGGATACAGTAAACCTGAAGTAAAGCATCGGAATCTAAAACTGGACTCACAGGAGAGGTTCAAATCATAGAAAGTGAGAGTGTCAGTCCTCTTGTACTTAAGTCGGCATTGTTCTTTTTGAATTTAATTCCGATGCTATTTCTGTGTTTTATTGTCAATAAGAAGGTCCAAGGGATATAGTAAACCTGAAGTGAAGCATCGGAATCTAAAACTGGACTCACAGGAGAGATTGAAATAATAGAAAGTGAGAGTGTCAGTCCTCTTTTACTTAAGTCGGCATTGTGCGTTTTAAATTTAATTCCGATGCTATATCTGTGTTTCATCGTCAATAAGAAGGTCCAAGGGATACAGTAAACCTGAAGTGAAGCATCGGAATCTAGAACTGGACTCACAGGAGATGTTCAAAACATAGAAAGTGAGAGCGTCAGTCCTTTTGTACTTAAGCCGCCATTGTGATTTTTGTATTAATTTCGGATGCAATATCTGTGTTTCATCGTCAATAAGAAGGTGCAAGGTATACAGTAAACATGAAGTGAAGCATCGGAATCTAAAACTGGACTCACATAAGAGGTTCAAATCATAGAAAGTGAGAGTGTTAGTCGTCTTCTACTTAGGTCGGCACTGTGCCTTTTGAATTTAATTCCGATGCAATTTCTGTGTTTCATCGTCAATAAGAACGTCCAAGGGATACAGTAAACCTTAAGTAAAGCATCAGAATCTAAAACTGGACTCACAGGAGAGGTTCAAATCATAGAAAGTTAGAGTGTCAGTCCTCTTGTACTTAAGTCGGCATTGTGCTTTTAGAATTTAATTCCGATGCCATTTCTGTGTTTCATTGTCAATAAGAAGGTCCAAGCGATATAGTAAACCTGAAGTGAAGCATCGGAATCTAAAACTGGACTCACAGGAGAGATTGGAATATTAGAAAGTGAGAGTGTCAGTCCTCTTTTACTTAAGTCGGCATTGTGCGTTTTAAATTTAATTCCGTTGCTATATCTGTGTTTCATCGTCAATAAGAAGGTCCAAGGGATACAGTAAACCTGAAGTGAAGCATCGGAATCTAGAACTGGACTCACAGGAGATGTTCAAATCATAGAAAGTGAGAGCGTCAGTCCTCTTGTACTTAAGCCGCCATTGTGATTTTTGTATTAATTTCGGATGCAATTTCTGTGTTTCATCGACAATAAGAAGATCCAAGGGATACAGTAAACCTGAAGTGAAGCATCGGAATGTAAAACTGGACTCACACGAGAGGTTCAAATCATAGAAAGTGAGAGTGTCAGTCCTCTTGTACTTAAGTCGGCATTGTGCCTTTTGAATTTAATTCCGATGCAAATTCTGTGTTTCATCGTCAATAAGAAGGTACAAGGTATACAGTAAACCTGAAGTTAAGCATCGGAATCTAAAACTGGACTCACATAACAGGTTCAAATCATAGAAATTGAGAGTGTTAGTCGTCTTCTACTTAGGACGGCACTGTGCCTTTTGAATTTAATTTCGATGCAATTTCTGTGTTTCATCGTCAATAAGAACGTCCAATGGATACAGTAAACATGAAGTGAGGCTTCGGAATCTAAAACTGGACTCACAGGAGAGATTCAAATAATAGAAAGTGAGAGTGTCAGTCCTCTTTTACTTAAATCGGCATTGTGCTTTTTAAATTTAATTCCGATGCTATATCTGTGTTTCATCGTCAATAAGAAGGTCCAAGGGATACAGTAAACCTGAAGTGAAGCATCGGAATCTAGAACTGGACTCACAGGAGATGTTCAAATCATAGAAAGTGAGAGTGTCAGTCCTCTTGTACTTAAGCCGCCATTGTGATTTTTGTATTAATTTTGGATGCAATTTCTGTGTTCCATCGTCAACAAGAAGTTCCAAGGGAAACAGTAAACCTGAAGTGAAGCATCGGAATCAAAACCTGGACTCACAGGAGAGGTGCAAATCATAGAAAGTTAGAGTGTCAGTCCTCTTGTACTTAAGTCAGCATTGTACCTTTTGTATTAAATTCGGATGCAAACTCTGTGTTTCATCGTCAATTGGAAGGTACAATTGATACAGTAAACCTGAAGTGACGCATCGGAATCTAAAACTGGACTCACGTAAGAGGTTCAAATCATAGAAAGTGAGAGTGTTAGTCCTCTTCTACTTAGGTCGGCACTGTGCCTTTTGAATTTAATTCCGATGCAATTTCTGTGTTTCATCGTCAATAAGAACGTCCAAGGGGTACAGTTAACCTGAAGTGAAGCATCGGAACCTAAAACTGGACTCACAGGAGAGGTTCGAATCATAGAAAGTGAGAGTGTCAGTCCTCTTGTACTTAAGTCGGCATGCGCCATTTGTATTAAATTCGGATGCAATTTCTGTGTTTCATAGTCAATAAGAAGGTCCAAGGGATACAGTAAATCTGAGGTGAAGCATCGGAATTTAAAACTGGACTCAGAGGAGAGGTTCAAATCATATAAAGTGAGAGTGTCAGTCCTCTTGGACTTAAGTCACCATTGTGACTATTGTATTAATTTCGGTTGCAATTTCTGTGTTTCATCGTCAATAAGTAGGTCCAAGGGATACAGTAAACCTGAAGTGAAGCATCGGAATCTAAATCTGACCTCACAGGAGAGGTTCAAACCATAGAAAGTGAGAGTGTCAGTCCTCTTTTACTTAAGTCGGCATTGTGCCTTTTGAATTTAATTCCGACGCAATTTCTGTGTTTCATCGTCAATAAGAATCTGCAAGGTATACAGTAAACCTGAAGTGAAGCTTCGGTATCTAAAACTGGACTCACAGGAGAGGTTCAAATCATAGAATGTGAGAGTGTTAGTCCTCTTCTACTTAGGTCGGCACTGTGCCTTATGAATTTAATTCCGATGCAATTTCTGTGTTTCATCGTCAATAAGAACGTCCAAGGGGTACAGTAAACCTGAAGTGAAGCATCGGAATCTATAACTGGACTCACAGGAGATGTTCAAATCTTAGAAAGTGAGATTGTCTGTCCTCTTGTACTAAAGTCGCCATTGTGATTTTTGTATTAAATTCGGATGCAATTTCTGTGTTTCATCGTCAATAAGAAGGTCCAAGGGATACAGTAAACCTGAAGTGAAGCATCGGAATCTAAAACTGGACTCACAGGAGAGGTGCAAATCCTAGAAAGTTAGAGTGTCAGTCCTCTTGTACTTAAGTCGGCATTGTACCTTTTGTATTAAATTCGGATTCAAACTCTGTGTTTCATCGTCAATTAGAAGGTCCAAGGGATACAGTAAACTTGAAGTGAAGCATCGGAATGTAAAACTGGACTCACACGAGAGGTTCAAATAATAGAAAGTGAGAGTGTCAGTCCTCTTGTACTTAAGTCGGCATTGTGCCTTTTGAATTTAATTCCGATGCAATTTCTGTGTTTCATCGTCCATAAGAAGGTGCAAAGTATACAGTAAACCTGAAGTGAAGCATCGGAATCTAAAACTGGACTCGCAGGAGAGGTTCAAATCATAGAATATTAGAGTGTCAGTCCTCTTTTACTTAAGACGGCATTGTGCCATTTGTTTTAAATTCGGATGCGATTTCTGTGTTTTATCGTCAACAAGAACGTCCAAGGGATACAGTAAACCTGAAGTGAAGCATCGGAATCTAAATCTGACCTCACAGGTGAGGTTCGAATCATAGAAAGTGAGAGTGTCAGTCCTCTTGTTCTTAAGTCGGCATTGTGCCATTTGTATTAAATTCGGATGCAATTTCTGTGTTTCATCGTCAATAAGAAGGTCCAAGGGATACAGTAAACCTGAAGTGAAGCATCGGAATCTAAAACTGGACTCACAGGAGAGGTTCAAATCATAGAAAGTGAGAGTGTCAGTCCTCTTCTACTTAAGTCGCCATTGTGCCTTTTGTATTAAATTCGGATGCAATTTCTGTGTGTCATCGTCAATAAGAAGGTCCAAGGGATACAGTTAACCTGAAGTAAAGCATCGGAATCTAAAACTGGACTCACAGCAGCGGTTCAAATCATAGAAAGTTAGAGTGTCAGTAGTTTTGTACTTAAGTCGGCATTGTGTCTTTTGTATTAAATTCGGATGCAAACTCAGTGTTTCATCGTCAATAAGAAGGTCCAAGGGATACAGTAAACCTGAAGTGAAGCATCGGAATTAAAACTGGACTCACAGGAGAGGTTCAAATCATAGAAAGTAAGAGGGTCAGTCCTTTTGTACTTAAGTCGGCATTGTGCCTTTTGAATTTAATTCCGATGCTATTTCTGTGTTTCATTGTCAATAAGAAGGTCCAAGGGATACAGTAAACCTGAAGTGAACTATCGGAATCTAAATCTGACCTCACAGGAGAGGTTCAAATCATAGAATATTAGTGTGTCAGTCCTCTTTTACTTAAGACGGCATTGTGCCATTTGTATTAAATTCGGATGCGATTTCTGTGTTTTATCGTCAACAAGAAAGTCCAAGGGATACAGTAAACATGAAGTGAAGCATCGGAATCTAAATCTGACCTCACAGGAGAGGTTCGAATATAGAAAGTGAGAGTGTCAGTCCTCTTGTACTTAAGTCGGCATTGTGCCATTTGTATTAAATTCGGACGCAATTTCTGTGTTTCATCGTCAATAAGAAGGTCCAAGAGATACAGTAAACCTAAGGTGACGCATCGGAATCTAAAACTGGACTCACAGGAGAGGTTCAAATCATAGAAAGTGAGAGTGTCAGTCCTCTTGTACTTAAGTCACCATTGTGACTTTTGTATTAATTTTGGATGCAATTTCTGTGTTTCATCGTCAATAAGAAGGTCCAAGGGATACAGTAAATCTGAAGTGAAGCATCGGAATCTAAATCTGACCTCACAGGAGAGGTTCGAATCATAGAAAGTGAGAGTGTCAGTCCTCTTGTACTTAAGTCGGCATTGTGCCATTTGTATTAAATTCGGACGCAATTTCTGTGTATCATCGTCTATAAGAAGGTCCAAGAGATACAGTAAACCTAAGGTGAAGCATCGGAATCTAAAACTGGACTCACAGGAGAGGTTCAAATCATAGAAAGTGAGAGTGTCAGTCCTCTTGTACTTAAGTCGGCATTGAGCCTTTTGAATTTAATTCCGATGCAATTTCTGTGTTTCATCGTCAATAAGAAGGTCCAAGGGATACAGTAAAACTGAAGTGAAGCATCGGAATCTAAAACTGGACTCACAGGAGAGGTTCAAATCATATAAAGTTAGAGTGTCAGTCCTCTTGAACTTAAGTAGGCATTGTGCGTTTTAAATTTAATTCCGATGCTATATCTGTGTTTCATCGTCAATAAGAAGGTCCAAGGGATACAGTAAACCTGAAGTGAAGCATCGGAATCTAGAACTGGACTCACAGGAGATGTTCAAATCATAGAAAGTGAGAGTGTCAGTCCTCTTGTACTTAAGCCGCCATTGTGATTTTTGTATTAATTTTGGATGCAATTTCTGTATTTCATCGTCAATAAGAAGGTCCAAGGGATACAGTAAACCTGAAGTGAAGCATCGGAATCTAAAACTGGACTCACAGGGAGAGGTTCGAATCATAGAAAGTGAGAGTGTCAGTCCTCTTGTTCTTAAGTCGGCATTGTGCCTTTTGAATTTAATTCCGATGCAATATCTGTGTTTCATCGTCAATAAAAAGCTGCAAGGTATACAGTATACCTGAAGTGAAGCTTCGGAATCTAAAACTGGACTCACCGGAGAGGTTCAAATCATAGAATGTGAGAGTGTTAGTCCTCTTCTACTTAGGTCGGCACTGTGCCTCTTGAATTTAATTGCGATGCAATTTCTGTGTTTCATCGTCAATAAGAACGTCCAAGGGGTACAGTAAACCTGAAGACAAGCATCGGAATCTAAAACTGGACTCACAGGGAGAGGTTCGAGTCATAGAAAGTGACAGTGTCAGTCCTCTTGTACTTAAGTCGGCATTGCGCCATTTGTATTAAATTCGGATGCAATTTCTGTGTTTCGTCGTCAATAAGAAGGTCCAAGGGATACAGTAAATCTGAGGTGAAGCATCGGAAACTAAAACTGGACTCAGAGGAGAGGTTCAAATCATATAAAGTGAGAGTGTCAGTCGTCTTGTACTTAAGTCACCATTGTGACTATTGTATTAATTTCGGATGCAATTTCTGTGTTTCATCGTCAATAAGAAGGTCCAAGGGATACAGTAAACCTGAAGTGAAGCATCGGAATCTAAATCTGACCTTACAGGAGAGGTTCAAACCATAGAAAGTGAGAGTGTCAGTCCTCTTTTACTTAAGTCGGCATTGTGCCTTTTGAATTTAATTCCGATGCAATTTCTGTGTTTCATCGTCAATAAGAAGCTGCAAGGTATACAGTAAACCTGAAGTGAAGCTTCGGAATCTAAAACTGGACACACAGGAGAGGTTCAAATCATAGAATGTGAGAGTATTAGTCCTCTTCTACTTAGGTCGGCACTGTGCCTTTTGAATTTAATTCCGATGGAATTTCTGTGTTTAATCGTCAATAAGAACGTCCAAGGGGTACAGTAAACCTGAATTGAAGCATCGGAATCTATAACTGGACTCACAGGAGATGTTCAAATCTTAGAAAGTGAGATTGTCGGTCCTCTTGTACTAAAGTTGCCAATGTGATTTTTGTATTAAATTCGGATGCAATTTCTGTGTTTCATCGTCAATAAGAAGGTCCAAGGGATACAGTAAACCTGAAGTGAAGCATCGGAATCTAAAACTGGACTCACAGGAGAGGTGCAAATCCTAGAAAGTTAGAGTGTCAGTCCTCTTGTACTTAAGTCGGCATTGTACCTTTTGTATTAAATTCGGATTCAAACTCTGTGTTTCATCGTCAATTAGAAGGTCCAAGGGATACAGTAAACCTGAAGTGAAGCATCGGAATGTAAAACTGGACTCACACGAGAGGTTCAAATAATAGAAAGTGAGAGTGTCAGTCCTCTTGTACTTAAATCGGCATTGTGCGTTTTAAATTTAATTCCGATGCATTATCTGTGTTTCATCGTCAATAAGAAGGTGCAAGGAATACAGTAAACCTGAAGTGAAGCATCGGAATCTAAATCTGACCTCACAGTAGAGGTTCGAATCATAGAAAGTGAGAGTGTCAGTTCTCTTGTACTTAAGTCGGCATTGTGCCTTTTGTATTAAATTCGGATGCAATTTCTGTGTGTCATCGTCAATAAGAAGGTCCAAGGGATGCAGTTAACCTGAAGTAAAGCATCGGAATCTAAAACTGGACTCACAGCAGCGGTTCAAATCATAGAAAGTTAGAGTGTCAGTAGTTTTGTACTTAAGTCGGCATTGTGTCTTTTGTATTAAATTCGGATGCAAACTCAGTGTTTCATCGTCAATAAGAAGGTCCAAGGGATACAGTTAACCTGAAGTGTAGCATCGGAATTAAAACTGGACTCACAGGAGAGGTTCAAATCATAGAAAGTAAGAGGGTCAGTCCTTTTGTACTTAAGTCGGCATTGTGCCTTTTGAATTTAATTCCGATGCTATTTCTGTGTTTCATTGTCAATAAGAAGGTCCAAGGGATACAGTAAACCTGAAGTGAACTATCGGAATCTAAATCTGACCTCACAGGAGAGGTTCAAATCATAGAAAGTGGGAGTGTCAGTCCTCTTTTACTTAAGTCGGCATTGTGCGTTTTAATTTTAATTCCGATGCAATATCTGTGTTTCATCGTCAATAAGAAGGTCCAAGGGATACAGTGAACCTGAAGTGAAGCATCGGAATCTAAAACTGGACTCACAGGAGATGTTCAAATCTTAGAAATTGAGATTGTCGGTCCTCTTGTACTAAAGTCGCCATTGTCATTTTTGTATTAAATTCGTATGCAATTTCTGTGTTTCATCGTCAATAAGAAGGTCCAAGGGATACAGTAAACCTGAAGTGAAGCATCGGAATGTAAAACTGGACTCACACGAGAGGTTCAAATCATAGAAAGTGAGAAAGTCAGTCCTCTTGTAATTAAGTCGGCATTGTGCCTTTTGAAATTAATTCCGATGCAATTTCTGTGTTTCATCGTCAACAAGAAGGTGCAAGGTATACAGTAAACCTGAAGTGAAGCATCGGAATCTAAAACTGGACTCGCAGGAGAGGTTCAAATCATAGAATATTAGTGTGTCAGTCCTCTTTTACTTAAGACGGCATTGTGCCATTTGTATTAAATTCGGATGCGATTTCTGTGTTTTATCGTCAACAAGAAAGTCCAAGGGATACAGTAAACCTGAAGTGAAGCATCGGAATCTAAATCTGACCTCACAGGAGAGGTTCGAATCATAGGAAGTGAGAGTGTCAGTCCTCTTGTACTTAAGTCGGCATTGTGCCATTTGTATTAAATTCGGACGCAATTTCTGTGTTTCATCGTCAATAAGAAGGTCCAAGAGATACAGTAAACCTAAGGTGAAGCATCGGAATCTAAAACTGGACTCACAGGAGAGGTTCAAATCATAGAAAGTGAGAGTGTCAGTCCTCTTGTACTTAAGTCACCATTGTGACTTTTGTATTATTTTTGGATGCAATTTCTGTGTTTCATCGTCAATAAGAAGGTCCAAGGGATACAGTAAATCTGAAGTGAAGCATCGGAATCTAAATGTGACCTCACAGGAGAGGTTCGAATCATAGAAAGTGAGAGTGTCAGTCCTCTTGTACTTAAGTCGGCATTGTGCCATTTGTATTAAATTCGGACGCAATTTCTGTGTTTCATCGTCTATAAGAAGGTCCAAGAGATACAGTAAACCTAAGGTGAAGCATCGGAATCTAAAACTGGACTCACAGGAGAGGTTCAAATCATAGAAAGTGAGAGTGTCAGTCCTCTTGTACTTAAGTCGGCATTGAGCCTTTTGAATTTAATTCCGATGCAATTTCTGTGTTTCATCGTCAATAAGAAGGTCCAAGGGATACAGTAAAACTGAAGTGAAGCATCGGAATCTAAAACTGGACTCACAGGAGAGGTTCAAATCATAAAAAGTTAGAGTGTCAGTCCTCTTGAACTTAAGTCGGCATTGTGCTTTTTGAATTTAATTCCGATGCTATTTCTGTGTTTCATTGTCATTAAGAAGGTCCAAGGGATACAGTAAACCTGAAGTGAAGCATCGGAATCTAAAACTGGACTCACAGGAGAGATTCCAATCATAGAAAGTGAGAGTGTCAGTCCTCTTTTACTTAAGTCGGCATTGTGCGTTTTAAATTTAATTCCGATGCTATATCAGTGTTTCATCGTCAATAAGAAGGTCCAAGGGATACTGTAAACCTGAAGTGAAGCATCGGAATCTAGAACTGGACTCACAGGAGATGTTCAAATCATAGAAAGTGAGAGTGTCAGTCCTCTTGTACTTACGTCGCCATTGTGATTTTTGTATTAATTTTGGATGCAATTTCTGTGTTTCATCGTCAATAAGAAGGTCCAAGGGATACAGTAAACCTGAAGTGAAGCATCGGAATCTAAAACTGGACTCACAGGGAGAGGTTCGAATCATAGAAAGTGAGAGTGTCAGTCCTCTTGTTCTTAAGTCGGCATTGTGCCTTTTGAATTTAATTCCGATGCAATTTCTGTGTTTCATCGTCAATAAAAAGCTGCAAGGTATACAGTAAACCTGAAGTGAAGCTTCGGAATCTAAAACTGGACTCACCGGAGAGGTTCAAATCATAGAATGTGAGAGTGTTAGTCCTCTTCTACTTAGGTCGGCACTGTGCCTCTTGAATTTAATTCCGATGCAATTTCTGTGTTTCATCGTCAATAAGAACGTCCAAGGGGTACAGTAAACCTGAAGACAAGCATCGGAATCTAAAACTGGAGTCACAGGGAGAAGTTCGAATCATAGAAAGTGACAGTGTCAGTCCTCTTGTACTTAAGTCGGCATTGCGCCATTTGTATTAAATTCGGATGCAATTTCTGTGTTTCGTCGTCAATAAGAAGGTCCAAGGGAAACAGTAAATCTGAGGTGAAGCATCGGAAACTAAAACTGGACTCAGAGGAGAGGTTCAAATCATATAAAGTGAGAGTGTCAGTCCTCTTGTACTTAAGTCACCATTGTGACTATTGTATTAATTTCGGTTGCAATTTCTGTGTTTCATCATCAATAAGAAGGTCCAAATGATACAGTAAACCTGAAGTGAAGCATCGGAATCTAAATCTGACCTTACAGGAGAGGTTCAAACCATAGAAAGTGAGAGTGTCAGTCCTCTTTTACTTAAGTCGGCATTGTGCCTTTTGAATTTAATTCCGATGCAATTTCTGTGTTCCATCGTCAATAAGAAGCTGCAAGGTATACAGTAAACCTGAAGTGAAGCTTCGGAATCTAAAACTGGACACACAGGAGAGGTTCAAATCATAGAATGTGAGAGTATTAGTCCTCTTCTACTTAGGTCGGCACTGTGCCTTTTGAATTTAATTCCGATGGAATTTCTGTGTTTAATCGTCAATAAGAACGTCCAAGGGGTACAGTAAACCTGAAGTGAAGCATCGGAATCTATAACTGGACTCACAGGAGATGTTCAAATCTTAGAAAGTGAGATTGTCGGTCCTCTTGTACTAAAGTTGCCAATGTGATTTTTGTATTAAATTCGGATGCAATTTCTGTGTTTCATCGTCAATAAGAAGGTCCAAGGGATACACTAAACCTGAAGTGAAGCATCGGAATCTAAAACTGGACTCACAGGAGAGGTGCAAATCCTAGAAAGTTAGAGTGTCAGTCCTCTTGTACTTAAGTCGGCATTGTACCTTTTGTATTAAATTCGGATTCAAACTCTGTGTTTCATCGTCAATTAGAAGGTCCAAGGGATACAGTAAACCTGAAGTGAAGCATCGGAATGTAAAACTGGACTCACACGAGAGGTTCAAATAATAGAAAGTGAGAGTGTCAGTCCTCTTGTACTTAAGTCGGCATTGTGCGTTTTAAATTTAATTCCGATGCATTATCTGTGTTTCATCGTCAATAAGAAGGTGCAAGGTATACAGTAAACCTGAAGTGAAGCATCGGAATCTAAATCTGACCTCACAGTAGAGGTTCGAATCATAGAAAGTGAGAGTGTCAGTTCTCTTGTACTTAAGTCGGCATTGTGCCTTTTGTATTAAATTCGGATGCAATTTCTGTGTTTCATCGTCAATACGAAGCTCCAAGAGATACAGTAAACCTGAGGTGAAGCATCGGAATCTAAAACTGGACTCACAGGAGAGATTCAAATCATAGATAGTGAGAGTGTCAGTCCTCATTTACTTAAGTCGGCATTGTGCGTTTTAAATTTAATTCCGATGCATTATCTGTGTTTCGTCGTCAATAAGAAGGTCCAAGGGATACAGTTAACCTGAAGTGAAGCATCGGAAACTAGAACTGGACTCACAGGAGATGTACAAATCATAGAAAGTGCGAGTGTCTCTCCTCTTGTACTTAAGCCGCCATTGTAATTTTTGTAATAAATTCGGACACAATATCTGTGTTTCATCGTCAACAAGAAGGTCCAAGGGATACAGTAAACCTGAAGTGAAGCATCGGAATGTAAAACTGGACTCACAGGAGAGGTGCAAGTCATAGAAAGTTAGAGTGTCAGTCCTCTTGTACTTAAGTCGGCATTGTACCTTTTGTATTAAATTCGGATGCGAACTCTGTGTTTCATCGTGAATTAGAAGGTCCAAGGGATACAGTAAACCTGAAGTCAAGCATCGGAATCTAAAACTGGACTCACAGGAGAGGTTCGATTCATAGGAAGTGAGAGTGTCAGTCCTCTTGTACATAAGTCGGCATTGCGCCATTTGTATTGAAATCGGATGCAATTTCTTTGTTTCATCGTCAATAAGAAGGTCCAAGGGATACAGTGAACCTGTAGTGAAGCATCGGAATCTAAAACTGGACTCACAGTAGATGTTCAAATCTTAGAATGTGAGATTGTCCGTTCCCTTGTACTAAAGTCGCCGTTGTGATTTTTGTATTAAATTCCGATGCAATTTCTGTGTTTCATCGTCAATAAGAAGGTCGAAGGGATACAGTAAACCTGAAGTGAAGCATCGGAATCAAAAACTGGACTCACAGGAGAGGTTCAAATCATAGAAAGTGAGAGTGTCAGTCCTCTTCTACTTAAGTCTCCATTGTGCCTTTTGTAATAAATTCGGATGCAATTTCTGTGTGTCATCGTCAATAAGAAGGTCCAAGGGATACAGTTAACCTGAAGTAAAGCATCGGAATCTAAAACTGGACTCACAGGAGCGGTTCAAATCATAGAAAGTTAGAGTGTCAGTAGTTTTGTACTTAAGTCGGCATTGTGCCTTTTGTATTAAATTCGGATGCAAACTCAGTGTTTCATCGTCAATAAGAAGGTCCAAGGGATACAGTAAACCTGAAGTGAAGCATCGGAATTAAAACTGGACTCACAGGAGAGGTTCAAATCATAGAAAGTAAGAGGGTCAGTCCTTTTGTACTTAAGTCGGCATTGTGCCTTTTGAATTTAATTCCGATGCTATTTCTGTGTTTCATTGTCAATAAGAAGGTCCAAGGGATACAGTAAACCTGAAGTGAACTATCGGAATCTAAATCTGACCTCACAGGAGAGGTTCAAATCATAGAAAGTGGGAGTATCAGTCCTCTTTTACTTAAGTCGGCATTGTGCGTTTTAATTTTAATTCCGATGCAATATCTGTGTTTCATCGTCAATAAGAAGGTCCAAGGGATACAGCGAACCTGAAGTGAAGCATCGGAATCTAAAACTGGACTCACAGGAGATGTTCAAATCTTAGAAAGTGAGATTGTCGGTCCTCTTGTACTAAAGTTGCCATTGTCATTTTTGTATTAAATTCGTATGCAATTTCTGTGTTTCATCGTCAATAAGAAGGTCCAAGGGATACAGTAAACCTGAAGTGAAGCATCGGAATGTAAAACTGGACTCACACGAGAGGTTCAAATCATAGAAAGTGAGAAAGTCAGTCCTCTTGTACTTAAGTCGGCATTGTGCCTTTTGAAATTAATTCCGATGCAATTTCTGTGTTTCATCGTCAATAAGAAGGTGCAAGGTATACAGTAAACCTGAAGTGAAGCATCGGAATCTAAAACTGGACTCGCAGGAGAGGTTCAAATCATAGAATATTAGTGTGTCAGTCCTCTTTTACTTAAGACGGCATTGTGCCATTTGTATTAAATTCGGATGCGATTTCTGTGTTTTATCGTCAACAAGAAAGTCCAAGGGATACAGTAAACCTGAAGTGAAGCATCGGAATCTAAATCTGACCTCACAGGAGAGGTTCGAATCATAGAAAGTGAGAGTGTCAGTCCTCTTGTACTTAAGTCGGCATTGTGCCATTTGTATTAAATTCGGACGCAATTTCTGTGTTTCATCGTCAATAAGAAGATCCAAGAGATACAGTAAACCTAAGGTGAAGCATCGGAATCTAAAACTGGACTCACAGGAGAGGTTCAAATCATAGAAAGTGAGAGTGTCAGTCCTCTTGTACTTAAGTCACCATTGTGACTTTTGTATTAATTTTGGATGCAATTTCTGTGTTTCATCGTCTATAAGAAGGTCCAAGGGATACAGTAAATCTGAAGTGAAGCATCGAAATCTAAATCTGACCTCACAGGAGAGGTTCGAGTCATAGAAAGTGAGAGTGTCAGTCCTCTTGTACTTAAGTCGGCATTGTGCCATTTGTATTAAATTCGGACGCAATTTCTGTGTTTCATCGTCTATAAGAAGGTCCAAGAGATACAGTAAACCTAAGGTGAAGCATCGGAATCTAAAACTGGACTCACAGGAGAGGTTCAAATCATAGAAAGTGAGAGTGTCAGTCCTCTTGTACTTAAGTCGGCATTGAGCCTTTTGAATTTAATTCCGATGCAATTTCTGTGTTTCATCGTCAATAAGAAGGTCCAAGGTATACAGTAAACCTGAAGTGAAGCTTCGGAATCTAAAACTGGACTCACCGGAGAGGTTCAAATCATAGAATGTGAGAGTGTTAGTCCTCTTCTACTTAGGTCGGCACTGTGCCTCTTGAATTTAATTCCGATGCAATTTCTGTGTTTCATCGTCAATAAGAACGTCCAAGGGGTACAGTAAACCTGAAGACAAGCATCGGAATCTAAAACTGGACTCACAGGGAGAGGTTCGAATCATAGAAAGTGACAGTGTCAGTCCTCTTGTACTTAAGTCGGCATTGCGCCATTTGTATTAAATTCGGATGCAATTTCTGTGTTTCGTCGTCAATAAGAAGGTCCAAGGGAAACAGTAAATCTGAGGTGAAGCATCGGAAACTAAAACTGGACTCAGAGGAGAGGTTCAAATCATATAAAGTGAGAGTGTCAGTCCTCTTGTACTTAAGTCACCATTGTGACTGTTGTATTAATTTCGGTTGCAATTTCTGTGTTTCATCATCAATAAGAAGGTCCAAATGATACAGTAAACCTGAAGTGAAGCATCGGAATCTAAATCTGACCTTACAGGAGAGGTTCAAACCATAGAAAGTGAGAGTGTCAGTCCTCTTTTACTTAAGTCGGCATTGTGCCTTTTGAATTTAATTCCGATGCAATTTCTGTGTTCCATCGTCAATAAGAAGCTGCAAGGTATACAGTAAACCTGAAGTGAAGCTTCGGAATCTAAAACTGGACACACAGGAGAGGTTCAAATCATAGAATGTGAGAGTATTAGTCCTCTTCTACTTAGGTCGGCACTGTGCCTTTTGAATTTAATTCCGATGGAATTTCTGTGTTTAATCGTCAATAAGAACGTCCAAGGGGTACAGTAAACCTGAAGTGAAGCATCGGAATCTATAACTGGACTCACAGGAGATGTTCAAATCTTAGAAAGTGAGATTGTCGGTCCTCTTGTACTAAAGTTGCCAATGTGATTTTTGTGTTAAATTCGGATGCAATTTCTGTGTTTCATCGTCAATAAGAAGGTCCAAGGGATACACTAAACCTGAAGTGAAGCATCGGAATCTAAAACTGGACTCACAGGAGAGGTGCAAATCCTAGAAAGTTAGAGTGTCAGTCCTCTTGTACTTAAGTCGGCATTGTACCTTTTGTATTAAATTCGGATTCAAACTCTGTGTTTCATCGTCAATTAGAAGGTCCAAGGGATACAGTAAACCTGAAGTGAAGCATCGGAATGTAAAACTGGACTCACACGAGAGGTTCAAATAATAGAAAGTGAGAGTGTCAGTCCTCTTGTACTTAAGTCGGCATTGTGCGTTTTAAATTTAATTCCGATGCATTATCTGTGTTTCATCGTCAATAAGAAGGTGCAAGGTATACAGTAAACCTGAAGTGAAGCATCGGAATCTAAATCTGACCTCACAGTAGAGGTTCGAATCATAGAAAGTGAGAGTGTCAGTTCTCTTGTACTTAAGTCGGCATTGTGCCTTTTGTATTAAATTCGGATGCAATTTCTGTGTTTCATCGTCAATACGAAGCTCCAAGAGATACAGTAAACCTGAGGTGAAGCATCGGAATCTAAAACTGGACTCACAGGAGAGATTCAAATCATAGATAGTGAGAGTGTCAGTCCTCATTTACTTAAGTCGGCATTGTGCGTTTTAAATTTAATTCCGATGCATTATCTGTGTTTCGTCGTCAATAAGAAGGTCCAAGGGATACAGTTAACCTGAAGTGAAGCATCGGAAACTAGAACTGGACTCACAGGAGATGTACAAATCATAGAAAGTGCGAGTGTCTCTCCTCTTGTACTTAAGCCGCCATTGTAATTTTTGTAATAAATTCGGACACAATATCTGTGTTTCATCGTCAACAAGAAGGTCCAAGGGATACAGTAAACCTGAAGTGAAGCATCGGAATGTAAAACTGGACTCACAGGAGAGGTGCAAGTCATAGAAAGTTAGAGTGTCAGTCCTCTTGTACTTAAGTCGGCATTGTACCTTTTGTATTAAATTCGGATGCGAACTCTGTGTTTCATCGTGAATTAGAAGGTCCAAGGGATACAGTAAACCTGAAGTCAAGCATCGGAATCTAAAACTGGACTCACAGGAGAGGTTCAAATCATAGAAAGTAAGAGGGTCAGTCCTTTTGTACTTAAGTCGGCATTGTGCCTTTTGAATTTAATTCCGATGCTATTTCTGTGTTTCATTGTCAATAAGAAGGTCCAAGGGATACAGTAAACCTGAAGTGAACTATCGGAATCTAAATCTGACCTCACAGGAGAGGTTCAAATCATAGAAAGTGGGAGTATCAGTCCTCTTTTACTTAAGTCGGCATTGTGCGTTTTAATTTTAATTCCGATGCAATATCTGTGTTTCATCGTCAATAAGAAGGTCCAAGGGATACAGTGAACCTGAAGTGAAGCATCGGAATCTAAAACTGGACTCACAGGAGATGTTCAAATCTTAGAAAGTGAGATTGTCGGTCCTCTTGTACTAAAGTTGCCATTGTCATTTTTGTATTAAATTCGTATGCAATTTCCGTGTTTCATCGTCTATAAGAAGGTCCAAGGGATACAGTAAACCTGAAGTGAAGCATCGGAATGTAAAACTGGACTCACACGAGAGATTCAAATCATAGAAAGTGAGAAAGTCAGTCCTCTTGTACTTAAGTCGGCATTGTGCCTTTTGAAATTAATTCCGATGCAATTTCTGTGTTTCATCGTCAATAAGAAGGTGCAAGGTATACAGTAAACCTGAAGTGAAGCATCGGAATCTAAAACTGGACTCGCAGGAGAGGTTCAAATCATAGAATATTAGTGTGTCAGTCCTCTTTTACTTAAGACGGCATTGTGCCATTTGTATTAAATTCGGATGCGATTTCTGTGTTTTATCGTCAACAAGAAAGTCCAAGGGATACAGTAAACCTGAAGTGAAGCATCGGAATCTAAATCTGACCTCACAGGAGAGGTTCGAATCATAGAAAGTGAGAGTGTCAGTCCTCTTGTACTTAAGTCGGCATTGTGCCATTTGTATTAAATTCGGACGCAATTTCTGTGTTTCATCGTCAATAAGAAGGTCCAAGAGATACAGTAAACCTAAGGTGAAGTATCGGAATCTAAAACTGGACTCACAGGAGAGGTTCAAATCATAGAAAGTGAGAGTGTCAGTCCTCTTGTACTTAAGTCACCATTGTGACTTTTGTATTAATTTTGGATGCAATTTCTGTGTTTCATCGTCTATAAGAAGGTCCAAGGGATACAGTAAATCTGAAGTGAAGCATCGAAATCTAAATCTGACCTCACAGGAGAGGTTCGAATCATAGAAAGTGAGAGTGTCAGTCCTCTTGTACTTAAGTCGGCATTGTGCCATTTGTATTAAATTCGGACGCAATTTCTGTGTTTCATCGTCTATAAGAAGGTCCAAGAGATACAGTAAACCTAAGGTGAAGCATCGGAATCTAAAACTGGACTCACAGGAGAGGTTCAAATCGTAGAAAGTGAGAGTGTCAGTCCTCTTGTACTTAAGTCGGCATTGAGCCTTTTGAATTTAATTCCGATGCAATTTCTGTGTTTCATCGTCAATAAGAAGGTCCAAGGGATACAGTAAAACTGAAGTGAAGCATCGGAATCTAAAACTGGACTCACAGGAGAGGTTCAAATCATAGAAAGTGAGAGTGTCAGTCCTCTTGTACTTAAGTCGGCATTGAGTATTTTGAATTTAATTCCGATGCAATTTCTGTGTTTCATCGTCAATAAGAACGTCCAAGGGGTACAGTAAACCTGAAGTGAAGCATCGGAATCTACAACTGGACTCACAGGGAGAGGTTCGAATCATAGAAAGTGAGAGTGTCAGTCCTCTTGTACTTAAGTCGGCATGCGCCATTTGTATTAAATTCGGATGCAATTTCTGTGTTTCATAGTCAATAAGAAGGTCCAAGGGATACAGTAAATCTGAGGTGAAGCATCGGAATTTAAAACTGGACTCAGAGGAGAGGTTCAAATCATATAAAGTGAGAGTGTCAGTCCTCTTGTACTTAAGTCACCATTGTGACTATTGTATTAATTTCGGATGCAATTTCTGTGTTTCATCGTCAATAAGAAGGTCCAAGGGATACAGTAAACCTGAAGTGAAGCATCGGAATCTAAATCTGACCTCACAGGAGAGGTACAAACCATAGAAAGTGAGAGTGTCAGTCCTCTTTTACTTAAGTCGGCATTGTGCCTTTTGAATTTAATTCCGATGCAATTTCTGTGTTTCATCGTCAATAAGAAGCTGCAAGGTATACAGTAAACCTGAAGTGAAGCTTCGGTATCTAAAACTGGACTCACAGGAGAGGTTCAAATCATAGAATGTGAGAGTGTTAGTCCTCTTCTACTTAGGTCGGCACTGTGCCTTTTGAATTTAATTCCGATGCAATTTCTGTGTTTCATCGTCAATAAGAACGTCCAAGGGGTACAGTAAACCTGAAGTGAAGCATCGGAATCTATAACTGGACTCACAGGAGATGTTCAAATCTTAGAAAGTGAGATTGTCTGTCCTCTTGTACTAAAGTCGCCATTGTGATTTTTGTATTAAATTCGGATGCAATTTCTATGTTTCATCGTCAATAAGAAGGTCCAAGGCATACAGTAAACCTGAAGTGAAGCATCGGAATCTAAAACTGGACTCACAGGAGAGGTTCAAATCATAGAAAGTGAGAGTGTCAGTCCTCTTCTACTTAAGTCGCCATTGTGCCTTTTGTATTAAATTCGGATGCAATTTCTGTGTGTCATCGTCAATAAGAAGGTCCAAGGGATACAGTTAACCTGAAGTAAAGCATCGGAATCTAAAACTGGACTCACAGGAGCGGTTCAAATCATAGAAAGTTAGAGTGTCAGTAGTTTTGTACTTAAGTCGGCATTGTGCCTTTTGAATTTAATTCCGATGCTATTTCTGTGTTTCATTGTCAATAAGAAGGTCCAAGGGATACAGTAAACCTGAAGTGAACTATCGGAATCTAAATCTGACCTCACAGGAGAGGTTGAAATCATAGAAAGTGGGAGTGTCAGACCTCTTTTACTTAAGTAGGCATTGTGCGTTTTAATTTTAATTCCGATGCAATATCTGTGTTTCATCGTCAATAAGAAGGTCCAAGGGATACAGTGAACCTGAAGTGAAGCATCGGAATCCAAAACTGGACTCACAGGAGATGTTCAAATCTTAGAAAGTGAGATTGTCGGTCCTCTTGTACTAAAGTCGCCATTGTCATTTTTGTATTAAATTCGTATGCAATTTCTGTGTTTCATCGTCAATAAGAAGGTCCAAGGGATACAGTAAACCTGAAGTGAAGCATCGGAATGTAAAACTGGACTCACACGAGAGGTTCAAATCATAGAAAGTGAGAAAGTCAGTCCTCTTGTACTTCAGTCGGCATTGTGCCTTTTGAAATTAATTCCGATGCAATTTCTGTGTTTCATCGTCAATAAGAAGGTGCAAGGTATACAGTAAACCTGAAGTGAAGCATCGGAATCTAAAACTGGACTCGCAGGAGAGGTTCAAATCATAGAATATTAGTGTGTCAGTCCTCTTTTACTTAAGACGGCATTGTGCCATTTGTATTAAATTCGGATGCGATTACTGTGTTTTATCGTCAACAAGAAAGTCCAAGGGATACAGTAAACCTGAAGTGAAGCATCGGAATCTAAATCTGACCTCACAGGAGAGGTTCGAATCATAGAAAGTGAGAGTGTCAGTCCTCTTGTACTTAAGTCGGCATTGTGCCATTTGTATTAAATTCGGACGCAATTTCTGTGTTTCATCGTCAATAAGAAGGTCCAAGAGATACAGTAAACCTAAGGTGAAGCATCGGAATCTAAAACTGGACTCACAGGAGAGGTTCAAATCATAGAAAGTGAGAGTGTCAGTCCTCTTGTACTTAAGTCACCATTGTGACTTTTGTATTAATTTTGGATGCAATTTCTGTGTTTCATCGTCAATAAGAAGGTCCAAGGGATACAGTAAATCTGAAGTGAAGCATCGGAATCTAAATCTGACCTCACAGGAGAGGTTCGAATCATAGAAAGTGAGAGTGTCAGTCCTCTTGTACTTAAGTCGGCATTGTGCTATTTGTATTAAATTCGGACGCAATTTCTGTGTTTCATCGTCTATAAGAAGGTCCAAGAGATACAGTAAACCTAAGGTGAAGCATCGGAATCTAAAACTGGACTCACAGGAGAGGTTCAAATCATAGAAAGTGAGAGTGTCAGTCCTCTTGTACTTAAGTCGGCATTGAGCCTTTTGAATTTAATTCCGATGCAATTTCTGTGTTTCATCGTCAATAAGAAGGTCCAAGGGATACAGTAAAACTGAAGTGAAGCATCGGAATCTAAAACTGGACTCACAGGAGAGGTTCAAATCATAAAAAGTTAGAGTGTCACTCCTCTTGAACTTAAGTCGGCATTGTGCTTTTTGAATTTAATTCCGATGCTATTTCTGTGTTTCATTGTCATTAAGAAGGTCCAAGGGATACAGTAAACCTGAAGTGAAGCATCGGAATCTAAAACTGGACTCACAGGAGAGATTCAAATCATAGAAAATGAGAGTGTCAGTCCTCTTTTACTTAAGTCGGCATTGTGCGTTTTAAATTTAATTCCGATGCTATATCTGTGTTTCATCGTCTATAAGAAGGTCCAAGGGATACAGTAAACCTGAAGTGAAGCATCGGAATCTAGAACTGGACTCACAGGAGATGTTCAAATCATAGAAAGTGAGAGTGTCAGTCCTCTTGTACTTAAGCCGCCATTGTGATTTTTGTATTAATTTTGGATGCAATTTCTGTGTTTCATCGTCAATAAGAAGGTCCAAGGGATACAGTAAACCTGAAGTGAAGCATCGGAATCTAAAACTGGACTCACAGTGAGAGGTTCGAATCATAGAGAGTGAGAGTGTCAGTCCTCTTGTACTTAAGTCGGCATTGTGGCTTTTGAATTTAATTCCGATGCAATTTCTGTGTTTCATCGTCAATAAAAAGCTGCAAGGTATACAGTAAACCTGAAGTGAAGCTTCGGAATCTAAAACTGGACTCACCGGAGAGGTTCAAATCATAGAATGTGAGAGTGTTAGTCCTCTTCTACTTAGGTCGGCACTGTGCCTTTTGAATTTAATTCCGATGCAATTTCTGTGTTTCATCGTCAATAAGAACGTCCAAGGGGTACAGTAAACATGAAGACAAGCATCGGAATCTAAAACTGGACTCACAGGGAGAGGTTCGAATCATAGAAAGTGAGAGTGTCAGTCCTCTTGTACTTAAGTCACCATTGTGACTATTGTATTAATTTCGGATGCAATTTCTGTGTTTCATCGTCAATAAGAAGGTCCAAGGGATACAGTAAACCTAAAGTGAAGCATCGGAATCTAAATCTGACCTTACAGGAGAGGTTCAAACCATAGAAAGTGAGAGTGTCAGTCCTCTTTTACTTAAGTCGGCATTGTGCGTTTTAAATTTAATTCCGATGCATTATCTGTGTTTCATCGTCAATAAGAAGCTGCAAGGTATACAGTAAACCTGAAGTGAAGCATCGGAATCTAAATCTGACCTCACAGTAGAGGTTCGAATCATAGAAAGTGAGAGTGTCAGTTCTCTTGTACTTAAGTCGGCATTGTGCCTTTTGTATTAAATTCGGATGCAATTTCTGTGTTTCATCGTCAATACGAAGGTCCAACAGATACAGTAAACCTGAGGTGAAGCATCGGAATCTAAAACTGGACTCACAGGAGAGATTCAAATCATAGATAGTGAGAGTGTCAGTCCTCATTTACTTAAGTCGGCATTGTGCGTTTTAAATTTAATTCCGATGCATTATCTGTGTTTCGTCGTCAATAAGACGGTCCAAGGGATACAGTTAACCTGAAGTGAAGCATCGGAAAATAGAACTGGACTCACAGGAGATGTTCAAATCATAGGAAGTGCGAGTGTCTCTCCTCTTGTACTTAAGCCGCCATTGTAATTTTTGTAATAAATTCGGACACAATATCTGTGTTTCATCGTCAACAAGATGGTCCAAGGGATACAGTAAACCTGAAGTGAAGCATCGGAATCTAAAACTGGACTCACAGGAGAGGTGCAAGTCATAGAAAGTTAGAGTGTCAGTCCTCTTGTACTTAAGTCGGCATTGTACCTTTTGTATTAAATTCGGATGCAAACTCTGTGTTTCATCGTGAATTAGAAGGTCCAAGGGATACAGTAAACCTGAAGTCAAGCATCGGAATCTAAAACTGGACTCACAGCAGAGGTTCGATTCATAGAAAGTGAGAGTGTCAGTCCTCTTGTACTTAAGTCGGCATTGCGCCATTTGTATTAAAATCGGATGCAATTTCTTTGTTTCATCGTCAATAAGAAGGTCCAAGGGATACAGTGAACCTGTAGTGAAGCATCGGAATCTAAAACTGGACTCACAGTAGATGTTCAAATCTTAGAAAGTGAGATTGTCCGTTCCCTTGTACTAAAGTCGCCGTTGTGATTGATGTATTAAATTCGGATGCAATTTCTGTGTTTCATCGTCAATAAGAAGGTCGAAGGGATACAGTAAACCTGAAGTGAAGCATCGGAATCTAAAACTGGACTCACAGGAGAGGTTCAAATCATAGAAAGTGAGAGTGTCAGTCCTCTTCTACTTAAGTCGCCATTGTGCCTTGTGTATTAAATTCGGATGCAATTTCTGTGTGTCATCGTCAATAAGAAGGTCCAAGGGATACAGTTAACCTGAAGTAAAGCATCGGAATCTAAAACTGGACTCACAGGAGCGGTTCAAATCATAGAAAGTTAGAGTGTCAGTAGTTTTGTACTTAAGTCGGCATTGTGCCTTTTGTATTAAATTCGGATGCAAACTCAGTGTTTCATCGTCAATAAGAAGGTCCAAGGGATACAGTAAACCTGAAGTGAAGCATCGGAATTAAAACTGGACTCACAGGAGAGGTTCAAATCATAGAAAGTAAGAGGGTCAGTCCTTTTGTACTTAAGTCGGCATTGTGCCTTTTGAATTTAATTCCGATGCTATTTCTGTGTTTCATTGTCAACAAGAAGGTCCAAGGGATACAGTAAACCTGAAGTGAACTATCGGAATCTAAATCTGACCTCACAGGAGAGGTTCAAATCATAGAAAGTGGGAGTGTCAGTCCTCTTTTACTTAAGTCGGCATTGTGCGTTTTAATTTTAATTCCGATGCAATATCTGTGTTTCATCGTCAATAAGAAGGTCCAAGGGATACAGTGAACCTGAAGTGAAGCATCGGAATCTAAAACTGGACTCACAGGAGATGTTCAAATCCTAGAAAGTGAGATTGTCGGTCCTCTTGTACTAAAGTCGCCATTGTCATTTTTGTATTAAATTCGTATGCAATTTCTGTGTTTCATCGTCAATAAGAAGGTCCAAGGGATACAGTAAACCTGAAGTGAAGCATCGGAATGTAAAATTGGACTCGCAGGAGAGGTTCAAATCATAGATAGTGAGAGTGTCAGTCCTCTTTTACTTAAGACGGCATTGTGCCATTTGTATTAAATTCGGATGCGATTTCTGTGTTTTATCGTCAACAAGAAAGTCCAAGGGATACAGTAAACCTGAAGTGAAGCATCGGAATCTAAATCTGACCTCACAGGAGAGGTTCGAATCATAGAAAGTGAGAGTGTCAGTCCTCTTGTACTTAAGTCGGCTTTGTGCCATTTGTATTAAATTCGGACGCAATTTCTGTGTTTCATCGTCAATAAGAAGGTCCAAGAGATACAGTAAACCTAAGGTGAAGCATCGGAATCTAAAACTGGACTCACAGGAGAGGTTCAAATCATAGAAAGTGAGAGTGTCAGTCCTCTTGTACTTAAGTCACCATTGTGACTTTTGTATTAATTTTGGATGCAATTTCTGTGTTTCATCGTCAATAAGAAGGTCCAAGGGATACAGTAAATCTGAAGTGAAGCATCGGAATCTAAATCTGACCTCACAGGAGAGGTTCGAATCATAGAAAGTGAGAGTGTCAGTCCTCTTGTACTTAAGTCGGCATTGAGCCTTTTGAATTTAATTCCGATGCAATTTCTGTGTTTCATCGTCAATAAGAAGGTCCAAGGGATACAGTAAAACTGAAGTGAAGCATCGGAATCTAAAACAGGACTCACAGGAGAGGTTCAAATCATAGAAAGTGAGAGTGTCAGTCCTCTTTTACTTAAGTCGGCATTGTGCGTTTTAAATTTAATTCCGATGCTATATCTGTGTTTCATCGTCAATAAGAAGGTCCAAGGGATACAGTAAACCTGAAGTGAAGCATCGGAATCTAGAACTGGACTCACAGGAGATGTTCAAATCATAGAAAGTGAGAGTGTCAGTCCTCTTGTACTTAAGCCGCCATTGTGATTTTTGTATTAATTTTGGATGCAATTTCTGTGTTTCATCGTCAATAAGAAGGTCCAAGGGATACAGTAAACCTGAAGTGAAGCATCGGAATCCAAAACTGGACTCACAGGGAGAGGTTCGAATCATAGAAAGTGAGAGTGTCAGTCCTCTTGTACTTAAGTCGGCATTGTGCCTTTTGAATTTAATTCCGATGCAATTTCTGTGTTTCATCGTCAATAAAAAGCTGCAAGGTATACAGTAAACCTGAAGTGAAGCTTCGGAATCTAAAACTGGACTCACCGGAGAGGTTCAAATCATAGAATGTGAGAGTGTTAGTCCTCTTCTACTTAGGTCGGCACTGTGCCTTTTGAATTTAATTCCGATGCAATTTCTGTGTTTCATCGTCAATAAGAACGTCCAAGGGGTACAGTAAACCTGAAGTGAAGCATCGGAATCTAAAACTGGACTCACAGGGAGAGGTTCGAATCATAGAAAGTGAGAGTGTCAGTCCTCTTGTACTTAAGTCGGCATTGCGCCATTTGTATTAAATTCGGATGCAATTGCTGTGTTTCGTCGTCAATAAGAAGGTCCAAGGGATACAGTAAATCTGAGGTGAAGCATCGGAATCTAAAACTGGACTCAGAGGAGAGGTTCAAATCATATAAAGTGAGAGTGTCAGTCCTCTTGTACTTAAGTCACCATTGTGACTATTGTATTAATTTCGGATGCAATTTCTGTGTTTCATCGTCAATTAGAAGGTCCAAGGGATACAGTAAACCTGAAGTGAAGCATCGGAATCTAAATCTGACCTTACAGGAGAGGTTCAAACCATAGAAAGTGAGAGTGTCAGTCCTCTTTTACTTAAGTCGGCATTGTGCCTTTTGAATTTAATTCCGATGCAATTTCTGTGTTTCATCGTCAATAAGAAGCTGCAAGGTATACAGTAAACCTGAAGTGAAGCTTCGGAATCTAAAACTGGACACACAGGAGAGGTTCAAATCATAGAATGTGAGAGTATTAGTCCTCTTCTACTTAGGTCGGCACTGTGCCTTTTGAATTTAATTCCGATGGAATTTCTGTGTTTAATCGTCAATAAGAACGTCCAAGGGGTACAGTAAACCTGAAGTGACGCATCGGAATCTATAACTGGACTCACAGGAGATGTTCAAATCTTAGAAAGTGAGATTGTCGGTCCTCTTGTACTAAAGTTGCCAATGTGATTTTTGTATTAAATTCGGATGCAATTTCTGTGTTTCATCGTCAATAAGAAGGTCCAAGGGATACAGTAAACCTGAAGTGAAGCATCGGAATCTAAAACTGGACTCACAGGAGAGGTGCAAATCCTAGAAAGTTAGAGTGTCAGTCCTCTTGTACTTAAGTCGGCATTGTACCTTTTGTATTAAATTCGGATTCAAACTCTGTGTTTCATCGTCAATTAGAAGGTCCAAGGGATACAGTAAACCTGAAGTGAAGCATCGGAATGTAAAACTGGACTCACACGAGAGGTTCAAATAATAGAAAGTGAGAGTGTCAGTCCTCTTGTACTTAAGTCGGCATTGTGCGTTTTAAATTTAATTCCGATGCATTATCTGTGTTTCATCGTCAATAAGAAGGTGCAAGGTATACAGTAAACCTGAAGTTAAGCATCGGAATCTAAATCTGACCTCACAGTAGAGGTTCGAATCATAGAAAGTGAGAGTGTCAGTTCTCTTGTACTTAAGTCGGCATTGTGCCTTTTGTATTAAATTCGGATGCAATTTCTGTGTTTCATCGTCAATACGAAGCTCCAAGAGATACAGTAAACCTGAGGTGAAGCATCGGAATCTAAAACTGGACTCACAGGAGAGATTCAAATCATAGATAGTGAGAGTGTCAGTCCTCATTTACTTAAGTCGGCATTGTGCGTTTTAAATTTAATTCCGATGCATTATCTGTGTTTCGTCGTCAATAAGAAGGTCCTAGGGATACAGTTAACCTGAAGTGAAGCATCGGAAACTAGAACTGGACTCACAGGAGATGTTCAAATCATAGAAAGTGCGAGTGTCTCTCCTCTTGTACTTAAGCCGCCATTGTAATTTTTGTAATAAATTCGGACACAATATCTGTGTTTCATCGTCAACAAGAAGGTCCAAGGGATACAGTAAACTTGAAGTGAAGCATCGGAATCTAAAACTGGACTCACAGGAGAGGTGCAAGTCATAGAAAGTTAGAGTGTCAGTCCTCTTGTACTTAAGTCGGCATTGTACCTTTTGTATTAAATTCGGATGCAAACTCTGTGTTTCATCGTGAATTAGAAGGTCCAAGGGATACAGTAAACCTGAAGTCAAGCATCGGAATCTAAAACTGGACTCACAGGAGAGGTTCGATTCATAGAAAGTGAGAGTGTCAGTCCTCTTGTACTTAAGTCGGCATTGCGCTATTTGTATTAAAATCGGATGCAATTTCTTTGTTTCATCGTCAATAAGAAGGTCCAAGGGATACAGTGAACCTGTAGTGAAGCATCGGAATCTAAAACTGGACTCACAGTAGATGTTCAAATCTTAGAAAGTGAGATTGTCCGTTCTCTTGTACTAAAGTCGCCGTTGTGACTTTTGTATTAATTTTGGATGCAATTTCTGTGTTTCATCGTCAATAAGAAGGTCCAAGGGATACAGTAAATCTGAAGTGAAGCATCGGAATCTAAATCTGACCTCACAGGAGAGGTTCGAATCATAGAAAGTGAGAGTGTCAGTCCTCTTGTACTTAAGTCGGCATTGTGCCATTTGTATTAAATTCGACGCAATTTCTGTGTTTCATCGTCTATAAGAAGGTCCAAGAGATACAGTAAACCTAAGGTGAAGCATCGGAATCTAAAACTGGACTCACAGGAGAGGTTCAAATCATAGAAAGTGAGAGTGTCAGTCCTCTTGTACTTAAGTCGGCATTGAGCCTTTTGAATTTAATTCCGATGCAATTTCTGTGTTTCATCGTCAATAAGAAGGTCCAAGGGATACAGTAAACCTGAAGTGAAGCATCGGAATCTAAAACTGGACTCACAGGGAGAGGTTCGAATCATAGAAAGTGAGAGTGTCAGTCCTCTTGTACTTAAGTCGGCATTGTGCCTTTTGAATTTAATTCCGATGCAATTTCTGTGTTTCATCGTCAATAAAAAGCTGCAAGGTATACAGTAAACCTGAAGTGAAGCTTCGGAATCTAAAACTGGACTCACCGGAGAGGTTCAAATCATAGAATGTGAGAGTGTTAGTCCTCTTCTACTTAGGTCGGCACTGTGCCTTTTGAATTTAATTCCGATGCAATTTCTGTGTTTCATCGTCAATAAGAACGTCCAAGGGGTACAGTAAACCTGAAGTGAAGCATCGGAATCTAAAACTGGACTCACAGGGAAAGGTTCGAATCATAGAAAGTGAGGGTGTCAGTCCTCTTGTACTTAAGTCGGCATTGCGCCATTTGTATTAAATTCGGATGCAATTTCTGTGTTTCGTCGTCAATAAGAAGGTCCAAGGGATACAGTAAATCTGAGGTGAAGAATCGGAATCTAAAACTGGACTCAGAGGAGAGGTTCAAATCATATAAAGTGAGAGTGTCAGTCCTCTTGTACTTAAGTCACCATTGTGACTATTGTATTAATTTCGGATGCAATTTCTGTGTTTCATCGTCAATAAGAAGGTCCAAGGGATACAGTAAACCTGAAGTGAAGCATCGGAATCTAAATCTGACCTTACAGGAGAGGTTCAAACCATACAAAGTGAGAGTGTCAGTCCTCTTTTACTTAAGTCGGCATTGTGCCTTTTGAATTTAATTCCGATGCAATTTCTGTGTTTCATCGTCAATAAGAAGCTGCAAGGTATACAGTAAACCTGAAGTGAAGCTTCGGAATCTAAAACTGGACACACAGGAGAGGTTCAAATCATAGAATGTGAGAGTATTAGTCCTCTTCTACTTAGGTCGGCACTGTGCCTTTTGAATTTAATTCCGATGGAATTTCTGTGTTTCATCGTCAATAAGAACGTCCAAGGGGTACAGTAAACCTGAAGTGAAGCATCGGAATCTATAACTGGACTCACAGGAGATGTTCAAATCTTAGAAAGTGAGATTGTCGGTCCTCTTGTACTAAACTTGCCAATGTGATTTTTGTATTAAATTCGGATGCAATTTCTGTGTTTCATCGTCAATAAGAAGGTCCAAGGGATACAGTAAACCTGAAGTGAAGCATCGCAATCTAAAACTGGACTCACAGGAGAGGTTCAAATCCTAGAAAGTTAGAGTGTCAGTCCTCTTGTACTTAAGTCGCCATTGTGCCTTTTATATTAAATTCGGATGCAATTTCTGTGTGTCATCGTCAATAAGAAGGTCCAAGGGATACAGTAAACCTGAAGTAAAGCATCGGAATCTAAAACTGGACTCACAGGAGCGGTTCAAATCATAGAAAGTTAGAGTGTCAGTAGTCTTGTACTTAAGTCGGCATTGTGCCTTTTGTATTAAATTCGGATGCAAACTCTGTGTTTCATCGTCAATAAGAAGGTCCAAGGGATACAGTAAACCTGAAGTGAAGCATCGGAATCTAAAACTGGACTCACAGGAGAGGTTCAAATCATAGAAAGTGAGAGTGTCAGTCCTCTTGTACTTAAGTCACCATTGTGACTTTTGTATTATTTTTGGATGCAATTTCTGTGTTTCATCGTCAATAAGAAGGTCCAAGGGATACAGTAAACCTGAAGTGAAGCATCGGAAACTAAAAGTGGACTCACAGGAGAGGTTCAAATCATAAAAGTTAGAGTGTCAGTCCTCTTGTACTTAAGTCGGCATTTTGCGTTTTAAATTTATTTCCGATGCATTATCTGTGTTTCATCGTCAATAAGAAGGTCCAAGGGATACAGTTAATCTGAAGTGAACCATCGGAATCTAGAACTGGACTCACAGGAGATGTTCAAATCATAGAATATTAGAGTGTCAGTCCTCTTTTACTTAAGACGATATTCTGCCATTTGTATACAATTCGGATGCGATTTCTGTGTTTTATCGTCTACAAGATGGTCCAAGGGATACAGTAAACCTGAAGTGAAGCATCGGAATCTAAATCTGACCTCACAGGTGAGGTTCGAATCACAGAAAGTGAGAGTGTCAGTCCTCTTGTACTTAAGTCGGCATTGTGCCATTTGTATTTAATTCGGATGCAATTTCTGTGTTTCATCGTCAATAAGAAGGTCCAAGGGATACAGTAAATCTGAGGTGAAGCATCGGAATCTTCAACTGGACTCAGAGGAGAGGTTCAAATCATATAAAGTGAGAGTGTCAGTCCTCTTGTACTTAAGTCACCATTGTGACTTTTGTATTAATTTCGGATGCAATTTCTGTGTTTCATCGTCAATAAGAAGATCCAAGGGATACAGTAAACCTGAAGTGAAGCATCGGAATCTAAAACTGGACTCACAGGAGAGATTCAAATCATAGAAAGTGAGAGTGTCTGTCCTCTTGTACTTAAGTCGCAATTGTGCCTTTTGTATTAAATTCGAATGCAATTTCTGTGTGTCATCGTCAATAAGAAGGTCCAAGGGATACAGTAAACCTGAAGTAAAGCATCGGAATCTAGAACTGGACTCACAGGAGCGGTTCAACTCATAGAAAGTTAGAGTGTCAGTAGTCTTGTACTTAAGTCGGCATTGTGCCTTTTGTATTAAATTCGGATGCAAACTCTGTGTTTCATCGTCAATAAGAAGGTCCAAGGGATACAGTAAACCTGAAGTGAAGCATCGGAATCTAAAACTGGACTCACAGGAGAGGTTCAAATAATAGAAAGTAAGAGGGTCAGTCCTCTTGTACTTAAGTCGGCATTGTGCCTTTTGAATTTAATTCCGATGCTATTTCTGTGTTTCATTGTCAATAAGAAGGTCCAAGTGATACAGTAAACCTGAAGTGAAGCATCGGAATCTAAAACTGGACTCACAGGGAAAGGTTCGAATCATAGAAAGTGAGAGTGTCAGTCCTCTTGTACTTAAGTCGGCATTGCGCCATTTGTATTAAATTCGGATGCAATTTCTGTGTTTCGTCGTCAATAAGAAGGTCCAAGGGATACAGTAAATCTGAGGTGAAGCATCGGAATCTAAAACTGGACTCAGAGGAGAGGTTCAAATCATATAAAGTGAGAGTGTCAGTCCTCTTGTACTTAAGTCACCATTGTGACTATTGTATTAATTTCGGATGCAATTTCTGTGTTTCATCGTCAATAAGAAGGTCCAAGGGATACAGTAAACCTGAAGTGAAGCATCGGAATCTAAATCTGACCTTACAGGAGAGGTTCAAACCATACAAAGTGAGAGTGTCAGTCCTCTTTTACTTAAGTCGGCATGGTGCCTTTTGAATTTAATTCCGATCCAATTTCTGTGTTTCATCGTCAATAAGAAGCTGCAAGGTATACAGTAAACCTGAAGTGAAGCTTCGGAATCTAAAACTGGACACACAGGAGAGGTTCAAATCATAGAATGTGAGAGTATTAGTCCTCTTCTACTTAGGTCGGCATTGTGCCTTATGAATTTAATTCCGATGGAATTTCTGTGTTTCATCGTCAATAAGAACGTCCAAGGGGTACAGTAAACCTGAAGTGAAGCATCGGAATCTATAACTGGACTCACAGGAGATGTTCAAATCTTAGAAAGTGAGATTGTCGGTCCTCTTGTACTAAACTTGCCAATGTGATTTTTGTATTAAATTCGGATGCAATTTCTGTGTTTCATCGTCAATAAGAAGGTCCAAGGGATACAGTAAACCTGAAGTGAAGCATCGCAATCTAAAACTGGACTCACAGGAGAGGTTCAAATCCTAGAAAGTTAGAGTGTCAGTCCTCTTGTACTTAAGTCGCCATTGTGCCTTTTATATTAAATTCGGATGCAATTTCTGTGTGTCATCGTCAATAAGAAGGTCCAAGGGATACAGTAAACCTGAAGTAAAGCATCGGAATCTAAAACTGGACTCACAGGAGCGGTTCAAATCATAGAAAGTTAGAGTGTCAGTAGTCTTGTACTTAAGTCGGCATTGTGCCTTTTGTATTAAATTCGGATGCAAACTCTGTGTTTCATCGTCAATAAGAAGGTCCAAGGGATACAGTAAACCTGAAGTGAAGCATCGGAATCTAAAACTGGACTCACAGGAGAGGTTCAAATCATAGAAAGTGAGAGTGTCAGTCCTCTTGTACTTAAGTCACCATTGTGACTTTTGTATTAATTTTGGATGCAATTTCTGTGTTTCATCGTCAATAAGAAGGTCCAAGGGATACAGTAAACCTGAAGTGAAGCATCGGAAACTAAAAGTGGACTCACAGGAGAGGTTCAAATCATAAAAGTTAGAGTGTCAGTCCTCTTGTACTTAAGTCGGCATTTTGCGTTTTAAATTTATTTCCGATGCATTATCTGTGTTTCATCGTCAATAAGAAGGTCCAAGGGATACAGTTAATCTGAAGTGAACCATCGGAATCTAGAACTGGACTCACAGGAGATGTTCAAATCATAGAAAGTGAGAGTGTCAGTCCTCTTGTACTTCAGCCCCAAAGTGATTTTTGTATTATATTCGGATGCAATTTCTGTGTTTCATCGTCAACAAGAAGGTCCAAGGGATACAGTAAACCTGAAGTGAAGCATCGGAATCTAAAACTGTACTCACAGTAGAGGTGCAAATCATAGAAAGTTAGAGTGTCAGTCCTCTTGTACTTAATCGGCATTGTCCCTTTTGTATTAAATTCGGATGCAAACTCTGTGTTTCATCGTCAATTAGAAGGTGCAAGGGATACAGTAAACCTGAAGTGAGGCATCGGAATCTAAAACTGGACTCACAGGAGAGGTTCGAATCATAGAAAGTGAGAGTGTCAGTCCTCTTGTACTTAAGTCGGCATTGCGCCATTTGTATTAAATTCGGATGCAATTTCTGTGTTTCATCGTCAATAAGAAGGTCCAAGGGATACAGTAAACCTGAGGTGAAGCATCGGAATCTAAAACTGGACTCACAGGAGAGGTTCAAATCATAGAATATTAGAGTGTCAGTCCTCTTTTACTTAAGACGATATTCTGCCATTTGTATACAATTCGGATGCGATTTCTGTGTTTTATCGTCTACAAGATGGTCCAAGGGATACAGTAAACCTGAAGTGAAGCATCGGAATCTAAATCTGACCTCACAGGTGAGGTTCGAATCACAGAAAGTGAGAGTGTCAGTCCTCTTGTACTTAAGTCGGCATTGTGCCATTTGTATTTAATTCGGATGCAATTTCTGTGTTTCATCGTCAATAAGAAGGTCCAAGGGATACAGTAAATCTGAGGTGAAGCATCGGAATCTTCAACTGGACTCAGAGGAGAGGTTCAAATCATATAAAGTGAGAGTGTCAGTCCTCTTGTACTTAAGTCACCATTGTGACTTTTGTATTAATTTCGGATGCAATTTCTGTCTTTCATCGTCAATAAGAAGATCCAAGGGATACAGTAAACCTGAAGTGAAGCATCGGAATCTAAAACTGGACTCACAGGAGAGGTTCAAATCATAGAAATTGAGAGTGTCAGTCCTCTTGTACTGAAGTCGGCATTGTGCCTTTTGAATTTATTTCCGATGCAATTTCTGTGTGTCATCGTCCATAAGAAGGTGCAAGGTATACAGTAAACCTGAAGTGAAGCATCGCAATCTAAAACTGGACTCGCAGGAGAGGTTCAAATCATAGAATATTACAGTGTCAGTCCTCCTTTACTTAAGACGGCATTGTGGCATTTGTATTAAATTCGGATGCGATTTCTGTGTTTTATCGTCAACAAGAACGTCCAAGGGATACAGTAAACCTGAAGTGAAGCATCGGAATCTAAATCTGACCTCACAGGTGAGGTTCGAATCATAGAAAGTGAGAGTGTCAGTCCTCTTGTACTTACGTCGGCATTGTCCCATTTGTATTAAATTCGGATGCAATTTCTGTGTTTTATCCTCAATAAGATGGTCCAAGGGATACAGTAAATCTGAGGTGAAGCATCGGAATCTAAAACTGGACTCAGAGGAGAGGTTCAAATCATATAAAGTGAGAGTGTCAGTCCTCTTGTACTTAAGTCACCATTGTGACTTTTGTATTAATTTCGGATGCAATTTCTGTGTTTCATCGTCAATAAGAAGATCCAAGGGATACAGTAAACCTGAAGTGAAGCATCGGAATCTAAAACTGGACTCACAGGAGAGATTCAAATCATAGAAAGTGAGAGTGTCTGTCCTCTTGTACTTAAGTCGCAATTGTGCCTTTTGTATTAAATTCGAATGCAATTTCTGTGTGTCATCGTCAATAAGAAGGTCCAAGGGATACAGTAAACCTGAAGTAAAGCATCGGAATCTAGAACTGGACTCACAGGAGCGGTTCAACTCATAGAAAGTTAGAGTGTCAGTAGTCTTGTACTTAAGTCGGCATTGTGCCTTTTGTATTAAATTCGGATGCAAACTCTGTGTTTCATCGTCAATAAGAAGGTCCAAGAGATACAGTAAACCTAAGGTGAAGCATCGGAATCTAAAACTGGACTCACAGGAGAGGTTCAAATCATAGAAAGTGAGAGTGTCAGTCCTCTTGTACTTAAGTCACCATTGTGACTTTTGTATTAATTTTGGATGCCATTTCTGTGTTTCATCGTCAATAAGAAGGTCCAAGGGATACAGTAAACCTGAAGTGAAGCATCGGAACCTAAAAGTGGACTCACAGGAGAGGTTCAAATCATAAAAGTTAGAGTGTCAGTCCTCTTGTACTTAAGTCGGCATTTTGCGTTTTAAATTTATTTCCGATGCATTATCTGTGTTTCATCGTCAATAAGAAGGGCCAAGGGATACAGTTAATCTGAAGTGAAGCATCGGAATCTAGAACTGGACTCACAGGAGATGTTCAAATCATAGAATGTGAGAGTGTCAGTCCTCTTGTACTTCAGCCCCAAAGTGATTTTTGTATTAAATTCGGATGCAATTTCTGTGTTTCATCGTCAACAAGAAGGTCCAAGGGATACAGTAAACCTGAGGTGAAGCATCGGAATCTAAAACTGGACTCACAGGAGAGGTTCAAATCATAGAATATTAGAGTGTCAGTCCTCTTTTACTTAAGACGATATTGTGCCATTTGTATACAATTCGGATGCGATTTCTGTGTTTATCGTCTACAAGATGGTCCAAGGGATACAGTTAACCTGAAGTGAAGCATCGGAATCTAAATCTGACCTCACAGGTGAGGTTCGAATCATAGAAAGTGAGAGTGTCAGTCCTCTTGTACTTAAGTCGGCATTGTGCCATTTGTATTTAATTCGGATGCAATTTCTGTGTTTCATCGTCAATAAGAAGGTCCAAGGGATACAGTAAATCTGAGGTGAAGCATCGGAATCTTCAACTGGACTCAGAGGAGAGATTCAAATCATATAAAGTGAGAGTGTCAGTCCTCTTGTACTTAAGTCACCATTGTGACTTTTGTATTAATTTCGGATGCAATTTCTGTGTTTCATCGTCAATAAGAAGATCCAAGGGATACAGTAAACCTGAAGTGAAGCATCGGAATCTAAAACTGGACTCACAGGAGAGGTTCAAATCATAGAAATTGAGAGTGTCAGTCCTCTTGTACTGAAGTCGGCATTGTGCCTTTTGAATTTAATTCCGATGCAATTTCTGTGTTTCATCGTCCATAAGAAGGTGCAAGGTATACAGTAAACCTGAAGTGAAGCATCGCAATCTAAAACTGGACTCGCAGGAGAGGTTCAAATCATAGAATATTACAGTGTCAGTCCTCCTTTACTTAAGACGGCATTGTGCCATTTGTATTAAATTCGGATGCGATTTCTGTGTTTTATCGTCAACAAGAACGTCCAAGGGATACAGTAAACCTGAAGTGAAGCATCGGAATCTAAATCTGACCTCACAGGTGAGGTTCGAATCATAGAAAGTGAGAGTGTCAGTCCTCTTGTACTTACGTCGGCATTGTCCCATTTGTATTAAATTCGGATGCAATTTCTGTGTTTCATCCTCAATAAGAAGGTCCAAGGGATACAGTAAATCTGAGGTGAAGCATCGGAATCTAAAACTGGACTCAGAGGAGAGGTTCAAATCATATAAAGTGAGAGTGTCAGTCCTCTTGTACTTAAGTCACCATTGTGACTTTTGTATTAATTTCGGATGCAATTTCTGTGTTTCATCGTCAATAAGAAGATCCAAGGGATACAGTAAACCTGAAGTGAAGCATCGGAATCTAAAACTGGACTCACAGGAGAGATTCAAATCATAGAAAGTGAGAGTGTCTGTCCTCTTGTACTTAAGTCGCAATTGTGCCTTTTGTATTAAATTCGAATGCAATTTCTGTGTGTCATCGTCAATAAGAAGGTCCAAGGGATACAGTAAACCTGAAGTAAAGCATCGGAATCTAGAACTGGAGTCACAGGAGCGGTTCAACTCATAGAAAGTTAGAGTGTCAGTAGTCTTGTACTTAAGTCGGCATTGTGCCTTTTGTATTAAATTCGGATGCAAACTCTGTGTTTCATCGTCAATAAGAAGGTCCAAGGGATACAGTATACCTGAAGTGAAGCATCGGAATCTTAAACTGGACTCACAGGAGAGGTTCAAATAATAGAAAGTAAGAGGGTCAGTCCTCTTGTACTTAAGTCGGCATTGTGCCTTTTGAATTTAATTCCGATGCTATTTCTGTGTTTCATTGTCAATAAGAAGGTCCAAGGGATACAGTAAACCTGAAGTGAACTATCGCAATCTAAATCTGACCTCACAGGAGAGGTTCAAATCATAGAAAGTGGGAGTGTCAGTCCTCTTTTACTTAAGTCGACATTGTGCGTTTTAATTTTAATTCTGATGCAATATCTGTGTTTCATCGTCAATAAGAAGGTCCAAGGGATACAGTGAACCTGAAGTGAAGCATCGGAATCTAAAACTGGACTCATAGGAGATGTTCAAATCTTAGAAAGTGAGATTGTCGGTCCTCTTGTACTAAAGTCGCCATTGTGATTATTGTATTAAATTCGGATACAATTTCTGTGTTTCATGGTCAATAAGAAGGTCCAAGGGATACAGTAAACCTGAAGTGAAGCATCGGAATGTAAAACTGGACTCACACGAGAGGTTCAAATCATAGAAAGTCAGAAAGTCAGTCCTCTTGTACTTAAGTCGGCGTTGTGCCTTTTGAAATTAATTCCGATGCAATTTCTGTGTTTCATCGTCAATAAGAAGGTGCAAGGTATACAGTAATCCTGAAGTGAAGCATCGGAATCTAAAACTGGACTCGCAGGAGAGGTTCAAATCATAGATAGTGAGAGTGTCAGTCCTCTTTTACTTAAGTCGGCATTGTGTGTTTTAAATTTAATTCCGATGCAATATCTGTGTTTCATCGTCAATAAGAAGGTCCAAGGGATACAGTTAACCTGAAGTGAAGCATCGGAATCTAGAACTGGACTCACAGGAGATGTTCAAATCATAGAAAGTGAGATTGTCGGTCCTCTTGTACTAAAGTCGCCATTGTGATTTTTGTATTAAATTCGGATGCAATTTCTTTGTTTCATCGTCAATAAGAAGGTCCAAGGGATACAGTAAACCTGAAGTGAAGCATCGGAATGTAAAACTGGACTCACACGAGAGGTTCAAATCATAGAAAGTGGGAAAGTCAGTCCTCTTGTACTTAAGTCGGCATTGTGCCTTTTGAATTTAATTCCGATGCAATTTCTGTGTTTCATCGTCAATAAGAAGGTGCAAGGTATACAGTAAACCTGAAGTGAAGCATCGGAATCTAAAACTGGACTCGCAGGAGAGGTTCAAATCATAGAATATTAGAGTGTCAGTCCTCTTTTACTTAAGACGGCATTGTGCAATTTGTATTACATTCGGATGCGATTTCTGTGATTTATCGTCAACAAGAAGGTCTAAGGGATACAGTAAACCTGAAGTGAAGCATCGGAATCTAAAACTGGACTCACAGGAGAGGTTCAAATCATAGAAAGTGAGAGTGTCAGTCCTCTTGTACTTAAGTCACCATTGTGATTTTTGTATTAATTTTGGATGCAATTTCTATGTTTCATCGTCAATGAGAAGGTCCAAGCGATACAGTAAACCTGAAGTGAAGCATCGGAATCTAAAAGTGGACTCACAGGAGAGGGTCAAATCATTAAAACTTAGAGTGTCAGTCCTCTTGTACTTCAGCCGCCATTGTGATTTTTGTATTAAATTCGGATGCAATTTCTGTGTTTCATCGTCAACAAGAAGGTCCAAGGGATACAGTAAACCTGAAGTGAAGCATCGGAATCTAAAACTGGACTCACAGTCGAGGTGCAAATCATAGAAAGTTAGAGTGTCAGTCCTCTTGTACTTAAGTCGGCATTGTCCCTTTTGTTTTAAATTCGGATGCAAACTCTGTGTTTCATCGTCAATTAGAAGGTGCAAGGTATACAGTAAACCTGAAGTGAAGCATCGGAATCTAAAACTGGTGTCACAGGAGAGGTTCGAATCATAGAAAGTGAGAGTGTCAGTCCTCTTGTACTTAAGTCGGCATTGCGCCATTTGTATTAAATTCGGATGCAAATTCTGTGTTTCATCGTCAATAAGAAGGTCCAAGGGATACAGTAAACCTGAGGTCAAGCATCGGAATCTAAAACTGGACTCACAGGAGAGGTTCAAATCATAGAATATTAGAGTGTCAGTCCTCTTTTACTTAAGACGGCATTGTGCCATTTGTATAAAATTCGGATGCGATTTCTGTGTTTTATCGTCTACAAGAAGGTCCAAGGGATACAGTAAACCTGAAGTGAAGCATCGGAATCTAAATCTGACCTCACAGGAGAGGTTCAAATCATAGATAGTGAGAGTGTCAGTCCTCTTTTACTTAAGTCGGCATTGTGTGTTTTAAATTTAATTCCGATGCATTATCTGTGTTTCATCGTCAATAAGAAGGTCCAAGGGATACAGTTAACCTGAAGTGAAGCATCGGAATCTAGAACTGGACTCACAGGAGATGTTCAAATCATAGAAAGTGAGAGTGTCAGTCCTCTTGTACTTAAGCCGCCATTGTGATTTTTGTATTAAATTCGGATGCAATTTCTGTGTTTCATCGTCAACAAGAAGGTCCAAGGGATTCAGTAAACCTGAAGTGAAGCATCGGAATCTAAAACTGGACTCACAGGAGAGGTGCAAATCATAGAAAGTTAGAGTGTCAGTCCTCTTGTACTTAAGTCGGCATTGTACCTTTTGTATTAAATTCGGATGCAAACTCTGTGTTTCATCGTCAATTAGAAGGTCCAAGGGATACAGTAAACCTGAAGTGAAGCATCGGAATCCAAAACTGGACTCACAGGAGAGTTTCGAATCATAGAAAGTGAGAGTGTCAGTCCTCTTGTACTTAAGTCGGCATTGCGCCATTTGTATTAAATTCTGATGCAATTTCTGTGTTTCATCGTCAATAAGAAAGTCCAAGGGATACCGTATACCTGAGGTGAAGCATCGGAATCTAAAACTGGACTCACAGGAGAGGTTCAAATCATAGAAAGTTAGAGTGTCAGTCCTCTTGTACTTAAGTCGGCATTGTGCCTTTTGCATTAAATTCGGATGCAAACTCTGTGTTTCATCGTCAATAAGAAGGTCTAAGGGATACAGTAAACCTGACGTGAAGCATCGGAATCTAAAACTGGACTCACAGGAGAGGTTCCAATCATAGGAAGTTAGAGTGTCAGTCTTCTTGTACTTAAGTCGGCATTGTGCCTTTTGAATTTAATTCCGATGCTATTTCTGTGTTTCATTGTCAATAAGAAGGTCCAAGGGATACAGTAAACCTGAAGTGAAGCATCGGAATCTAAATCTGACCTCACAGGAGAGGTTCAAATCATAGAAAGTGAGAGTGTCAGTCCTCTTTTACTTAAGTCGGCATTGTGCGTTTTAAATTTAATTCCGATGCAATATCTGTGTTTCATCGTCAATAAGAAGGTCCAAGGGATACAGTGAACCTGAAGTGAAGCATCGGAATCAAAAACTGGACTCACAGGAGATGTTCAAATTATAGAAAGTGAGATTGTCGGTCCTCTTGTACTAAAGTCGCAATTGTGATTTTTGTATTAAATTCGGATGCAATTTCTGTGTCTCATCGTCAATAAGAAGGTCCAAGGGATACAGTAAACCTGAAGTGAAGCATCGGAATCTAAAACTGGACTCACAGGAGAGGTGCAAATCATAGAAAGTTAGAGTGTCAGTCCTCTTGTACTTGAGTCGGCATTGTGCCATTCGAAATTAATTCCGATGCTATTTCTGTGTTTCATCGTCAATAAGAAGCTGCAAAGTATACAGTAAACCTGAAGTGAAGCATCGGAATCTAAAACTGGACTCACAGGATAGGTTCAAATCATAGAAAGTGAGAGTGTTAGTCGTCTTCTACTTAGGTCGGCACTGTGCCTTTTGAAATTAATTCCGATGCAATTTCTGTGTTTCATCGTCAGTAAGAACGTCCAAGGGAAACAGTAAACCTGAAGTGAAGCATCGGAATCTAAAACTGGACTCACAGGAGAGGTTCGAATCATAGAAAGTGAGAGTGTCAGTCCACTTTTACTTATGTCGGCATTGTGCGTTTTGAATTTAATTCCGATGCTATTTCTGTGGTTCATTGTCAATAAGAAGCTGCAAGGTATACAGTAAACCTGAAGTGTAGCATCGGAATCTAAATCTGACCTCATAGGAGAGGTTCAAATCATAGAAAGTGAGAGTGTCAGTCCTCTTTTACTTAAGTCGGCATTGTACGTTTTGAACTTAGCTCCGATGCAATATCTGTGTTTCATCGTCAATAAGAATGTCCAAGGGATACAGTGAACCTGAAGTGAAGCATCGGAATCTAAAACTGGACTCACAGGAGATGTTCAAATCATCGAAAGTGAGATTGTCGGTCCTCTTGTACTAAAGTCGCCATTGTGATTTTTGTATTAAATTCGTATGCAATTTCTGTGTTTCATCGTCAATAAGGAGGTCCAAGGGATACAGTAAACCTGAAGTGAAGCATCGGAATGTAAAACTGGACTCACACGAAAGGTTCAAATCATAGAAAGCGAGAGTGTCAGTCCTCTTGTACTTAAGTCGGCATTGTGCCTTTTGAATTTAATTCCGATGCAAATTCTGTGTTTCATCGTCATAAGAAGGTGCAAGGTATACAGTAAACCTGAAGTGAAGCATCGGAATCTAAAACTGGACTCACAGGAGAGATTCAAATCATAGAAAGTTAGAGTGTCACTCCTCTGGTACTTAAGTCGGTAATGTGCCTTTTGTATTAAATTCGGATGCAATTTCTGTGTATCATCGTCAATAAGAAGGTCCAAGGGATACAGTAAACCTTAAGTGAAGCATCGGAATCTAAATCTGGACTCGCAGAAGAGGTTCAAATCATAGAATGTTAGAGTGTCAGTCCTCTTTTACTTATGACGGCATTGTGCCATTTGTAAGAAATTCGGATGCGATTTCTGTGTTTTATCGTCTTCAAGAAGGTCCAAGGTATACAGTAAACCTGAAGTGAAGCATCGGAATCTAAATCTGACCTCACAGGAGAGGTTCGAATCATAGAAAGTGAGAGTGTCAGTCCTCTTGTACTTAGTCGGCATTGTGCCTTTTGAATTTAATTCCGATGCTATTTCTGTGTTTCATTGTCAATAAGAAGGTCCAAGGGATACAGTACACCTGAAATGAAGCATCGGAATCTAAAACTGGACTCACAGGAGAGTTTCAAATCATTGATAGTGAGAGTGTCAGTCCTCTTTTACTTAAGTCGGTATTGTGCGTTTTTAGTTTAATTCCGATGCATTATCTGTGTTTCATCGTCAATAAGAAGGTCCAAGGGATACAGTAAACCTGAAGTGAAGCTTCGGAATCTAGAACTGGATTCACAGGAGATGTTCAAATCAATGAAAGTGAGAGTGTCAGTCCTCTTGTACTTAAGCCGCCATTGTGATTTTTGTATTAAATTCGGATGCATACTCTGTGTTTCATCGTCAATTAGAATGTCCAAGGGACACAGTAAACCTGAAGTGAAACATCGGAATGTAAAACTGGACTCACAGGAGAGGTTCAAATCATAGAAAGTGAGAGTGTCAGTCCTCTTGTACTTAAGTCGGCATTGTGCCTTTTGAAATTAATTCCGATGCAATCTCTGTGTTTCATCGTCAATAAGAAGCTGCAAGGTATACAGTAAACCTGAAGTGAAGCATCGGAATTTAAAACTGGACTCACAGGATAGGTTCAAATCATAGAAAGACAGAGTGTTAGTCCTCTTCTACTTAGGTCGGCACTGTGCCTTTTGAAATTAATTCCGATGCAATTTCTGTGTTTCATCGTCAGTAAGTATGTCCAATGGAAAGAGTAAACCTGAAGTGAAGCATCGGAATCTAGAACTGGACTCACAGGAGATGTTCAAATCATAGAAAGTGAGAGTGTCAGTCCGCTTGTACTTAAGCCGCCATTGTGATTTTTGTATTAAATTCGGATGCAATTTCAGTGTTTCATCGTCAATAAGAAAGTCCAAGGGATACAGTAAACCTGAAGTGAAGCATCGGAATCCTAAACTGGACTCACAGGAGAGGTTCGAATCATAGAAAGTGAGAGTGTCAGTCCTCTTGTACTTAAGTCGGCATTGTGCCATTTGTATTAAATTCGGATGCAAATTCTGTGTTTCATCGTCAATAAGAAGGTCCAAGGGATACAGTAAACCTGAGGTGAAGCATCGGAATCTAAAACTGGACTCACAGGAGAGGTTCAAATCATAGAAAGTGAGAGTGTCAGTCCTCTTGTACTTATGTCACCATTATGACTTTTGTATTAATTTCGGATGATATTTCTGTGTTTCACCGTCAATAAGAAGGTCCAAGGGATACAGTAAACCTGAAGTGAAGCATCGGAATCTAAAACTGGAGTCACAGGAGAGGTTCAAATCATAGAAAGTGAGAGTGTCAGTCCTCTTTTACTTAAGTCGGCATTGTGCGTTTTAAATTTAATTCCGATGCAATATCTGTTTTCCAACGTCAATAAGAAGGTCCAAGGGATACAGTAAACCTGAAGTGAAGCATCGGAATCTAAAACTGGACTCACAGGAGATGTTTAAATCATAGAAAGTGAGATTGTCGGTTATCTTGTACTAAAGTCGCCATTGTGATTTTTGTATTAAATTCGGATGCAATTTCTGTGTTTCATCGTCAATAAGAAGGTCGAAGGGATACAGTAAACCTGAAGGAAGGCATCGGAATCTAAAACTGGACTCACAGGAGAGGCTCAAATCATAGAATGTTAGAGTGTCAGTCCTCTTGTACTTAAGTCGGCATTGTGCCTTTTGTATTAAATTCGGATGCAAACTCTGTGATTCATCGTCAATGAGAAGGTCCAAGGGATACAGTAAACCTGAAGTGAAGCATCGGAATGTAAAACTGGACTCACTGGAGAGGTTCAAATCATAGAAAGTGAGAGTGTTAGTCGTCTTCTACTTAGGTCGGCACTGTGCCTTTTGAATTTAATTCCGATGCAATTTCTGTGTTTCATCGTCAATAAGAACGTCCAAGGGATACAGTGAACCTGAAGTGAAGCATCGGAATCTGAAACTGGACTCACAGGAGATGTTCAAATCAAAGAAAGTGAGAGTGTCAGTCTTCTTGTACATAAGTCACCAGTGTGTCTTTTGTATTAATTTCGGATGCAATTTCTGTGTTTCATCGTCAATAAGAAGGTCCAAGGGATAAAGTAAACCTGAAGTGAAGCATTGGAATCTAAAACTGGACTCACAGGAGAGGTTAAAATCATAGAAAGTTAGAATGTCAGTCCTCTTGTACTTAAGTCGGCATTGTGCCTTGTGTATTAAATTCGGATGCAATTTCTGTGTTTCGCCGTCAATAAGAAGGTGCAAGGTATACAGTAAACCTGAAGTGAAGCATCGGAATCTAAAACTAGACTCACTGGAGAGGTTCAAATCATAGAAAGTGAGAGTGTCACTCCTCTTGTACTTAAGTCGTCATTTTGCCATTTGTATTAAATTCGGATGCAATTTCTGTGTTTCATCGTCAATAAGAAGGTCCAAGGGACACAGTAAACCTGAAGTGAAGCATCGGAATCTAAAACTGCACTCACAGGAGAGGTTCAAATCATAGAAAGTGAGAGTGTCAGTCCTATTGTTCTTAAGTCGCCATTGTGCCTTTTGTATTAAATTCGGATGCAATTTCATTGTTTCATCGTCAATAAGAAGGTCCAAGGGATACAGTAAATCTGAAGTGAAGCATCGGAATCTGAAACTGGACTCACAGGAGATGTTCAAATCATAGAAAGTGAGAGTGTCACTCCTCTTGTACTTAAGTCGCCATTGTGATTTTTGTATTAAATTCGGATGCAATTTCTGTGTTTCATCGTCAATAAGAAGGTCCAAGGGATACAGTAAACCTGAAGTGAGGCATCGGAATCTAAAACTGGACTCACTGGAGAGGTTAAAATCATAGAAAGTTAGAGTCTCAGTCCTCTTGTACTTAAGTCGGCATTGTTTCTTTTGTATTAAATTCGGATGCAAACTCTGTGTTTCATCGTCAATTAGAAGGTCCAAGGGGTACAGTAAACCTGAAGTGAAGCATCAGAATCTAAAACTGGACTCACAGGAGAGGTTCAAATCAGAGAATGTGAGAGTGTCAGTCCTCTTGTACTTAAGTCGGAATTGTGCATTTTGAATTTAATTCCGATGCAATTTCTGTGTTTCATCGTCAATAAGAAGGTGCAAGGTATACAGTAATCCTGAAGTGAAGCATCGGAATCTAAAACTGGACTCACAGGAGAGGTTCAAATCATAGAAACTTAGAGTGTCAGTCCTCTTGTACTTAAGTCGGCATTGTGCCTTTTGTATTAAATACGGATGCAAACTCTGTGTTTCATCGTCAATAAGTAGAACCAAGGGATACAGTAAACCTGAAGTGAAGCATCGGAATCTAAATCTAGACTCACAGTAGAGGTTAAAATCATAGGAAGTGAGAGTGTCAGTCCTCTTGTACTTAAGTCGGCATTGTGCCGTTTGTATTAAATTCGGATGCAATTTCTGTGTTTCATCGTCAATAAGAAGGTGCAAGGTATACAGTAAACCTGAAGTGAAGCATCGGAATCTAAAACTGGACTCACAGGAGAGGTTCAAATCATAGAAAGTTAGAGTGTCAGTCCTCTTATACTTAAGTCGGCATTGTGCCTTTTGTATTAAATTCGGATGCAAACTCTGTGTTTCGTCGTCAATAAGAAGGTCCAAGGGATACAGTAAACCTGAAGTGAAGCATCGGAATCTAAAACTGGACTCACAGGAGAGGTTCAAATCGTAGAAAGTTAGAGTGTCAGTCCTCTTGTACTTAAGTCGGCATTGTGCCATTTGAATTTAATTCCGATGCAATTTCTGTGTTTCATCGTCAATAAGAAGGTCCAAGGGATACAGTAAATCTGAAGTGAAGCATCGGAATCTGTAACTGGACTCACAGGAGATGTTCAAATCATAGAAAGTGAGAGTGTCAGTCCTCTTGTACTTAAGTCGCCATTGTGATTTTTGTATTAAATTCGGATGCTATTTCTGTGTATCATCGTCAATACGAAGGTCCAAGGGACACAGTAAACCTGAAGTGAGGCATCGGAATCTAAAACTAAACTCACTGGAGAGGTTCAAATCATAGAAGGTTAGAGTGTCAGTCCTCTTGTACGTAAGTCGGCATTGTACCTTTTGTATTAAATTCGGATGCAAACTCTGTGTTTCATCGTCAATTAGAAGGTCCAAGGGATACAGTAAATCTGAAGTGAAGCATCGGAATCTAAAACTGGACTCACAGGAGAGGTTCAAATCAGAGAAAGTGAGAGTGTCAGTCATCATGTACTTAAGTCGGGATTGTGTCTTTTGAATTTAATTCGGATGCAAACTCTGTGTTTCATCGTCAATTAGAAGGTCCAAGGGATACAGTAAACCTGAAGTGAAGCATCGGAATCTAAAACTGAACTCACAGGAGAGGTTCAAATCAGACAAAGTGAGAGTGTCAGTCCTCTTGTACTTAAGGCGGGATTGTGCCTTTTGAATTTAATTCCGATGCTATTTCTGTGTTTCATCGTCAATAAGAAGCTGCAAGGTATACAGTAAACCTGAAGTGAAGCATCGGAATCTAAAACTGGACTCACAGGATATGTTGAAATCATAGAAAGTGAGAGTGTTAGTCGTCTTCTACTTAGGTCGGCACTGTGCCTTTTGAAATTAATTCCGATGCATTTTCTGTGTTTCATCGCCAGTAAGAACGTCCAAGGGAAACAGTACACCTGAAGTGAAGCATCGAAATCAAGAAGTGGACTCACAGGAGATGTTCAAATCATAGAAAGTGAGAGTGTCAGTCCTCTTGTACTTAAGTCGGCATTGTGCGTTTTGAATTTAATTCCGATGCTATTTCTGTGTTTCATTGTCAATAAGAAGGTCCAAGGGATACAGTAAACCTGAAGTGAAGCATCGGAATCTAAATCTGACCTCATAGGAGAGGTTCAAATCATAGAAAGTGAGAGTGATAGTCCTCTTTTACTTAAGTCGGCATTGTGCGTTTTAAATTTAATTCCGATGCAATATCTGTGTTTCATCGTCAATAAGAAGGTCCAACGGATACAGTGAACCTGAAGTGAAGCATCGGAATCTAAAACTGGACTCACAGGAGATGTTCAAATCATAGAAAGTGAGATTGTCGGTCCTCTTGTACTAAAGTCGCCATTGTGATTTTTGTATTAAATTCGAATGCAATTTCTGTGTTTCATCGTCAATAAGAAGGTCCAAGGGATACAGTAAACCTGAAGTGAAGCATCGGATTTTAAAACTGGACTCACACGAGAGGTTCAAATCATAGAAAGTGAGAGTGTCAGTCCTCTTGTACTTAAGTCGGCATTGTGCCTTTTGAATTTAATTCCGATGCAAATTCTGTGTTTCATCGTCAATAAGAAGGTGCAAGGTATACAGTAAACCTGAAGTGAAGCATCGGAATCTAAAACTGGACTCACATAAGAGGTTCAAATCATAGAAGGTGAGAGTGTTAGTCGTCTTCAACTTAGGTCGGCACTGTGCATTTTGAATTTAATTCCGATGCAATTTCTGTGTTTCATCGTCAGTAAGAAGGTCCAAGGGATACCGTAAACCTGAAGTGAAGCATCGGAATCTAAAACTGGACTCACAGGAGAGGTTCAAATCATAGAAAGTGAGAGTGTCAGTCCTCTTTTACTTAAGTCGGCATTGTGCGTTTTAAATTTAATTCCGATGCAATATCTGTGTTTCATCGTCAATAAGAAGGTCCAACGGATACAGTGAACCTGAAGTGAAGCATCGGAATCTAAAACTGGACTCACAGGAGAGGTTCAAATCATAGAATGTAAGAGAGTCAGTCCTCTTTTACTTATGACGGCATTGTGCCATTTGTATTAAATTCCGATGCGATATCTGTGTTTTATCGTCTTCAAGAAGGTCCAAGGTATACAGTAAACCTGAAGTGAAGCATTGGAATCTAAATCTGACCTCACAGGAGAGGTTAGAATCATAGAAAGTGAGAGTGTCAGTCCTCTTGTACTTAAGTCGGCATTGTACCTTTTGTATTAAATTCGGATGCATACTCTGTGTTTCATCGTCAATTAGAATGTCCGAGGGACACAGTAAACCTGAAGTGAAGCATCGGAATGTAAAACTGGACTCACAGGAGAGGTTCAAATCATAGAAAGTGAGAGTGTCAGTCGTCTTGTACTTAAGTCGGCATTGAGCCTTTTTAATTTAATTCCGATGCAATTTCTGTATTTCATCGTCAATAAGAAGCTGCAAGGTATACAGTAAACCTGAAGTGAAGCATCGGAATTTAAAACTGGCCTCACAGGATAAGTTCAAATCATAGAAAGTGAGATTGTTAGTCCTCTTCTACTTAGGTCGGCACTGTGCCTTTTGAAACTAATTCCGATGCAATTTCTGTGTTTCATCGTCAGTAAAAATGTCCAAGGGAAACAGTAAACCTGAAGTGAAGCATCGGAATCTAGAACTGGACTCACAGGAGATGTTCAAATCATAGAAAGTGAGAGTGTCAGTCCACTTGTACTTAAGCCGCCATTGTGATTATTGTATTAAATTCGGATGCAATTTCTGTGTTTCATCGTCAATAAGAAGGTCCAAGGGACACATTAAACCTGAAGTGAACTATCGGAATCTAAAACTGCACTCACAGGAGAGGTTCAAATCATAGAAAGTAAGAGTGTCAGTCCTATTGTACTTAATTCGCCATTGTGCCTTTTGTATTAAATTCGGATGCAATTTCTGTGTTTCATCGTCAATAAGAAGGTCCAAGGGATACAGTAAATCTGAAGTGAAGCATCGGAATCTGAAACTGGACTCACAGGAGATGTTCAAATCATAGAAAGTGAGAGTGACACTCCTCTTGTACTTAAGTAGCCATTGTGATTTTTGTAATAAATTCGGATGCAATTTCTGTGTTTCATCGTCAATAAGAAGGTGCAAGGTATACAGTAAACCTGAAGTGAAGCACCGGAATCTAAATCTGACCTCACAGGAGAAGTTCGAATCATGGAAAGTGAGAGTGTCAGTCCTGTTGTACTGAAGTCGACATTGTGTCATTTGTATTAAATTCGGTAGCAATTTCCGTGTTTTATCGTCAATAAGAAGGTCCAAGGGATACAGTAAACCTGAAGTGAAGCATCGGATTCTAAAACTGGACACCTTGGAGAGGTTCAAATCATAGAAAGTGAGAGTGTCAGTCCTCTTGTACTTAAGTCGCCATTGTGCCTTTTGTATTAAATTCGGAAGCAATTTCTGTGTTTCATCGTCAATAAGAAGGTCAAAGGGATACAGTAAACCTGAAGCGAAGCATCGGAATCCAAAACTGGACTGACAGGAGAGGTTCAAATCATAGAAAGTTAGAGTGTCAGTCCTCTTATACTTAAGTCGGCATTGTGCCTTTTGTATTAAATTCGGATGCAAACTCTGTGTTTCGTCGCCAATAAGAAGGTCCAAGGGATACAGTAAACCTGAAGTGAAGCATCGGAATCTAAAACGGGACTCACAGGAGAGGTTCAAATCATAGAAAGTTAGAGTGTCAGTCCTCTTGTACTTAAGTCGGCATTGTGCCATTTGAATTTAATTCCGATGCAATTTCTGTGTTTCATTGTCAATAAGAAGGTCCAAGGGATACAGTAAATCTGAGTGAAGCATCGGATTCTTTAACTGGACTCACAGGAGATGTTCAAATCATAGAAAGTGAGAGTGTCAGTCCTCTTGTAATTAAGTCGCCATTGTGATTTTTGTATTAAATTCGGATGCAATTTCTGTGTATCATCGTCAATAAGAAGGTCCAAGGGACACAGTAAACCTGAAGTGAGGCATCGGAATCAAAAACTGGACTCACTGGAGAGGTTCAAATCATAGAAGGTTAGAGTGTCAGTCCTCTTGTACTTAAGTCGGCATTGTACCTTTTGTATTAAATTTGGATGCAAACTCTGTGTTTCATCGTCAATTAGAAGGTCCAAGGGATACAGTAAACCTAAAGTGAAGCATCGGAATCTAAAACTGGACTCACAGCAGAGGTTCAAATCTTAGAAAGTTAGAGTGTTAGTTCACCTGTACTTAAGTCGGCATTGTGCCTTTAGAATTTAATTCCGATGATTTTTCTGTGTTTCATTGTCAATAAGAAGGTCCAAGGGATATAGTAAACCTGAAGTGTAGCATAGGAATCTAAAACTGCACTCACAGGAGAGGTTCAAATCATAGAAAGTTAGAATGTCAGTCCTCTTGTACTTAAGTCGGCATTGTGCCTTGTGTATTAAATTCGGATGCAATTTCTGTGTTTCATCGTCAATAAGAAGGTCCAAGGTATACAGTAAACCTGAAGTGAAGCATCGGAATCTAAAACTGGACTCACAGATGAGGTTCAAATCTTAGAAAGTTAGAGTGTTAGTTCTCCTGTACTTAAGTCGGCATTGTGCCTTGTGTATTAAATTCGGATGCAATTTCGGTGTTTCATCGTCAATAAGAAGGTGCAAGGTATACAGTAAACATGAAGTGAAGCATCGGAATCTTAAACTGGACTCAAAGGAGAGGTTCAAATCACAGAAAGTGAGAGTGTCAGTCCTCTTGTACTTAAGTCGACATTGTGCCATTTGTATTAAATTCGGATGCAATTTCTGTGTTTCATCGTCAATAAGAAGGTCCAAGGGATACAGTAAACCTGAAGTGAAGCATCGGAATCTAAAACTGGACCCACAGGAGAGGAACTAATCATAGAAAGTGAGAATGTCAGTCCTCTTGTTCTTAAGTCGCCATTGTGCCTTTTGTATTAAATTCGGATGCAATTTCTGTGTTTCATCGTCAATAAGAAGGCCCAAGGGATACAGTAAACCTGAAGTAAAGCATCGGAATCCGAAACTGGACTCACAGGAGAGGTTCAAATCATAGAAATTTAGAGTGTCAGTCCTCTTGTACTTACGTCGGCATTGTGCCTTTTGTATTAAATTCGGATGCAAACTCTGTGTTTCGTCGTCAATAAGTAGGTCCAAGGGATACAGTAAACCTGAAGTGAAGCATCGGAATCTAAAACTGGACTCACAGGAGAGGTTCAAATCATAGAAAGTGAGAGTGTCAGTCCTCTTTTGCTTAAGTCGGCTTTGTGCGTTTTGAATTTAATTCCGATGCAATTTCTGTGTTTCATCGTCAATAAGAAGGTCCAAGGGATACAGTAAACCTGAAGTGAAGCATCGGAATCTAAAACTGGACTCACAGGAGATGTTCAAATCATAGAAAGTGAGAGAGTCAGTCCTCTTGTACTTAAGTTGCCATTGTGATTTTGGTATTAAATTCGGATGCAATTTCTGTGTTTCATCGTCAATAAGAAGGTCCAAGGGATACCGTAAACCTGAAGTGGAGCATCGGAATCTAAATCCGGACTCACATGAGAGGTTCAAATCATAAAAAGTTAGAGTGTCAGTCCTCTTGTACTTAAGTCGGCATTGTGCCATTTGTATTAAATTCGGATGCAATTTCTGTGTTTCATCGTCAATAAGAAGGTCCAAGGGATATAGTAAACATGAGGTGAAGCATCGGAATCTAAAACTGGACTCACAGGAGAGGTTCAAATCATAGAAAGTGAGAGTGTCAGTCCTCTTGTACTTAGGTCAACATTGTGACATTTGTATTAATTTCGGATGCAATTTCTGTGTTTCATCGTCAATAAGAAGGTCCAAGGGATACAGTAAACCTGAAGTGAAGCATCGGAATCTAAAACTGGACTCACAGGAGAAGTTCAAATCATAGAAAGTGAGAGTGTCAGTCCTCTTGTACTTAAGACGGCATTGTGCCTTTTGAATTTAATTCCGATGCAATTTCTGTGTTTCATCGTCAATAAGAAGGTGCAAGGTATACAGTAAACCTGAAGTGAAGCAGCGGAATCTAAATCTGACCTCACAGGAGAGGTTCAAATCATAGAAAGTTAGAGTGTCAGTCTCTTGTACTTAAGTCGGCATTGTGCCTTTTGTATTAAATTCGGATGCAAACTCTGTGTTTCATCGTCAATAAGAAGGTCCAAGGGATACAGTAATCCTGAAGTGAAGCATCGGAATCTAAAACTGGACTCACAGGAGAGGTTCAAATCATAAAAAGTTAGAGTGTCAAACCTCTTGTACTTAAGTCGGCATTGTGCCTTTTGAATTAAATTCCAATGCTATTTCTGTGTTTCATTGTCAATAAGAAGGTCCAAGTAATACAGTAAACCTGAAGTGAAGCATCGGAACCTAAAACTGGACTCACAGGAGAGATTCAAATCATAGAAAGTGAGAGTGTCAGTCCTCTTGTACTTAATTCGGCATTGTGCCATTTGTATTAAATTCGGATGCAATTTCTGTGTTTCATCGTCAATAAGAAGGTCCAAGGGATCCAGTAAACCTGAGGTGAAGCATCGGAATCTAAAACAGGACTCACAGGAGAGGTTCAAATCATAGAAAGTGAGAGTGTCAGTCCTCTTGTACTTGGGTCACCATTGTGACATTTGTATTAATTTCAGATGCAATTTCTGTGTTTCATCGTCAATAAGAAGGTCCAAGGGATACAGTAAACCTGAAGTGAAGCATCGGAATCTAAAACTGGACTCACAGGAGATGTTCAAATCATAGAAAGTGAGATTGTCGGTCCTCTTGTACTAAAGTGGCCATTGTGATTTTTGTATTAAATTCGGTAGCAATTTCTGTGTTTCATCGTCAATAAGAAGGTCCAAGGGATACAGTAAACCTGAAGTGAGCATCGGAATCTAAAACTGGACTCACAGGAGAGGTGCAAATCATAGAAAGTTAGACTGTCAGTCCTCTTGTACTTAAGTCGGCATTGTACCTTTTGTATTAAATTCGGATGCAAACTCTGTGTTTCATCGTCAATTAGAAGGTCCGAGGGATACAGTAAATCTGAAGTGAAGCATCGGAATCTAAAACTGGACTCACAGGAGAGGTTCAAATCATAGAAAGTGAGAGTGTCAGTCCTCTTGTAGTTAAGGCAGTATTGTGCCTTTTGTATTAAATTCGAATGCAATTTCTGTGTTTCATCGTCAATCAGAAGGTCCAAGGGATACAGTAAACCAGAAGTAAAGCATCGGAATCTAAAACTGGACTCACAGGACAGGTTCAAATCACAGAAATTTAGAGTGTCAGTCCTCTTGTAATTAAGTCAGCATTGTGCCTTTTGATTTTAATTCCGATGCAATTTCTTTGTTTCATCGTCAATAAGAACGTGCATGGTATACAGTAAACCTAAAGTGAAGCATCGGAAACTAAAACTGGACTCACAGGAGAGGTTCAAATCATAGAAAGTGAGAGTGTTAGTCGTCTTCTACTTAGGTCGGCGCTGTGCCTTTTGAACTTAATTCCGATGCAATTTCTGTGTTTCATCGTCAATAAGAACGTCCAAGGGATACAGTAAACCTGAAGTGAAGCATCGGAATCTAAAACTGGACTCACAGGAGAATTTCAAATCATAGAAAGTTAGTGTCACTCCGATTGTACTTAAGTCGTTAATGTGCCTTTCGTATTAAATTCGGATGCAATTTCTGTGTTACATCGGCAATAAGAAGGTCCAAGGGATACAGTAAACCTTCAGTGAAGCATCGGAATCTAAAACTGGACTCGCAGGAGAGGTTCAAATCATAGAATGTTAGAGTGTCAGTCCTCTTTTACTTAAGACGGCATTGTGCCATTTGTATTAAATTCGGATGCGATTTCTGTGTTTTATCGTCAACAAGAAGGTCCAAGGGATACAGTAAACCTCAAGTGAGGCATCGGAATCTAAATCTGAACGCACTGGTGAGGTTCGAATCATAGAAAGTGAGAGTTTCAGTCCTCTTGTACTTAAGTCGGCATTGTGCCATTTGTATTAAATTCGGATTCAATTTCTGTGTTTCATCGTCAATAAGAAGGTGCAAGGTATACAGTAAACCTGAAGTGAAGCATCGGAATCTAAAACTGAACTCACAGGAGAGGTTCAAATCATAGAAAGTGAGAGTGTCAGTGCTCTTGTACTTAAGTCGGCAATGTGCCATTTGTATTAATTGCGGATGCAATTTCTGTGTTTCATCGCCGATATGTAGGTCTCAAGGGATACAGTAAACATGAAGTGAAGCATCGGAATCTAAAACTGGACTCACAGGAGAGGTTCAAATCATAGAAAGTGAGAGTGTCAGTCCTCTTGTACTTAAGTCAGCATTGTGCCATTTGTATTAAATTCGGTTGCAATTTCTGTGTTTCATCGTCAATAAGATGGTCCAAGGGATACAGTAAATCTGAAGTGAGGCATCGGAATCTAAAACTGGACTCACAGGAGAGGTTCCAATCATAGAAAGTTAGAGTGTCACTCCGCTTGTACTTAAGTCGGTAATGTGCCTTTTGTATTAAATTCGGATGCAATTCTGTGTTTCACCGTCAATAAGAAGGTCCACGGGATACAGAAAACCTTAAGTGATTCATCGGAATCTAAAACTGGACTCACAGGAGAGGTTCAAACATAGAATATTAGAGTGTCAGTCCTCTTTTACTTAAGACAGCATTGTGCATTTTGTATTAAATTCGGATCCAATTTCTGTGTTTCATCGTCAATAAGAAGGTCCAAGGGATACAGCAAACCTGAAGTGAAGCAGCGGAATCTAAAACTGGCCTCACAGGAGAGGTTCAAATCATAGAAAGTGAGAGTGTCAGTCATCTTGTAATTAAGTCGACATTGTGCCTTTTCAATTTAATTGCGATTCCATTTCTGTGTTTCATCGTCAATTAGAAGGCCCAAGGAACACAGTAAACCTGAGGTGAAGCATCGTAATCTAAAACTGGACTCACAGGAGAGGTTCCAATCATAGAAAGTTAGAGTGTCAGACCTCTTGTACTTAAGTCGGCATTGCCCCTTTTTGTTACATTCGGATGCAAAATCTGTGTTTCATCGTCAATACGAAGGTTCATGGGATATAGTAAACCTGAAGTGAAGCATTGGAATCTAAAACTGGACTCACAAGAGAGGTTCAAATCATAGAAAGTGAGAGTGTCAGTCCTCTTGTACTTAAGTCGGCATTGTGCCTTTTGTATTAAATACGGATGCAAACTCTGTGTTTCATCGTCAATAAGTAGAACCAAGGGATACAGTAAACCTGAAGTGAAGCATCGGAATCTAAAACTAGACTCACAGTAGAGGTTAAAATCATAGGAAGTGAGAGTGTCAGTCCTCTTGTACTTAAGTCGGCATTGTGCCATTTGTATTAAATTCGGATGCAATATCTGTGTTTCATCGTCAATAAGAAGGTGCAAGGTATACAGTAAACCTGAAGTGAAGCATCGGAATCTAAAACTGGACTCACAGGAGAGGTTCAAATCATAGAAAGTGAAACTGTCAGTCCTCTTGTCCTTAAGTTGGCATTGTGCCTTTTGTATTAAATTCGGATGCAATTTCTGTGTTTTATCGTCAATAAGAAGGTCCAAGGAATGCAGTAAACCTGAAGTGAAGCATCAGAATCTAAAACTGGACTCACAGGAGAGGTTCAAATTATAGAGAGTTAGAGTGTCACTCCTCTTGTACTTAAGTCGGTATTGTGCCTTTTGTATTAAATTCGTATGCAATTTCTGTGTTTCATAGTCAATAAAAAGGTCCAAGGGATACAGTAAACCTGAAGTGAAGCATCGGAATCTAAAACTGAACTCACAGGAGAGGTGCAAATCATTGAAAGTTAGAGTGTCAGTCCTCTTGTACTTAAGTCGGCGTGGTGGATTTTGAATTTAATTCCGATGCAACTTCTGTGTTTCATCGTCAATAAGAAGGTCCAAGGTATACAGTAAACCTGAAGTGAAGCATCCGAATCTAATACTGACCTCACAGGAGAGGTTCGAATCATAGAAAGTGAGAATGTCACTCCTCTTGTACTTAAGTCGGCATTGTGCCATTTGTATTAAATTCAAATGCAATTTCTGTGTTTCATCGTCAATAAGAAGGTCCAAGGGATACAGTAAACCTGAAGTGAAGCATCGGAATCTAAAACTGGACTCACAGGAGAGGTTCAACTCATAGAATGTGAGAGTGTCAGTCCTCTTGTACTTGAGTCGGCATTGTGCCTTTTGTATTAAGTTCAGATACAATTTCTGTGTTTCATCGTCAATAAGAAGGTCCAAGGGATACAGTAAACCTGAAGTGAAGCATCGGAATCGAAAACGGAACTCACAGGAGAGGTTCAAATCATAGAAAGTTAGAGTGTCAATCCTCTTGTACTTATGTCGGCATTGTGCCATTTGTATTAAATTCGTATGGAATAATTGTGTTTCATCGTCAATAAGAAGTTCCAAGGGATACAGTAAACCTGAAGTGAAGCATAGGAATCTAAAACTGGATTCACAGGAGAGGTTCAAATCATAGAAAGTGAGAGTGTCAGTCCTCTTGTACTTAAGTCGGCATTGTGCCTTTTGTATTGAATTCGTATGCAATTACTGTGTTTCATCGTCAATAAGAAGGTGCAAGGTATACAGTAAACCTGAAGTGAAGCATCGGAATCTAAAACTGGACTCACAAGAAAGGTCAAACCATAGAAAGTGAGAGTGTCAGTCCTCTTGTACTTATGTCGGCATTGTGCGTTTTGTATTAAATTCGGATGCAATTTCTGTGTTTCATCGTCAATAAGAAGGTCCAAGGGATACAGTAAACCTGAAGTGAAGCATCGGATTCTAAACTGAACTCACAGTAGAGGTTCAAATCATAGAAAGTGAGAGTGTCAGTCCGCTTGTACTTAAGTCGGCATTGGGCCTTTTGTTCTAAATTCGGATGCAATTACTGTGTTTCATCGTCAATAAGAAGGTGCAAGGTATACAGTAATCCTGAAGTGAAGCATCGGAATCTAAAACAGGACTCACAGGAGAGGTTCAAATCATAGAAAGTTAGAGTGTCAGTCCTCTTGTACTTAAGTCGGCATTGTGCCTTTTGTATTAAATACGGATGCAAACTCTGTGTTTCATCGTCAATAAGTAGAACCAAGGGATACAGTAAACCTGAAGTGAAGCATCGGAATCTAAAACTAGACTCACAGTAGAGGTTAAAATCATAGGAAGTGAGAGTGTCAGTCCTCTTGTACTTAAGTCGGCATTGTGCCATTTGTATTAAATTCGGATGCAATATCTGTGTTTCATCGTCAATAAGAAGGTGCAAGGTATACAGTAAACCTGAAGTGAAGCATCGGAATCTAAAACTGGACTCACAGGAGAGGTTCAAATCATAGAAAGTGAAACTGTCAGTCCTCTTGTCCTTAAGTTGGCATTGTGCCTTTTGTATTAAATTCGGATGCAATTTCTGTGTTTTATCGTCAATAAGAAGGTCCAAGGAATGCAGTAAACCTGAAGTGAAGCATCAGAATCTAAAACTGGACTCACAGGAGAGGTTCAAATTATAGAGAGTTAGAGTGTCACTCCTCTTGTACTTAAGTCGGTATTGTGCCTTTTGTATTAAATTCGTATGCAATTTCTGTGTTTCATAGTCAATAAAAAGGTCCAAGGGATACAGTAAACCTGAAGTGAAGCATCGGAATCTAAAACTGAACTCACAGGAGAGGTGCAAATCATTGAAAGTTAGAGTGTCAGTCCTCTTGTACTTAAGTCGGCGTGGTGGATTTTGAATTTAATTCCGATGCAACTTCTGTGTTTCATCGTCAATAAGAAGGTCCAAGGTATACAGTAAACCTGAAGTGAAGCATCGGAATCTAAAACTGGACTCACAGGAGAGGTTCAAATCATAGAAAGTGAGAGTGTCAGTCCTCTTGTACTTAAGTCGCCATTGTGCCCTTTGTATTAAATTCGGATGCAATTTCTGTGTTTCATCGTCAATAAGAAGGTCCAAGGGATACAGTAAACCTGAAGTGAAGCATCGGAATCTAAAAGTGGACTCAAAGGAGAGGTTCAAATCATAGTCGTTATTGTACCATTTGTATCAAATACGGATGCAATTTCTGTGTTTTTTCGTCAACAAGAAGGTCCAAGGGATACAGTAAACCTGAAGTGAAGCATCCGAATCTAATACTGACCTCACAGGAGAGGTTCGAATCATAGAAAGTGAGAGTGTCACTCCTCTTGTACTTAAGTCGGCATTGTGCCATTTGTATTAAATTCAAATGCAATTTCTGTGTTTCATCGTCAATAAGAAGGTCCAAGGGATACAGTAAACCTGAAGTGAAGCATCGGAATCTAAAACTGGACTCACAGGAGAGGTTCAAATTATAGAAAGTGAGAGTGTCAGTCCTCTTGTACTTAAGTCGGCATTGTGCCTTTTGTATTGAATTCGTATGCAATTTCTGTGTTTCATCGTCAATAAGAAGGTGCAAGGTATACAATAAACCTGAAGTGAAGCATCGGAATCTAAAACTGGACTCACAAGAAAGGTCAAACCATAGAAAGTGACAGTGTCAGTCCTCTTGTACTTATGTCGGCATTGTGCGTTTTGTATTAAATTCGGATGCAATTTCTGTGTTTCATCGTCAACAAGAAGGTCCAAGGGATAGAGTAAACCCGAAGTGAAGCATCGGATTCTAAACTGAACACACAGTAGAGGTTCAAATCATAGAAAGTGAGAGTGTCAGTCCACTTGTACTTAAGTCGGCATTGGGACTTTTGTATTAAATTCGGATGCAATTTCTGTGTTTCATCGTCAATAAGAAGGTGCAAGGTATACAGTAAACCTGAAGTGAAGCATCGGAATCTAAAACTGGACTCACAGGAGAGGTTCAAATCATAGAAAGTGAGAGTGTCAGTCCTCTAGTACTTAAGTCGCCATTGGGCCTTTTGTATTAAATTCGGATGCAATTTCTGTGTTTCATCGTCAATAAGAAGGTCCAAGGGATACAGTAAACCTGAAGTGAAGCATCGGAATCTAAAAGTGGACTCAAAGGAGAGGTTCAAATCATAAAAACTTAGAGTGTCACTCCTCTTGTACTTAAGTCGTTATTGTACCATTTGTATCAAATACGGATGCAATTTCTGTGTTTTTTCGTCAATAAGAAGGTGCAAGGTATACAGTAAACCTGAAGTGAAGCATCGGAATCTAAAACTGGACTCACAGGAGAGGTTCAAATCATAGAAAGTGAAACTGTCAGTCCTCTTGTCCTTAAGTTGGCATTGTGCCTTTTGTATTAAATTCGGATGCAATTTCTGTGTTTTATCGTCAATAAGAAGGTCCAAGGAATGCAGTAAACCTGAAGTGAAGCATCAGAATCTAAAACTGGACTCACAGGAGAGGTTCAAATTATAGAGAGTTAGAGTGTCACTCCTCTTGTACTTAAGTCGGTATTGTGCCTTTTGTATTAAATTCGTATGCAATTTCTGTGTTTCATAGTCAATAAAAAGGTCCAAGGGATACAGTAAACCTGAAGTGAAGCATCGGAATCTAAAACTGAACTCACAGGAGAGGTGCAAATCATTGAAAGTTAGAGTGTCAGTCCTCTTGTACTTAAGTCGGCGTGGTGGATTTTGAATTTAATTCCGATGCAACTTCTGTGTTTCATCGTCAATAAGAAGGTCCAAGGTATACAGTAAACCTGAAGTGAAGCATCGGAATCTAAAACTGGACTCACAGGAGAGGTTCAAATCATAGAAAGTGAGAGTGTCAGTCCTCTTGTACTTAAGTCGCCATTGTGCCCTTTGTATTAAATTCGGATGCAATTTCTGTGTTTCATCGTCAATAAGAAGGTCCAAGGGATACAGTAAACCTGAAGTGAAGCATCGGAATCTAAAAGTGGACTCAAAGGAGAGGTTCAAATCATAGTCGTTATTGTACCATTTGTATCAAATACGGATGCAATTTCTGTGTTTTTTCGTCAACAAGAAGGTCCAAGGGATACAGTAAACCTGAAGTGAAGCATCCGAATCTAATACTGACCTCACAGGAGAGGTTCGAATCATAGAAAGTGAGAATGTCACTCCTCTTGTACTTAAGTCGGCATTGTGCCATTTGTATTAAATTCAAATGCAATTTCTGTGTTTCATCGTCAATAAGAAGGTCCAAGGGATACAGTAAACCTGAAGTGAAGCATCGGAATCTAAAACTGGACTCACAGGAGAGGTTCAACTCATAGAATGTGAGAGTGTCAGTCCTCTTGTACTTGAGTCGGCATTGTGCCTTTTGTATTAAGTTCAGATACAATTTCTGTGTTTCATCGTCAATAAGAAGGTCCAAGGGATACAGTAAACCTGAAGTGAAGCATCGGAATCGAAAACGGAACTCACAGGAGAGGTTCAAATCATAGAAAGTTAGAGTGTCAATCCTCTTGTACTTATGTCGGCATTGTGCCATTTGTATTAAATTCGTATGGAATAATTGTGTTTCATCGTCAATAAGAAGTTCCAAGGGATACAGTAAACCTGAAGTGAAGCATAGGAATCTAAAACTGGATTCACAGGAGAGGTTCAAATCATAGAAAGTGAGAGTGTCAGTCCTCTTGTACTTAAGTCGGCATTGTGCCTTTTGTATTGAATTCGTATGCAATTACTGTGTTTCATCGTCAATAAGAAGGTGCAAGGTATACAGTAAACCTGAAGTGAAGCATCGGAATCTAAAACTGGACTCACAAGAAAGGTCAAACCATAGAAAGTGAGAGTGTCAGTCCTCTTGTACTTATGTCGGCATTGTGCGTTTTGTATTAAATTCGGATGCAATTTCTGTGTTTCATCGTCAATAAGAAGGTCCAAGGGATACAGTAAACCTGAAGTGAAGCATCGGATTCTAAACTGAACTCACAGTAGAGGTTCAAATCATAGAAAGTGAGAGTGTCAGTCCGCTTGTACTTAAGTCGGCATTGGGCCTTTTGTTCTAAATTCGGATGCAATTACTGTGTTTCATCGTCAATAAGAAGGTGCAAGGTATACAGTAATCCTGAAGTGAAGCATCGGAATCTAAAACAGGACTCACAGGAGAGGTTCAAATCATAGAAAGTTAGAGTGTCAGTCCTCTTGTACTTAAGTCGGCATTGTGCCTTTTGTATTAAATACGGATGCAAACTCTGTGTTTCATCGTCAATAAGTAGAACCAAGGGATACAGTAAACCTGAAGTGAAGCATCGGAATCTAAAACTAGACTCACAGTAGAGGTTAAAATCATAGGAAGTGAGAGTGTCAGTCCTCTTGTACTTAAGTCGGCATTGTGCCATTTGTATTAAATTCGGATGCAATATCTGTGTTTCATCGTCAATAAGAAGGTGCAAGGTATACAGTAAACCTGAAGTGAAGCATCGGAATCTAAAACTGGACTCACAGGAGAGGTTCAAATCATAGAAAGTGAAACTGTCAGTCCTCTTGTCCTTAAGTTGGCATTGTGCCTTTTGTATTAAATTCGGATGCAATTTCTGTGTTTTATCGTCAATAAGAAGGTCCAAGGAATGCAGTAAACCTGAAGTGAAGCATCAGAATCTAAAACTGGACTCACAGGAGAGGTTCAAATTATAGAGAGTTAGAGTGTCACTCCTCTTGTACTTAAGTCGGTATTGTGCCTTTTGTATTAAATTCGTATGCAATTTCTGTGTTTCATAGTCAATAAAAAGGTCCAAGGGATACAGTAAACCTGAAGTGAAGCATCGGAATCTAAAACTGAACTCACAGGAGAGGTGCAAATCATTGAAAGTTAGAGTGTCAGTCCTCTTGTACTTAAGTCGGCGTGGTGGATTTTGAATTTAATTCCGATGCAACTTCTGTGTTTCATCGTCAATAAGAAGGTCCAAGGTATACAGTAAACCTGAAGTGAAGCATCGGAATCTAAAACTGGACTCACAGGAGAGGTTCAAATCATAGAAAGTGAGAGTGTCAGTCCTCTTGTACTTAAGTCGCCATTGTGCCCTTTGTATTAAATTCGGATGCAATTTCTGTGTTTCATCGTCAATAAGAAGGTCCAAGGGATACAGTAAACCTGAAGTGAAGCATCGGAATCTAAAAGTGGACTCAAAGGAGAGGTTCAAATCATAGTCGTTATTGTACCATTTGTATCAAATACGGATGCAATTTCTGTGTTTTTTCGTCAACAAGAAGGTCCAAGGGATACAGTAAACCTGAAGTGAAGCATCCGAATCTAATACTGACCTCACAGGAGAGGTTCGAATCATAGAAAGTGAGAGTGTCACTCCTCTTGTACTTAAGTCGGCATTGTGCCATTTGTATTAAATTCAAATGCAATTTCTGTGTTTCATCGTCAATAAGAAGGTCCAAGGGATACAGTAAACCTGAAGTGAAGCATCGGAATCTAAAACTGGACTCACAGGAGAGGTTCAAATTATAGAAAGTGAGAGTGTCAGTCCTCTTGTACTTAAGTCGGCATTGTGCCTTTTGTATTGAATTCGTATGCAATTTCTGTGTTTCATCGTCAATAAGAAGGTGCAAGGTATACAATAAACCTGAAGTGAAGCATCGGAATCTAAAACTGGACTCACAAGAAAGGTCAAACCATAGAAAGTGACAGTGTCAGTCCTCTTGTACTTATGTCGGCATTGTGCGTTTTGTATTAAATTCGGATGCAATTTCTGTGTTTCATCGTCAACAAGAAGGTCCAAGGGATAGAGTAAACCTGAAGTGAAGCATCGGATTCTAAACTGAACACACAGTAGAGGTTCAAATCATAGAAAGTGAGAGTGTCAGTCCACTTGTACTTAAGTCGGCATTGGGACTTTTGTATTAAATTCGGATGCAATTTCTGTGTTTCATCGTCAATAAGAAGGTGCAAGGTATACAGTAAACCTGAAGTGAAGCATCGGAATCGAAAACTGGACTCACAGGAGAGGTTCAAATCATAGAAAGTGAGAGTGTCAGTCCTCTAGTACTTAAGTCGCCATTGGGCCTTTTGTATTAAATTCGGATGCAATTTCTGTGTTTCATCGTCAATAAGAAGGTCCAAGGGATACAGTAAACCTGAAGTGAAGCATCGGAATCTAAAAGTGGACTCAAAGGAGAGGTTCAAATCATAAAAACTTAGAGTGTCACTCCTCTTGTACTTAAGTCGTTATTGTACCATTTGTATCAAATACGGATGCAATTTCTGTGTTTTTTCGTCAATAAGAAGGTCCAAGGGATACAGTAAACCTGAAGTGAAGCATCCGAATCTAATACTGACCTCACAGGAGAGGTTCGAATCATAGAAAGTGAGAGTGTCACTCGTCTTGTACTTAAGTCGGCATTGTGCCATTTGTATTAAATTCAAATGCAATTTCTGTGTTTCATCGTCAATAAGAAGGTCCAAGGGATACAGTAAACCTGAAGTGAAGCATCGGAATCTAAAACTGGACTCACAGGAGAGGTTCAAATTATAGAAAGTGAGAGTGTCAGTCCTCTTGTACTTAAGTCGGCATTGTGCCTTTTGTATTGAATTCGTATGCAATTTCTGTGTTTCATCGTCAATAAGAAGGTGCAAGGTATACAGTAAACCTGAAGTGAAGCATCGGAATCTAAAACTGGACTCACAAGAAAGGTCAAACCATAGAAAGTGAGAGTGTCAGTCCTCTTGTACTTATGTCGGCATTGTGGGTTTTGTATTAAATTCGGATGCAATTTCTGTGTTTCATCGTCAATAAGAATGTCCAAGGGATAGAGTAAACCTGAAGTGAAGCATCGGATTCTAAACTGAACTCACAGTAGAGGTTCAAATCATAGAAAGTGAGAGTGTCAGTCCTCTTGTACTTAAGTCGGCATTGGGCCTTTTGTATTAAATTCGGATGCAATTTCTGTGTTTCATCGTCAATAAGAAGGTGCAAGGTATACAGTAAACCTGAAGTGAAGCATCGGAATCTAAAAGTGGACTCACAGTAGAGGTTAAAATCATAGAAACTTAGAGTGTCGGTCGTCTTGTACTTAAGTCGGCATTGTGCCTTTTGTATTAAATACGTATGCAAACTCTGTGTTTCATCGTTAATAAGTAGAAACAAGGGAAACAGTAAACCTGAAGTGAAGCATCGGAATCTAAAACTGGACTCACAGGAGAGGTTCAAATCATACAAAGTGTGAGTGTCAGTCATCTTGTAATTAAGTCGGCATTGTGCCTTTTCAATTTAATTGCGATTCAATTTCTGTGTTTCATCGTCAATTAGAAGGCCCAAGGAACACAGTAAACCTGAGGTGAAGCATCGTAATCTAAAACGGGACTCACACGAGAGGTTCAAATCATAGAAAGTGTGAGTGTCAGTCCTCTTGTACTTAAGTCGGCATTGTGATATTTGTATTAATTCCGGATGCAGTTTCTGTGTTTCATCGTCAATAAGAAGGTCCAAGGGATACAGTAAACCTGAAGTGAAGCATCGGAATCTAAAACTGGACTCAAAGGGCAGGTTCAAATTATAGAAAGGGAGTGTGTCAGTCCTCTTGTACTTAAATCGGCATACTGTCTTTTGTATTAAATTCGGATTCAATTTCTGTGTTTCATCATCAATAAGATAGGCCATGGGATATAGTAAACCTGAAGTGAAACATGGGAGTCTAATACTGGACTCACAGGAGAGGTTCAATTCTTAGAAAGTAAGAGTGTCAGTCCTCTTGTACTTAAGTCGGCATTGCCCCTTTTTGTTACATTCGGATGCAAAATCTGTGTTTCATCGTCAATACGAAGGTTCATGGGATATAGTAAATCTGAAGTGAAGCATTGGAATCTAAAACTGGACTCTCAGGAGAGGTTCAAATCATAGAAAGTGAGAGTGTCAGTCCTCTTGTACTAAAGTCGGCATGGTGCGTTTTGTATTACATTCGGATGCAATTTCTGTGTTTCATCGTCAATAAGAAGGTGCAAGGTATACAGTAAACCTGAAGTGAAGCATCGGAATCTAAAACTGGACTCACAGGAGAGGTTCAACTCATAGAATGTGAGAGTGTCAGTCCTCTTGTACTTGAGTCGGCTTTGTGCGTTTTGTGTTAAATTCAGATACAATTTCTGTGTTTCATCGTCAATAAGAAGGTCCAAGGGATACAGTAAACCTGAAGTGAAGCATCGGAATCGAAAACGGAACTCACAGGAGAGGTTCAAATCATAGAAAGTTAGAGTGTCAGTCCACTTGTACTTATGTCGGCATTGTGCCATTTGTATTAAATTCGGATGGAATATCTGTGTTTCATCGACAATAAGAAGTTCCAAGGGATACAGTAAACCTGAAGTGAAGCATAGGAATCTAAAACTGGACTCACAGGAGAGGTTCAAATCATAGAAAGTGAGAGTGTCAGTCCTCTTGTACTTATGTCGGCATTGTGCGTTTTGTTTTAAATTCGGATGCAATTTCTGTGTTTCATCGTCAATAAGAAGGTCCAAGGGATACAGTAAACCTGAAGTGAAGTATCGAATTCTAAACTGAACTCACAGTAGAGGTTCAAATCATAGAAAGTGAGAGTGTCAGTCCGCTTGTACTTAAGTCGGCATTGGGCCTTTTGTATTAAATTCGGATGCAATTACTGTGTTTCATCGTCAATAAGAAGGTGCAAGGTATACAGTAAACCTGAAGTGAAGCATCGGAATCTAAAACTGGACTCACAGGAGAGGTTCAAATCATAGAAACTTAGAGTGTCAGTCCTCTTGTACTTAAGTCGGCATTGTGCCGTTTGTATTAAATTCGGATGCAATTTCTGTGTTTCATCGTCAATAAGAAGGTGCAAGGTATACAGTAAACCTGAAGTGAAGCATCGGAATCTAAAACTGGACTCACAGGAGAGGTTCAAATCATAGAAAGTGAGAGTGTCAGTCCTCTTGTTCTTAAGTTGGCATTGTGCCTTTTGTATTAAATTCGGATGCAATTTCTGTGTTTTATCGTCAATAAGAAGGTCCAAGGAATGCAGTAAACCTGAAGTGAAGCCTCAGAATCTAAAACTGGACTCACAGGAGAGGTTCAAATTATAGAGAGTTAGAGTGTCACTCCTCTTGTACTTAAGTCGGTATTGTGCCTTTTGTATTAAATTCGTATGCAATTTCTGTGTTTCATAGTCAATAAGAAGGTGCAAGGTATACAGTAAACCTGAAGTGAAGCATCGGAATCTAAAACTGGACTCACAGGAGAGGTTCAAATCATAGAAAGTGAGAGTGTCAGTCCTCTTGTACTTAAGTCGCCATTGTGCCTTTTGTATTAAATTCGGATGCAATTTCTGTGTTTCATCGTCAATAAGATGGTCCAAGGGATACAGTAAACCTGAAGTGAAGCATCGGAATCTAAAACTGAACTCACAGGAGAGGTGCAAATCATTGAAAGTTAGAGTGTCAGTCCTCTTGTACTTAAGTCGGCGTGGTGGCTTTTGAATTTAATTCCGATGCAACTTCTGTGTTTCATCGTCAATAAGAAGGTCCAAGGTATACAGTAAACCTGAAGTGAAGCATCGGAATCTAAAACTGGACTCACAGGAGAGGTTCAAATCATAGAAAGTGAGAGTGTCAGTCCTCTTGTACTTAAGTCGCCATTGTGCCTTTTGTATTAAATTCGGATGCAATTTCTGTGTTTCATCGTCAATAAGAAGGTCCAAGGGATACAGTAAACCTGAAGTGAAGCATCGGAATCTAAAAGTGGACTCAAAGGAGAGGTTCAAATCATAGAAAGTTAGAGTGTCACTCCTCTTGTACTTAAGTCGTTATTGTACCATTTGTATCAAATACGGATGCAATTTCTGTGTTTTTTCGTCAATAAGAAGGTCCAAGGGATACAGTAAACCTGAAGTGAAGCATCCGAATCTAATACTGACCTCACAGGAGAGGTTCGAATCATAGAAAGTGAGAGTGTCACTCCTCTTGTACTTAAGTCGGCATTGTGCCATTTGTATTAAATTCAAATGCAATTTCTGTGTTTCATCGTCAATAAGAAGGTCCAAGGGATACAGTAAACCTGAAGTGAAGCATCGGAATCTAAAACTGGACTCTCAGGAGAGGTTCAAATTATAGAAAGTGAGAGTGTCAGTCCTCTTGTACTTAAGTCGGCATTGTGCCTTTTGTATTGAATTCGTATGCAATTTCTGTGTTTCATCGTCAATAAGGAGGTGCAAGGTATACAGTAAACCTGAAGTGAAGCATCGGAATCTAAAACTGGACTCACAGGAGAGGTTCAAATCATAGAAACTTAGAGTGTCAGTCCACTTGTACTTAAGTCGGCATTGTGCCTTTTGTATTAAATACGTATGCAAACTCTGTGTTTCATCGTCAATAAGTAGAACCAAGGGAACCAGTAAACCTGAAGTGAAGCATCGGAATCTAAAACTAGACTCACATTAGAGGTTCAAATCATAGGAAGTGAGAGTGTTAGTCCTCTTGTACTTAAGTCGGCATTGTGTCGTTTGTATTAAATTCGGATGCAATTTCTGTGTTTCATCGTCAATAAGAAGGTGCAAGGTATACAGTAAACCTGAAGTGAAGCATCGGAATCTAAAACTTGACTCACAGGAGAGGTTCAAACCATAGAAAGTGAGAGTGTCAGTCCTCTTGTTCTTAAGTTGGCATTGTGCCTTTTGTATTAAATTTGGATGCAATTTCTGTGTTTTATCGTCAATAAGAAGGTCCAAGGAATGCAGTAAACCTGAAGTGAAGCATCAGAATCTAAAACTGGACTCACAGGAGAGGTTCAAATTATAGAGAGTTAGAGTGTCACTCCTCTTGTACTTAAGTCGGTATTGTGCCTTTTGTATTAAATTCGGATGCAATTTCTGAGTTTCAAAGTCAATAAAAAGGTCCAAGGGATACAGTAAACCTGAAGTGAAGCATCGGAATTGAAACTGAACTCACAGGAGAGGTGCAAATCATTGAAAGTTAGAGTGTCAGTCCTCTTGTACTTAAGTCGGCGTGGTGCCTTTTGAATTTAATTCCGATGCAACTTCTGTGTTTCATCGTCAATAAGACGGTCCAAGGTATACAGTAAACCTGAAGTGAAGCATCCGAATCTAAAACTGGACTCACAGGAGAGGTTCAAATCATAGAAAATGAGAGTGTCAGTCCTCTTGTACTTAAGTCGCCATTGTGCCTTTTGTATTAAATTCGGATGCAATTTCTGTGTTTCATCGTCAATAAGAAGGTCCAAGGGATACAGTAAACCTGAAGTGAAGCATCGGAATCTAAAACTGGACTCAAAGGAGAGGTTCAAATCATAGAAAGTTAGAGTGTCACTCCTCTTGTACTCAAGTCGTTATTGTACGATTTGTATTAAATACGGATGCGATTTCTGTGTTTTTTCGTCAATAAGAAGGTCCAAGGGATACAGTAAACCTGAAGTGAAGCATCCGAATCTAATACTGACCTCACAGGAGAGGTTCGAATCATAGAAAGTGAGAGTGTCACTTCTCTTGTACTTAAGTCGGCATTGTGCCATTTGTATTAAATGCGGATGCAATTTCTGTGTTTCATCGTCAATAAGAAGGTGCAAGGTATACAGTAAACCTGAAGTGAAGCATCGGAATCTAAAACTGGACTCACAAGAAAGGTCAAACCATAGAAAGTGAGAGTGTCAGTCCTCTTGTACTTATGTCGGCATTGTGCGTTTTGTATTAAATTCGGATGCAATTTCTGTGTTTCATCGGCAATTAGAAGGTCCAAGGGATACAGTAAACCTTCAGTGAAGCATCGGAATCTAAAACAGGACTCGCAGGAGAGGTTCAAATCATAGAATGTTAGAGTGTCAGTCCTCTTTTACTTAAGACGGCATTGTGCCATTTGTATTAAATTCGGATTCGATTTCTGTGTTTTATCGTCAACAAGAAGGTCCAAGGGATACAGTAAACCTGAAGTGAGGCATCGGAATCTAAATGTGACCGCACTGGAGAGGTTCGAATCATAGAAAGTGAGAGTGTCAGTCCTCTTGTACTTAAGTCGGCATTGTGCCATTTGTATTAAATTCGGATGCAATTTCTTTGTTGCATCGTAAATATGAAGGTGAAAGGTATACAGTAAACCTGAAGTGAAGCATCGGAATCTAAAACTGAACTCACAGGAGAGGTTCAAATCATAGAGAGTGAGAGTGTCAGTGCTCTTGTACTTAAGTCGGCAATGTGCCATTTGTATTAAATGCGGATGCAATTTCTGTGTTTCATCGCCGATAAGTAGGGCTCAAGGGATACAGTAAACATGAAGTGAAGCATCGGAATCTAAAACTGGACTCACAGGAGAGGTTCAAATCATAGAAAGTGACAGTGTCAGTCCTCTTGTACTTAAGTCGACCTTGTGCCATTTGTATTAAATTTGGTTGCAATTTCTGTGTTTCATCGTCAATAAGAAGGTCCAAGGGATACAGTAAACCTGAAGTGAAGCATCGGAATCTAAAACTGGACTCACAGGAGAGGTTCCAATCATAGAAATTTAGGGTGTCACTCCGCTAGTACTTAAGTCGGTATTGTGCCTTTTGTATTAAATTCGGATGCAATTTCTGTGTTTCATCGTCAATAAGAAGGTCCACAGGATACAGTAAACCTTATGTGAAGCATCGGAATCTAAAACTGGACTCACAGGAGAGGTTCAAAACATAGAATATTAGAGTGTCAGTCCTCTTTTACTTAAGACGGCATTGTGCATTTTGTATTAAATTCGGATGCAATTTCTGTGTTTCATCGTCAATTAGAAGGCCCAAGGGACACAGTAAACCTGAAGTGAAGCATCGGATCTAAAAGTGGACTCACAGGAGAGGTTCAAATCATAGAAATTTAGAGTGGTAGTCCTCTTGTACTTAAGTCGGCATTGTGCCTTTTGTAATAAATTCGGATGCAAACTCTGTGTTTCATCGTCATTAAGAAGGTCCAAGGGATACAGTATACCTGAAGTGAAGCATCGGAATCAAAACTGGACTCAAAGGAGAGGTTCAAATCATAGAGAGTTTTTGTGTCAGTCCTCTTGTACTTAAGTCGGCATTGTGCCATTTGTATTAAATTCGGATGCAATTTCTGTGTTTCATCGTCAATAAGAAGTTCCAAGGGATACAGCAAACCTGAAGTGAAGCATCGGAATCTAAAACTGGACTCGCAGGAGAGGTTCAAATCATAGAAATTGAGAGCGTCGATCCTCTTGTACTCAAGTCGGCATTGTGCCATTTGTATTAAATTCGGATGCAATTTTTGTGGTTCATCCTCAATAAGGAGGTCCAAGGGATACAGTAAACCTCAAGTGAAGCATCGGAATCTAAAACTGGACTCAAAGGAGAGGTTCAAATCATAGAAAGTTAGCGTGTCACCCCTCTTGTACTTCAGTCGTTATTGTACCATTTGTATTAAATACGGATGCAATTTCTGTGTTTTTTCGTCAATAAGAATGTCCAAGGGATACAGTGAACTTGAAGTGAAGCATCCGAATCTAATACTGACCTCATTGGAGAGGTTCGAATCATAGAAAGTGAGAGTGTCACTCCTCTTGTACTTAAGTCGACATTGTGCCATTTGTATTAAATTCGGATGCAATTTCTGTGTTTCATCGTCAATAAGAAGGTCCAAGGGATACAGTAAACCTGAAGTGAAGCATCGGAATCTAAAACTGGACTCACTGGAGAGGTTCAAATTATAGAAAGTGAGAGTGTCAGTCCTCTTCTACTTAAGTCGGCATTGTGCCTTTTGTATTGAATTCGTATGCAATTTCTGTGTTTCATCGTCAATAAGAAGGTGCAAGGTATACAGTAAACCTGAAGTGAAGCATCGGAATCTAAAACTGAACTCACAGGAGAGGTTCAAATCATAGAGAGTGAGAGTGTCAGTGCTCTTGTACTTAAGTCGGCAATGTGCCATTTGTATTAAATGCGCATGCAATTTCTGTGTTTCATCGCCGATAAGTAGGTCTCGAGGGATACAGTAAACATGAAGTGAAGCATCGGAATCTAAAACTGGACTCACAGGAGAGGTTCAAATCATAGAAAGTGACAGTGTCAGTCCTCTTGTACATAAGTCGACATTGTGCCATTTGTATTAAATTTGGTTGCAATTTCTGGGTTTCATCGTCAATAAGAAGGTCCAAGGGATACAGTAAACCTGAAGTGAGGCATCGGAATCTAAAACTGGACTCACAGGAGAGGTTCCAATCATAGAAAGTTAGGGTGTCACTCCGCTAGTACTTAAGTCGGTATTGTGCATTTTGTATTAAATTCGGTTGCAATTTCTGTGTTTCATCGTCAATAAGATGGTCCACAGGATACAGTAAACCTTATGTGAAGCATCGGAATCTAAAACTGGACTCACAGGAAAGGTTCAAAACATAGAATATTAGAGTGTCAGTCCTCTTTTACTTAAGACGGCATTATGCATTTTGTATTAAATTCGGATGCAATTTCTGTGTTTCATCGTCAATTAGAAGGCCCAAGGGACACAGTAAACCTGAAGTGAAGCATCGGATCTAAAAGTGGACTCACAGGAGAGGTTCAAATCATAGAAATTTAGTGTGGTAGTCCTCTTGTACTTAAGTCGGCATTGTGCCTTTTGTAATAAATTCGGATGGAAACTCTGTGTTTCATCGTCAATAAGAAGGTCCAAGGGATACAGTAAACCTGAAGTGAAGCATCGGAATCAAAACTGGACTCACAGTAGAGGTTCAAAACATAGAGAGTTTGTGTGTCAGTCCTCTTGTACTTAAGTCGGCATTGTGCCATTTGTATTAAATTCGGATGCAATTTCTGTGTTTCATCGTCAATAAGAAGTTCCAAGGGATACAGCAAACCTGAAGTGAAGCATCGGAATCTAAAACTGGACTCGCAGGAGAGGTTCAAATCATAGAAATTGAGAGTGTCGGTCCTCTTGTACTCAAGTCGGCATTGTGCCATTTGTATTAAATTCGGATGCAATTTTTGTGGTTCATCCTCAATAAGGAGGTCCAAGGGATACAGTAAACCTGAAGTGAAGCATCGGAATCTAAAACTGGACTCAAAGGAGAGGTTCAAATCATAGAAAGTTAGAGTGTCACCCCTCTTGTACTTAAGTCGTTATTGTACCATTTGTATTAAATACGGATGCAATTTCTGTGTTTTTTCGTCAATAAGAAGGTCCAAGGGATACAGTAAACCTGAAGTGAAGCATCCGAATCTAATACTGACCTCATAGGAGAGGTTCGAATCATAGAAAGTGAGAGTGTCACTCCTCTTGTACTTAAGTCGGCATTGTGCCATTTGTATTAAATTCGGATGCAATTTCTGTGTTTCATCGTCAATAAGAAGGTCCAAGGGATACAGTAAACCTGAAGTGAAGCATCGGAATCTAAAACTGGACTCACTGGAGAGGTTCAAATTATAGAATGTTAGAGTGTCAGTCCTCTTTTACTTAAAACGGCATTGTGCCATTTGTATTAAATTCGGATGCGATTTCTGTGTTTTATCGTCAACAAGAAGGTCCAAGGGATACAGTAAACCTGAGGTGAGGCATCGGAATCTAAATTTGACCGCACTGGAGAGGTTCGAATCATAGAAAGTGAGAGTGTCTGTCCTCTTGTACTTAAGTCGGCATTGTGCCATTTGTATTAAATTCGGTTGCAATTTCTGTGTTTCATCGTCAATAAGAAGGTCCAAGGGATACAGTAAACCTGAAGTGAGGCATCAGAATCTAAAACTGGACTCACAGGAGAGGTTCAAAACATTGAATATTAGAGTGTCAGTCCTCTTTTACTTAAGACGGCATTGTGCATTTTGTATTAAATTCGGATGCAATTTCTGTGTTTCATCGTCAATTAGAAGGCCCAAGGGACACAGTAAATTTGAGGTGAAGCATCGGAATCTAAAACTATACCCACAGGAGAGGTTCAAATCATAGAAAGTGAGAGTGTCAGTCCTCTTGTACTTAAGTCGGCATTGTGATATTTGTATTAATTTCGGATTCAATTTCTGTGTCTCACCGTCAATAAGAAGGTCCAAGGGATACAGTAAACCTGAAGTGAAGCATCGGAATCTAAAACTGGACTCAAAGGAGAGGTTCAAATCATAGAAAGTGAGAGTGTCAGTCCTCTTGTACTTAAGTCGGCATTGTGTCTTTTGTATTAAATTCGGATGCAATATCTGTGTTTCATCGTCAATAAGAAGGTCCAAGGGATACAGTAAACCTGAAGTGAAGCATCGGAATCTAAAACTGGTCTCACACGAGAGGTTCAAATCATAGAAAGTTTGAGTGTCAGTCCTCTTGTACTTAAGTCGGCATTGTGCCTTTTGTATTGAATTCGTATGCAATTTCTGTGTTTCATCGTCAATAAGAAGGTGCAAGGTATACAGTAAACCTGAAGTGAAGCATCGGAATCTAAAACTGGACTCACAAGAAAGGTCAAACCATAGAAAGTGAGAGTGTCAGTCCTCTTGTACTTATGTCGGCATTGTGCGTTTTGTATTAAATTCGGATGCAATTTCTGTGTTTCATCGTCAATAAGAAGGTCCAAGGGATACAGTAAACCTGAAGTGAAGCATCGGATTCTAAACTGAACTCACAGTAGAGGTTCAAATCATAGAAAGTGAGAGTGTCAGTCCTCTTGTACTTAAGTCGGCATTGGGCCTTTTGTATTAAATTCGGATGCAATTTCTGTGTTTCATCGTCAATAAGAAGGTGCAAGGTTTACAGTAAACCTGAAGTGAAGCATCGGAATCTAAAATTGGACTCACAGGAGAGGTTCAAATCATAGAAACTTAGAGTGTCAGTCCTCTTGTATTTAAGTCGGCATTGTACCTTTTGTATTAAATTCGGATGCAAACTCTGTGTTTCTTCGTCAATAAGAAGAACCAAGGGATACAGTAAACCTGAAGTGAAGCATCGGAATCTAAAACTAGACTCACAGTAGAGGCTCAAATCATAGGAAGTGAGTGTGTCACTCCTCTTGTACTTAAGTCGGCATTGTGCCGTTTGCATTAAATTCGGATGCAATTTCTGTGTTTCATCGTCAATAAGAAGGTGCAAGGTATACAGTAAACCTGAAGTGAAGCATCGGAATCTAAAAGTGGACTCAAAGGAGAGATTCAAATCATAGAAATTTAGAGTGGTAGTCCTCTTGTACTTAAGTCGGCATTGTGCCTTTTGTAATAAATTCGGTTGCAATCTCTGTGTTTCATCGTCAATAAGAAGGTCCAAGGTATACAGTAAACCTGAAGTGAAGCATCGGAATCGAAAACAGGACTCACAGGAGAGGTTCAAATCATAGAAAGTTAGAGTGTCACTCCTCTTGTACTTAAGTCGCTATTGTACCATTTGAATTAAATACGGATGCAATTTCTGTGTTTTTTCGTCAATAAGAAGGTCCTAGGGATACAGTAAACCTGAAGTGAAGCATCCGAATCTAATACTGACCTCACAGGAGAGGTTCGAATCATAGAAAGTTTGAATGTCAGTCCTCTTGTACTTAAGTCGGCATTGTGCCTTTTGAATTTAATTCCGATGCAATTCCTGTGTTTCATCGTCAATAAGAAGGTCCAAGGGATACAGCAAACCTGAAGTGAAGCATCGGAATCTAAAACTGGACTCGCAGGAGAGGTTCAAATCATAGAAAGTGAGAGTGTCGGTCCTCTTGTACTTAAGTCGGCATTGTGCCATTTATTAAATTCGGTTGCAATTTCTGTGTTTCATCCTCAATAAGAAGGTCCAAGGGATACAGTAAACCTGAAGTGAAGCATCGGAATCTAAAACTGGACTCACAGGAGAGGTTCAAATCATAGAAAGTGAGAGTGTCAGTCCTCTTGTACTTAAGTCGGCATTGTGCCATTTGTATTAAATTTGGATGCACTTTCTGTGTTTCATCGTCAATAAGAAGGTCCAAGGGATACAGTAAACCTGAAGTGAAGCATCGGAACCTAAAACTGGACTCACAGGAGAGATTCAAATCATAGATAGTTAGAGTGTCAGTCCTCTTGTACTTAAGTCGCCATTGTGCCATTTATATTAAATTCGGATGCAATTTCTGTGTCTCATCGTCAATAAGAAGGTCCAAGGGATACAGTAAACCTGACGTGAAGCATCGGACCCTAAAACTGGATTCACAGGAGAGGTTCAAAATATAGAAAGTTAGAGTGTCAGTCCTCTTGTACTTAAGTCGGCGTGGTGCCTTTTGAATTCAATTCCGATGCAACTTCTGTGTTTCATCGTCAATAAGAAGTTGCAAGGTATACAGTAAACCTGAAGTGAAGCACCGGAATCTAATACTGGGCTCACAGGAGAGGTTCAAATCATACAAAGTGAGAGTGTCAGTCCTCTTGTACTTTAGTCGCCATTGTGCCGTTTGTATTAAATTCGGATGCAATTTCTGAGTTTCATCGTCAATAAGAAGGTCCAAGGGAAACAGTAAACCTAAAGTGAAGTATCGGAATCTAAAACTGTACACACAGGAAAGGTTCAAATCATAGAAAGTCAGAGTGTCGGTCCTCTTGTACTTAAGTCGGCATTGTGCCATTTGTACTAAATTCGGATGCAATTTCTGTGTTTCATCTTCAATAAGTAGGTCCAAGGGATACAGTAAACCTGAAGTGAAGCATCGGAATCTAAAACTATAGTCGCAGGAAAGGTTCAAATCATAGAAATTTAGAGTGTCAGTCCTCTTGCAAGTAAGTCGGCATTGTGCCTTTTGTATTAAATTCGGATGCAAACTCTGTGTTTCATCGTCAATAAGAAGGTCCAAGGGATACAGTAAACCTGAAGTGAAGCATCGGAATCTAAAACTGGACTCACAGGAGAGGTTCAAAATATAGAAAGTTAGAGTGTCAGTCCTCTTGTACTTAAGTCGGCGTGGTGCCTTTTGAATTTAATTCCGATGCAACTTCTGTGTTTCATCGTCAATAAGAAGGTGCAAGGTATACAGTAAACCTGAAGTGAAGCACCGGAATCTAAAACTGGGCTCACACGAGAGGTTCAAATCAGAGAAAGTGAGAGTGTCAGTCCTCTTGTACTTTCGTAGCCATTGTGCCGTTTGTATTAAATTCGGATGCAATTTCTTTGTTTCATCGTCAATAAGAAGGTCCAAGGGATAAGGTAAACCTGAAGTGAAGCATCGGAATTTGAAACTGGACTCACAGGAGAGGTTCAAATCATAGAAAGTTAGAGTGTCAGTCCTCTTTTACTTAAGTCATCATTGTGCCTTTTGTATTAACTTCCGATGCAATTTCTATGTTTCATCGTCAATAAGACGGTGCAAGATATACAGTAAACCTGAAGTGAAGCATCGGAATCTAAAACCGGACTCACGGGAGAGGTTCCAATCATAGAAAGTGAGCGTGTCAGACCTCTTGTACTTAAGTCGGCATTGTGACTTTTGTATTATAATCGGATGCAATTTCTGTTATTCTTCGTCAATAAGAAGGTCCAAGGGATGCAGTAAACCTGAAGTGAAGCATCGGAATCTAAAACTGGACTCACAGGAGAGGTTCAAATCATCGAAAGTGAGAGTGTCAGTCCTCTTGTACTTAAGTCGGCATTGTGCCATTTGTACTAAATTCGGATGCAATTTCTTTGTTTCATCTTCAATAAGTAGGTCCAAGGGATATAGTAAACCTGAAGTGAAGCATCGGAATCTAAAACTAGACTCGCAGGAGAGGTTCAAATCATAGAAAGTTAGAGTGTCAGTCCTCTTGCACGTAAGTCGGCATTGTGCCTTTTGTATTAAATTCGGATGCAAACTCTGTGTTTCATCGTCAATAAGAAGGTCCAAGGGATACAGTAAACCTGAAGTGAAGCATCGGAATCCAAAACTGGACTCAAAGGAGAGGTTCAAAATATAGAAAGTTAGAGTGTCAGTCCTCTTGTACTTAAGTCGGCGTGGTGCCTTTTGAATTTAATTCCGATGCAACTTCTGTGTTTCATCGTCAATAAGAAGGTGCAAGGTATACAGTAAACCTGAAGTGAAGCACCGGAAACTAAAACTGGGCTCACAGGAGAGGTTCAAATCATAGAAAGTGAGAGTGTCGGTCCTCTTGTACTTAAGTTGGCATTGTGCCTTTTGAATTTAATTCCGATGCAATTTTTGTGTTTCATCGTCAATAAGAAGGTCCAAGGGATACAGTAAACCTGAAGTGAAGTATCGGAATCTAAAACTGTACACACAGGAGAGTTTCAAATCATAGAAAGTGAGAGTGTCGGTCCTCTAGTACTTAAGTCGGCATTGTGCCATCTGTATTAAATTCGGATGCAATTTCTGTGTTTCATCGTGAATAAGAATGTCCAAGGGATACAGTAAACCTGAAGTGAAGCATCGGAATCTAAAACTGGACTCAAAGGAGAGATTCAAATCATACATATAGTGTCACTCCTCTTGTACTTAAGTCGGTATTCTGCCTTTTGTATTAAATTTGGATGCAATTTCTGTGTTTCATTGTCAATAAGAAGGTCCAAGGGATAAGGTAAACCTGAAGTGAAGCATCAGAATCTAAAACTGGACTCGCAGGAGAGGTTCAAATCATAGAAAGTTAGAGTGTCAGTCCTCTTTTACTTAAGTCATCATTGTGCCTTTTGTATTAACTTCCGATGCAATTTCTATGATTCATCGTCAATAAGAAGGTGCAAGCTATACAGTAAACCTGAAGTGAAGCATCGGAATCTAAAACTGGACTCACAGGAGAGGTTAAAATCATAGAAAGTGAGGGTATCAGTCCTCTTTTACTTAAGTCGGCTTTGTGCGTTTTTAATTTAATTCCGATGCAATTTCTGTGTTTCATCGTCAATAAGAAGGTCCAAGGGATACAGTAAACCTGAAGTGAAGCATCGGAATCTAAAACTGGACTCACAGGAAAGGTTCAAATCATAGAAAGTGAGAGTGTCAGTCCTCTTGTACTTAAGTCGGCATTGGGCCATTTGTATTAAATTCGGATGCAATTTCTGTGTTTCATCGTCAATAAGACGGTCCAAGAGATACAGTAAACCTGAAGTGAAGCATCGCAATCTGAAAATGGACTCACAGGAGAGGTTCAAATCATAGAAAATGAGACTGTCAGTCCTCTTGTACTTAAGTCAGCATTGTGCCTTTTGTATTAAATTCGGATACACTTTCTGTGTTTCATCTTCAATAAGAAGGTCCAAGGGATACAGTAAACCTGAAGTGAAGCATCGGAATCTAAAACTGGACTCACAGGAGAGGTTCCAATCATAGAAAGTGAGCGTGTCAGTCCTCTTGTACTTAAGTCGGCATTGTGACTTTTGTATTAAAATCGGATGCAATTTCTGTGATTCTTCGTCAATAAGAAAATCCAAGGGATGCAGTAAACCTGAAGTGAAGCATCTGAATCTAAAACTGGACTCACAGGAGAGGTTCAAATCATCGAAAGTGAGAGTGTCAGTCCTCTTGTACTTAAGTCGTCATTGTGCCATTTGTACTAAATTCGGATGCAATTTCTTTGTTTCATCTTCAATAAGTAGGTCCAAGGGATACAGTAAACCTGAAGTGAAGCATCGGAATCTAAAACTAGACTCGCAGGAGAGGTTCAAATCATAGAAAGTTAGAGTGTCAGTCCTCTTGCACGTAAGTCGGCATTGTGCCTTTTGTATTAAATTCGGATGCAAACTCTGTGTTTCATCGTCAATAAGAAGGTCCAAGGGATACAGTAAACCTGAAGTGAAGCATCGGAATCTAAAACTGGACTCACAGGAGAGGTTCAAAATATAGAAAGTTAGAGTGTCAGTCCTCTTGTACTTAAGTCGGCGTGGTGCCTTTTGAATTTAATTCCGATGCAACTTCTGTGTTTCATCGTCAATAAGAAGGTGCAAGGTATACAGTAAACCTGAAGTGAAGCACCGGAAACTAAAACTGGGCTCACAGGAGAGGTTCAAATCATAGAAAGTGAGAGTGTCGGTCCTCTTGTACTTAAGTTGGCATGTGCCTTTTGAATTTAATTCCGATGCAATTTTTGTGTTTCATCGTCAATAAGAAGGTCCAAGGGATACAGTAAACCTGAAGTGAAGTATCGGAATCTAAAACTGTACACACAGGAGAGTTTCAAATCATAGAAAGTGAGAGTGTCGGTCCTCTAGTACTTAAGTCGGCATTGTGCCATCTGTATTAAATTCGGATGCAATTTCTGTGTTTCATCGTCAATAAGAATGTCCAAGGGATACAGTAAACCTGAAGTGAAGCATCGGAATCTAAAACTGGACTCAAAGGAGAGATTCAAATCATACATATAGTGTCACTCCTCTTGTACTTAAGTCGGTATTCTGCCTTTTGTATTAAATTTGGATGCAATTTCTGTGTTTCATTGTCAATAAGAAGGTCCAAGGGATAAGGTAAACCTGAAGTGAAGCATCGGAATCTAAAACTGGACTCACAGGAGAGGTTCAAAATATAGAAAGTTAGAGTGTCAGTCCTCTTGTACTTAAGTCGGCGTGGTGCCTTTTGAATTTAATTCCGATGCAACTTCTGTGTTTCATCGTCAATAAGAAGGTGCAAGGTATACAGTAAACCTGAAGTGAAGCACCGGAAACTAAAACTGGGCTCACAGGAGAGATTCAAATCATAGAAAGTGAGAGTGTCGGTCCTCTTGTACTTAAGTTGGCATGTGACTTTTGAATTTAATTCCGATGCAATTTTTGTGTTTCATCGTCAATAAGAAGGTCCAAGGGATACATTAAACCTGAAGTGAAGTATCGGAATCTAAAACTGTACACACAGGAGAGTTTCTAATCATAGAAAGTGAGAGTGTCGGTCCTCTAGTACTTAAGTCGGCATTGTGTTATCTGTATTAAATTTGGATGCAATTTCTGTGTTTCATTGTCAATAAGAAGGTCCAAGGGATACAGTAAACCTGAAGTGAAGCATCGGAATCTAAAACTGGACTCACAGGAGAGGTTTAAATCATAGAAAGTGAGAGTATCAGTCCTCTTTTACTTAAGTCGGCTTTGTGCGTTTTTAATTTAATTCCGATGCAATTTCTGTGTTTCATCGTCAATAAGAAGGTCCAAGGGATACAGTAAACCTGAAGTGAAGCATCGGAATCTAAAACTGGACTCACAGGAAAGGTTCAAATCATAGAAAGTGAGAGTGTCAGTCCTCTTGTACTTAAGTCGGCATTGGGCCATTTGTATTAAGTTCGGATGCAATTTCTGTGTTTCATCGTCAATAAGACGGTCCAAGGGATACAGTAAACCTGAAGTGAAGCATCGCAATCTAAAAATGGACTCACAGGAGAGGTTCAAATCATAGAAAATGAGACTGTCAGTCCTCTTGTACTTAAGTCGGCATTGTGCCTTTTGTATTAAATTCGGATACACTTTCTGTGTTTCATCTTCAATAAGAAGGTCCAAGAGATACAGTAAACCTGAAGTGAAGCATCGGAATCTAAAACTGGACTCACAGGAGAGGTTCCAATCAAAGAAAGTGAGCGTGTCAGTCCTCTTGTACTTAAGTCGGCATTGTGACTTTTGTATTAAACTCGGATGCAATTTCTGTCATTCTTCGTCAATAAGGAGGTCCAAGGGATACAGTAAACCTGAAGTGAAGCATCAGAATCTAAAACTGGACTCACAGGGGAGGTTCAAATCATTCCTCTTGTACTTAATCGGTATTGTGCCTTTTGTATTAAATTCGGATGCTATTTCTGTTTTTCCTCGTCAATAAGAAGGTCCAAGGGATACAGTAAACCAGAAGTGAAGCATCGGAATCTAAAACTGGACTCACAGGAGAGGTTCATATCATAGAAGGTTAGAGTATCAGTCCTCTTGTACTTAAGTCGGCATTGTGACTTTTGTATAAATTCGGATGCAATTTCTGTGATTCTTCGTCAATAAGAAGGTCCAAGGAAGACAGTAAACCTGAAGAGAAGCATCAGAAGTTAAAACTGGACTCACAGGAGAGGTTAAAATCATAGAAAGTGAGAGTGTCAGTCCTCTTTTACTTAAGTCGGCTTTGTGCGTTTTTAATTTAATTCCGATGCAATTTCTGTGTTTCATCGTCAATAAGAAGGTCCAAGGGATACAGTAAACCTGAAGTGAAGCATCGGAATCTAAAACTGGACTAACAGGAGAGGTTCACATCATAGAAAGTGAGAGTGTCAGTCCTCTTGTACTTAAGTCGGCATTGTGCCATTTGTATTAAGTTCGGGTGCAATTTCTGTGTTTCATCGTCAATAAGAAGGTCCAAGGGATACAGTAAACCTGAAGTGAAGCATCGGAATCTAAAACTGGACTCACAGGAAAGGTTCAAATCATAGAAAGTGAGAGTGTCAGTCCTCTTGTACTTAAGTCTGCATTGTGGCATTTGTATAAAATTCGGATGCAATTTCTGTGTTTCATCGTCAATAAGAAGGTCCAAGGGATACAGTAAACCTGAAGTGAAGCATCGGATTCTAAAACTGGACTCACAGGATAGATTTAAATCATAGAAAGTGAGAGTGTCAGTCCTCTTTTACTTAAGCCGGCATTGTGCCTTTTAATTTAACTCCGATGCAATTTCTGTGTTTCATCGTCAATAAGAAGGTCCAAGGGATACAGCAAACCTGCTATGAAGCATCGGAATCTAAAACTGGACTCGCAGGAGAGGTTCAAATCATAGAAAGTGAGAGTGTCGGTCCTCTTGTACTTAAGTCGGCATTGTGCCATTTTTAAATATTCGGATGCAATTCCTGTGATTCAAAGTCAATAAGAAGGTCCAATGGATACAGTAAACCTGAAGTGAAACATCGGAACCTAAAACTGGATTCACAGGAGAGGTTCAAATCATAGAAATTTAGAGTGTCACTCCCCTTGTACTTAAGTCGGTATTGTGCCTTTTGTATTAAATTCGGATGCAATTTCTGTGTTTCATCGTCAATAAGAATGTCCAAGGGATACAGTGAACCTGAAGAGAAGCATCGGAATCTAAAACTGGACCCACAGGAGATGTTCAAATCATAGAAAGTTAGAGTGTCAGTCCTCTTTTACTTATGTCAGCATTATGTCATTTGTATTAAATTCGGATGCAATTTCTATGTTTCATTGTCAATAAGAAGGTCTAGGGGATACAGTAAACATGAAGATAAGCATCGGAATGTAAAACTGGACTCACAGGAGAGGTTCAAATCATAGAAAGTTAGAGGGTCACTCCTCTAGTACTTAAGTCGGTATTGTGCCTTTTGGATTATATTCGGATGCATTTTCTGTGTTTCATCGTCAATAAGAAGGTCCAAGGGATACAGTAAACCTGACGTAATGCATCGGAATCTAAAACTGGACTCACAGGACAGGTTCAAATCATAGAAAGTTTGAGTGTCACTCCTCTTGTACTTAAGTCGGTATTGTGCCTTTTGGATTAAATTCGGATGCATTTTCTGTGTTTCATCGTCAGTAAAAAGGTCCAAGGGATACAGTAAACCTGAAGTGAAGCATCGGAATCTAAAACTGGACTCGAAGGAGAGGTTCAAAACATAGAATATTAGAGTGTCAGTCCTCTTTTACTTAAGACGGCATTGTGCATTTTGTATTAAATTCGGATGCAATTTCTGTGTTTCATCGTCAATTAGAAGGCCCAAGGGACACAGTAAATTTGAGGTGAAGCATCGGAATCTAAAACTATACCCACAGGAGAGGTTCAAATCATAGAAAGTGAGAGTGTCAGTCCTCTTGCACTTAAGTCGGCATTGTGATATTTGTATTAATTTCGGATTCAATTTCTGTGTTTCACCGTCAATAAGAAGGTCCAAGGGATACAGTAAACCTGAAGTGAAGCATCGGAATCTAAAACTGGACTCAAAGGAGAGGTTCAAATCATAGAAAGTGAGAGTGTCAGTCCTCTTGTACTTAAGTCGGCATTGTGTCTTTTGTATTAAATTCGGATGCAATATCTGTGTTTCATCGTCAATAAGAAGGTCCACAGGATACAGTAAACCTTATGTGAAGCATCGGAATCTAAAACTGGACTCACAGGAGAGGTTCAAAACATAGAATATTAGAGTGTCAGTCCTCTTTTACTTAAGACGGCATTGTGCATTTTGTATTAAATTCGGATGCAATTTCTGTGTTTCATCGTCAATTAGAAGGCCCAAGGGACACAGTAAATTTGAGGTGAAGCATCGGAATCTAAAACTATACCCACAGGAGAGGTTCAAATCATAGAAAGTGAGAGTGTCAGTCCTCTTGTACTTAAGTCGGCATTGTGATATTTATATTAATTTCGGATTCAATTTCTGTGTTTCACCGTCAATAAGAAGGTCCAAGGGATACAGTAAACCTGAAGTGAAGCATCGGAATCTAAAACTGGACTGAAAGGAGAGGTTCGAATCATAGAAAGTGAGAGTGTCAGTCCTCTTGTACTTAAGTCGGCATTGTGCCTTTTGTATTAAATTCCGATGCAATTTCTGTGTTTCATCGTCAATAAAAAGGTCCAAGGGATACAGTAAACCTGAAGTGAAGCATCGGAATCTAAAAGTGGACTCAAAGGAGAGATTCAAATCATAGAAATTTAGAGTGGTAGTCCTCTTGTACTTAAGTCGGCATTGTGCCTTTTGTAATAAATTCGGATGCAAACTCTGTGTTTCATCGTCAATAAGAAGGTCCAAGGTATACAGTAAACCTGAAGTGAAGCATCGGAATCGAAAACTGGACTCACAGGAGAGGTTCAAATCATGGAAGTTAGAGTGTCACTCCTCTTGTACTTAAGTCGTTATTGTACCATTTGAATTAAATACGGATGCGATTTCTGTGTTTTTTCGTCAATAAGAAGGTCCAAGGGATACAGTAAACCTGAAGTGAAGCATCCGAATCAAATACTGACCTCACAGGAGAGGTTCGAATCATAGAAAGTTTGAATGTCAGTCCTCTTGTACTTAAGTCGGCATTGTGCCTTTTGAATTTAATTCCGATGCAATTCCTGTGTTTCATCGTCAATAAGAAGGTCCAAGGGATACAGCAAACCTGAAGTGAAGCATCGGAATCTAATACTGGACTCGCAGGAGAGGTTCAAATCATAGAAAGTGAGAGTGTCGGTCCTCTTGTACTTAAGTCGGCATTGTGCCATTTGTATTAAATTCGGTTGCAATTTCTGTGTTTCATCCTCAATAAGAAGGTCCAAGGGATACAGTATACCTGAAGTGAAGCATCGGAATCTAAAACTGGACTCACAGGAGAGGTTCAAATCATAGAAAGTGAGAGTGTCAGTCCTCTTGTACTTAAGTCGGCATTGTGCCATTTGTATTAAATTCGGATGCACTTTCTGTGTTTCATCGTCAATAAGAAGGTCCAAGGGATACAGTAAACCTGAAGTGAAGCATCGGAACCTAAAACTGGACTCACAGGAGAGATTCAAGTCATAGATAGTTAGAGTGTCAGTCCTCTTGTACTTAAGTCGCCATTGTGCCATTTGTATTAAATTCGGATGCAATTTCTGTGTCTCATCGTCAATAAGAAGGTCCAAGGGATACAGTAAACCTGACGTGAAGCATCGGACCCTAAAACTGGATTCACAGGAGAGGTTCAAAATATAGAAAGTTAGAGTGTCAGTCCTCTTGTACTTAAGTCGGCGTGGTGCCTTTTGAATTCAATTCCGATGCAACTTCTGTGTTTCATCGTCAATAAGAAGTTGCAAGGTATACAGTAAACCTGAAGTGAAGCACTGGAATCTAATACTGGGCTCACAGGAGAGGTTCAAATCATACAAAGTGAGAGTGTCAGTCCTCTTGTACTTTAGTCGCCATTGTGCCGTTTGTATTAAATTCGGATGCAATTTCTGAGTTTCATCGTCAATAAGAAGGTCCAAGGGAAACAGTAAACCAGAAGTATAGCATCGGAATCTAATACTAGACTCACAGGAGAGGTTGAAATCATATAAAGTTAGAGTGTTAGTCCTCTTGTACTTAAGTCGGAATTGTGCGTTTTGTATTAAATTAGGATGCAAACTCTGTGTTTCATCGTCAATAAGCAGGTCCAAGGGATGCAGTAAACCTGAAGTGAAGCATCGGAATCTAAAACTGGAATCACAGGAGAGGTTCAAATCATAGAAAGTTTGAGTGTCAGTCCTCTTGTACTTAAGTCGGCATTGTGCCTTTTGAATTTAATTCCGATGCAATTTCTGTGTTTCATCGTCAATAAGAAGGTCCAAGGGATACAGTAAACCTAAAGTGAAGTATCGGAATCTAAAACTGTACACACAGGAAAGGTTCAAATCATAGAAAGTCAGAGTGTCGGTCCTCTTGTACTTAAGTCGGCATTGTGCCATTTGTACTAAATTCGGATGCAATATCTGTGTTTCATCTTCAATAAGTAGGTCCAAGGGATACAGTAAACCTGAAGTGAAGCATCGGAATCTAAAACTATAGTCGCAGGAAAGGTTCAAATCATAGAAATTTAGAGTGTCAGTCCTCTTGCAAGTAAGTCGGCATTGTGCCTTTTGTATTAAATTCGGATGCAAACTCTGTGTTTCATCGTCAATAAGAAGGTCCAAGGGATACAGTAAACCTGAAGTGAAGCATCGGAATCTAAAACTGGACTCACAGGAGAGGTTCAAAATATAGAAAGTTAGAGTGTCAGTCCTCTTGTACTTAAGTCGGCGTGGTGCCTTTTGAATTTAATTCCGATGCAACTTCTGTGTTTCATCGTCAATAAGAAGGTGCAAGGTATACAGTAAACCTGAAGTGATGCACCGGAATCTAAAACTGGGGTCACACGAGAGGTTCAAATCAGAGAAAATGAGAGTGTCAGTCCTCTTGTACTTTCGTAGCCATTGTGCCGTTTGTATTAAATTCGGATGCAATTTCTGTGTTTCATCGTCAATAAGAAGGTCCAAGGGATACAGTAAACCAGAAGTATAGCATCGGAATCTAAAACTGGACTCACAGGAGAGGCTCAAATCATAGAAAGTTAGAGTGTCAGTCCTCTTGTACTTAAGTCGGATTTGTGCCTTTTGTATTAAATTCGGATGCAAACTCTGTGTTTCATCGTCAATAAGAAGGTCCAAGGGATACAGTAAACCTGAAGTGAAGCATCGGAATCTAAAACTGGACTCACAGGAGAGATTCAAATCATAGATATAGTGTCACTCCTCTTGTACTTAAGTCGGTATTCTGCCTTTTGTATTACATTTGGATGCAATTTCTGTGTTTCATTGTCAATAAGAAGGTCCAAGGGATAAGGTAAACCTGAAGTGAAGCATCGGAATCTAAAACTGGACTCACAGGAAAGGTTCAAATCATAGAAAGTTAGAGTGTCAGCCCTCTTTTACTTAAGTCATCATTGTGCCTTTTGTATTAACTTCCGATGCAATTTCTATGTTTCATCGTCAATAAGAAGGTGCAAGATATACAGTAAACCTGAAGTGAAGCATCGGAATCTAAAACCGGACTCACAGGAGAGGTTCGAATCATAGAAAGTGAGAGTGTCAGTCCTCTTGTACTTAAGTCGGCATTGTGCCATTTGCATTAAATTCGGATGCAATTTCTGTGTTTCGTCGTCAATAAGAAGGTCCAAGGGATGCAGTAAACCTGAAGTGAAGCATCGCAATCTAAAAATGGACTCACAGGAGAGGTTCAAAATATCGAAAGTTTGAGTGTCAGTCCTCTTGTACTTAAGTCGGCGTGGTGCCTTTTGAATTTAATTCCGATGCAACTTCTGTGTTTCATCGTCAATAAGAAGGTGCAAGGTATACAGTAAACCTGAAGTGAAGCACCGGAAACTAAAACTGGGCTCACAGGAGAGGTTCAAATCATAGAAAGTGAGAGTGTCGGTCCTCTTGTACTTATGTTGGCATTGTGCCTTTTGAATTTAATTTCGATGCAATTTTTGTGTTTCATCGTCAATAAGAAGGTCCAAGGGATACAGTAAACCTGAAGTGAAGTATCGGAATCTAAAACTGTACACACATGAGAGTTTCAAATCATAGAAAGTGAGAGTGTCGGTCCTCTAGTACTTAAGTCGGCATTGTGCCATCTGTATTAAATTCGGATGCAATTTCTGTGTTTCATCGTCAATAAGAATGTCCAAGGGATACAGTAAACCTGAAGTGAAGCATCGGAATCTAAAACTGGACTCAAAGGAGAGATTGAAATCATACATATAGTGTCACTCCTCTTGTACTTAAGTCGGTATTCTGCCTTTTGTATTAAATTTGGATGCAATTTCTGTGTTTCATTGTCAATAAGAAGGTCCAAGGGATAAGGTAAACCTGAAGTGAAGCATCAGAATCTAAAACTGGTCTCGCAGGAGAGGTTCAAATCATAGAAAGTTAGAGTGTCAGTCCTCTTTTACTTAAGTCAACATTGTGCCTTTTGTATTAACTTCCGATGCAATTTCTATGTTTCATCGTCAATAAGAAGGTGCAAGCTATACAGTAAACCTGAAGTGAAGCATCGGAATCTAAAACTGGACTCACAGGAGAGGTTTAAATCATAGAAAGTGAGAGTATCAGTCCTCTTTTACTTAAGTCGGCTTTGTGCGTTTTTAATTTAATTCCGATGCAATTTCTGTGTTTCATCGTCAATAAGAAGGTCCAAGGGATACAGTAAACCTGAAGTGAAGCATCGGAATCTAAAACTGGACTCACAGGAAAGGTTCAAATCATAGAAAGTGAGAGTGTCAGTCCTCTTGTACTTAAGTCGGCATTGGGCCATTTGTATCAAATTCGGATGCAATTTCTGTGTTTCATCGTCAATAAGACGGTCCAAGGGATACAGTAAACCTGAAGTGAAGCATCGCAATCTAAAAATGGACTCACAGGAGAGGTTCAAATCATAGAAAATGAGACTGTCAGTCCTCTTGTACTTAAGTCGGCATTGTGCCTTTTGTATTAAATTCGGATACACTTTCTGTGTTTCATCTTCAATAAGAAGGTCCAAGGGATACAGTAAACCTGAAGTGAAGTATCGGAATCTAAAACTGGACTCACAGAAGAGGTTCCAATCATAGAAAGTGAGCGTGTCAGTCCTCTTGTACTTAAGTCGGCATTGTGACTTTTGTATTAAACTCGGATGCAATTTCTGTCATTCTTCGTCAATAAGAAGGGCCAAGGGATACAGTAAACCTGAAGTGAAGCATCAGAATCTAAAACTGGACTCACAGGGGAGGTTCAAATCATTCCTCTTGTACTTAATCGGTATTGTGCCTTTTGTATTAAATTCGGATGCTATTTCTGTGTTTCCTCGTCAATAAGAAGGTCCAAGGGATACAGTAAACCAGAAGTGAAGCATCGGAATCTAAAACTGGACTCACAGGAGAGGTTCATATCATAGAAGGTTAGAGTATCAGTCCTCTTGTACTTAAGTCGGCATTGTGACTTTTGTATAAATTTGGATGCAATTTCTGTGATTCTTCGTCAATAAGAAGGTCCAAGGAAGACAGTAAACCTGAAGTGAAGCATCAGAAGTTAAAACTGGACTCACAGGAGAGGTTAAAATCATAGAAAGTGAGAGTGTCAGTCCTCTTTTACTTAAGTCGGCTTTGTGCGTTTTTAATTTAATTCCGATGCAATTTCTGTGTTTCGTCGTCAATAAGAAGGTCCAAGGGATACAGTAAACCTGAAGTGAAGCATCGGAATCTAAAACTGGACTAACAGGAGAGGTTCACATAATAGAAAGTGAGAGAGTCAGTCCTCTTGTACTTAAGTCGGCATTGTGCCATTTGTATTAAGTTCGGGTGCAATATCTGTGTTTCATCGTCAATAAGAAGGTCCAAGGGATACAGTAAACCTGAAGTGAAGCATCGGAATCTAAAACTGGACTCACAGGAAAGGTTCAAATCATAGAAAGTGAGAGTGTCAGCCCTCTTGTACTTAAGTCTGCATTGTGGCATTTGTATAAAATTCGGATGCAATTTCTGTGTTTCATCGTCAATAAGAAGGTCCAAGGGATACAGTAAACCTGAAGTGAAGCATCGGATTCTAAAACTGGACTCACAGGATAGATTTAAATCATAGAAAGTGAGAGTGTCAGTCCTCTTTTACTTAAGTCGGCATTGTGCCTTTTAATTTAACTCCGATGGAATTTCTGTGTTTCATCGTCAGTAAGAAGGTCCAAGGGATACAGCAAACCTGCTATGAAGCATCGGAATCTAAAACTGGACTCGCAGGAGAGGTTCAAATCATAGAAAGTGAGAGTGTCGGTCCTCTTGTACTTAAGTCGGCATTGTGCCATTTTTTAAAAATTCGGATGCAATTCCTGTGATTCAAAGTCAATAAGAAGGTCCAATGGATACAGTAAACCTGAAGTGAAACATCGGAACCTAAAACTGGATTCACAGGAGAGGTTCAAATCATAGAAATTTAGAGTGTCACTCCCCTTGTACTTAAGTCGGTATTGTGCCTTTTGTATTAAATTCGGATGCAATTTCTGTGTTTCACCGTCAATAAGAAGGTGCAAGGTATACAGTAAACCTGAAGTGAAGCATCGGAATCTGAATTTGGACTCACAGGAGGGGTTCAAATCATAGAAAGTGAGAGTGTCAGTCCTCTTGTACTTAAGGCGCCATTGTGCCTTTGTATTAAATTCGGATGCAATATCTGTGTTTCATCGTCAATAAGCAGGTCCAAGTGATACAGTAAACCTGAAGTGAAGCATCGGAATCTATTACTGGACTCACGTGAAAGGTTCAAATCATAGAAAGTTAGAGTGTCAGTCCTCTTGTACTTAAGTCGGCAATATGATTTTTGAATTTAATTCCGATGCAATTTCTGTGTCTCATCGTCAGTAAGAAGGTCCAAGGGATACATTAAACCTGAAGTGAAGCATCGGAATCTAAAACTGGACTGACAGGAGAGGTTCAAATCATAAAAATTGAGAGTGTAAGTCCTCTTGCACTTAAGTCGGCATTGTGCCTTTTGTATTAAATTCGGATGCAAACCCTGTGTTTCATCGTCATTAAGAAGGTCCAAGGGACTCAGTAAACCTGAAGTGAAGCATCGGAATCTAAAACTGGACTCACAGGAGAGGTTCAAATCATAGAAAGTTAGAGGGTCACTCCTCTAGTACTTAAGTCGGTATTGTGGCTTTTGGATTATATTCGGATGCATTTTCTGTGTTTCATCGTCAATAAGAAGGTCCAAGGGATACAGTAAACCTGACGTAATGCATCGGAATCTAAAACTGGACTCACAGGAGAGGTTCAAATCATAGAAAGTTTGAGTGTCACTCCTCTTGTACTTAAGTCGGTATTGTGCCTTTTGGATTAAATTCGGATGCATTTTCTGTGTTTCAGTGTCTGTAAAAAGCTCCAAGGGATACAGTAAACCTGAAGTGAAGCATCGGAATCTGAAACTGGACTCACAGGAGATGTTCAAATCATAGAAAGTGAGAGTCTCAGTACTCTTGTACTTAAGTCGTCATTGGGCCTTTTGTATTAAACTCGGATGCAATTTCTGTGTTTCATCGTCAATAAGAAGGTCCAAGGGATACAGTAAACCTGAAGTGAAGCATCGGAATCTAAAAGTGGACTCACAGGAGAGGTTCTAATCATAGAAAGTTAGAGTGGTAGTCCTCTTGTACTTAAGTCGGCATTGTGCCTTTTGTATTAAATTCGGATGCAAACTCTGTCTTTCATCGTCAATAAGAATGTACAAGGGATACAATAAACCTGATGTGAAGCATCGGAATCGAAAACTGGACCCACAGGAGAGGTTCAAATCATAGAAAGTTTGAGTGTCAGTGCTCATGTACTTAAGTCGGCATTGTGCCTTTTGAATTTAATTCCGATGCTATTTCTGTGTTTCATCGTCAATAAGAAGGTTCAAGGGATACAGCAAACCTGAAGTGAAGCATCGGAATTAAAACTGGACTCGCAGGAGATGTTCAAATCATAGAAAGTGAGAGTGTCGGTCCTCTTGTACTTATGTCGGCATTGGGCCATTTGTATTAGATTCGGATGCAATTTCTGTGTTTCATCGTCAATAAGAAGGTCCAAGGGATACAGTAAACCTGAAGTGAAGCATCGGAATCTAAAACTGGACTCACAGGAGAGGTTCAAATCATAGAAAGTGAGAGTGTCATTCCTCTTGTATTTAAGTCGGCATTGTGCCATTTGTATTAAATTCGGATGCAATTTCTGTGTTTCATCTTCAATAAGAAAGTCCAAGGGATACAGTAAACCTAAAGTGAAGCATCGGAATCTAAAACTAGACTCACACGAGAGGTTCAAATCATAGAAAGTTAGAGTGTCAGTCCTCTTGTACTTAAGTCGGCATTGTGCCTATTGAATTTAATTCCGATGCAATTTCAGTGTATCATCGTCAATAAGATGGTCCAAGGAATACAGTAAACCTTATGCGAAGCATTGGAATCTAAAACTGGACTCACAGGAGAGGTTCAAATCATAGAGAGTGAGAGTGTCAGTCCTCTTTTACTTAAGTCGGCATTGTGCCTTCTGAATTTAATTCCGATGCAATTTCTGTGTTTCATCGTTAATAAGAAGGTCCAAGGGATACAGTAAACCTGAAGTGAAGCATCGGAATCTAAAACTGGACACACAGGAGAGATTCAAATCATAGATATAGTGTCACTCCTCTTGTACTTAAGTCGGTATTGTGCCTTTTGTATTAAATTCGGATGCAATTTCTGTGTTTCATCGTCAATAAGAAGGTCCAAGGGATACGGTAAACCTGAAGTGAAGCATCGGAATCTAAAACTGGACTCACGGGAGAGGTTCAAATCATAGAAAGTGAGAGTGTCAGTCCACTTTTACTTAAGCAGCATTGTGCGTTTTGAATTTAATTCCGATGCAATTTCTGTGTTTCATCGTCAATAAGAAGGTCCAAGGGATACTGTAAACCTGAAGTGAAGCATCGGAATCTAAAACTGGACTCACAGGAGAGGTTCAAATCATAGAAATTTAGAGTGTCAGTCCTCTTGTACTTAAGAACGGCATTGTGATTTTTGAATTTAATTCCGATGCAATTTCTGTGTTTCATCGTCAATAAGAAGGTCCAAGGAATACAGTAAACCTGAAGTTAAGCATCGGAATCTAAAACTGGACTCACAGGAGAGGTTCAAATCATAGAAAGTGAGAGTGTCAGTCCACTTTTACTTAAGCAGCATTGTGCGTTTTGAATTTAATTCCGATGCAATATCTGTGTTTCATCGTCAATAAGAAGGTCCAAGGGATACTGTAAACCTGAAGTGAAGCATCGGAATCTAAAACTTGACTGACAGGAGAGGGTCAAATCATAGAAAGTGAGAGTGTCAGTCCGCTTGCAGTTAAGTCGGCATTGTGCCATTTGTATTAGATTCGGATGCAAACCCTGTGTTTCATCGTCAATAAGAAGGTACAAGGTATACACTAAACCTGAAGTGAAGCATCGGAATCTGAAACTGGACTCACAGGAGAGGTTCAAATCATAGAAAGTGAGAGTCTCAGTCCTCTTGTACTTCAGTCGGCATTGTGCCATTTGTATTAAATTCGGATGCAATTCCTGTGATTCATAGTCAATAAGAAGGCCCAAGGGATACAGTAAACCTGAAGTGAAACACCAGAATCTAAAACTGGGCTCACAGGAGAGGTTCAAATAATAGAAAGTGAGAGTGTCACTCATCTTGTACTTAAGTCGAAATTGTGCCATTTGTATTAAATACGGATGCAATTTATGTGTTTTTTCGTCATTAAGAAGGTCCAAGGGCTACAGTTAACCTGAAGTGAAGCATCCGAATCTAAAACTGACCTCACAGGAGAGGTTCGAATCATAGAGAGTAAGAGTGACAGTCCTCTTGTACTTAAGTCGGCATTGTGCCATTTGTATTAAATTCGGATGCAATTTCTGTGTTTCATCGTCAATAAGAAGGTCCAAGGGATACAGAAAACCTGAAGTGAAGCATCGGAATCCACAACTGGACTCACAGGAGAGGTTCAAATCATAGAAAGTAAGAGTGTCAGTCCTTATGCACGTAAGTCGGCATTGTGCCTTTTGTATTAAATTCGTATGCAAATTCTGTGTTTCATCGTCAATAAGAAGGTCCAAGGGATACAGTAAACCTGAAGTGAAGCATTGGAATCTAAAACTGGACTCACAGGATAGGTTCAAACATAGAAAGTTACAGTGTCAGTCCTCTTGCACTTAAGACGGCGTGGTGCCTTTTGAATTTAATTCCGATGCAACTTCTGTGTTTCATCGTTAATAAGAAGGTGCAAGGTATACAGTAAACCTGAAGTGAAGCACCAGAATCTAAAACTGGGCTCACAGGAGAGGTTCAAATAATAGAATGTGAGAGTGTCAGTCCTCTTGTACTTAAGTCGGCATTGTGCCTTTCGTATTAAATTCGGATGCAAACTCTGTGTTTCATCGTCAATATGAAGGTCCAAGGGATACAGTAAACCTGATGTGAAGCATCGGAATCGAAAACTGGACCCACAGGAGAGGTTCAAATCATAGAATGTTTGAGTGTCAGTCCTCTTGTACTTAAGTCGGCATTGTGCCTTTTGAATTTAATTCCGATGCAATTTCTGTGTTTCATCGTCAATAAGAAGGTTCAAGAGATACAGCAAACCTGAAGTGAAGCATCGGAATCAAAAACTGGACTCGCAGGAAATGTTCAAATTATAGAAAGTGAGAGTGTCGGTCCTCTTGTACTTAAGTTGGCAATGGGCCATTTGTATTAAATTCGGATGCAATTTCTGTGTTTCATCTTCAATAAGACAGTCCACGGGATACAGTAAACCTGAAGTGAAGCATCGGAATCTGAAACTAGACTCACAGGAGAGGTTCAAATCTTAGAAAGTTAGAGTGTCAGTCCTCTTGCACGTAAGTCGGCATTGTGCCTTTCGTATTAAATTCGGATGCAAACTCTGTGTTTCATCGTGAATAAGAAGGTCCAAGGGATACAGTAAACCTGAAGTGAAGCATCGGAATCTAAAACTGGACTCACAAGAGAGGTTCAAATCACAGATACTTTGCGTGTCAGTCCTCTTGTACTTAAGTCGGCATTGTGCCTTTTGAATTTAATTCCGATGCAATTTCTGTGTATCATCGTCAATAAGATGGTCCAAGGGATACAGTAAACCTTAAGCGAAGCATCGGAATCTAAAACTGGACTCACAGGAGAGGTTCAAATCATATAGAGTGAGAGTGTCAGTCCGCTTTTACTTAAGTCGGCATTGTGCCTTTTGAATTTAATTCCGATGCAATTTCTGTGTTTCATCGTAAATAAGAAGGTCCAAGGGATACAGTAAACCTGAAGTGAAGCATCGGAATCTGAAACTGGACTCACAGGAGAGGTTCAAATCATAGAAAGTGAGAGTATCAGTCCTCTTGCACTTATGTCGCCATTGTGCCTTTTGTATTAAATTCGGATGCAATTCCAGTGTTTCATCGTCAATAAGAAGGTCCAAGGGATACAGTAAACCTGAAGAGAAGCATCGGAATCCAAAACTGGACTCACAGGAGAGGTTCAAATCATAGAAAGTTAGAGTGTCAGTCCTTTTGCACGTAAGTCGGCATTGTGCCTTTTGTATTAAATTCGGATGCAAATTCTGTGTTTCATCGTCAATAAGATGGTCCAAGGGATACAGTAAACCTGAAGTGAAGCATCGGAATCTAAAACTGGACTCACAGGAGAGGTTCAAAACATAGAAAGTTAGAGTGTCAGTCCTCTTGCACTTAAGTCGGCGTGGTGCCTTTTGAATTTAATTCCGATGCAACTTCTGTGTTTCATCCTCAATAAGAAGGTGCAAGGAATACAGTAAACCTGAAGTGAAGCACGGGAATCTAAAACTGGGCTCACAGGAGAGGTTCAAACCATAGAAAGTGAGAGTGTCAGTCCTCTTGTACTTTAGTCGCCATTGTGCAGTTTGTATTATATTCGGAAGCAATTTCTGTGTTTCATCGTCAATAAGAAGGGCCAAGGGATACAGTAAAACTGAAGTATAGCATCGGAATCTAAAACTAAACTCACAGGAGAGGTTCAAATCATAGAAAGATAGAGTGTCAGTCCTCTTGTACTTAAGTCGGAATTGTGTCTTTTGTATTAAATTCGGATGCAAACCCTGTGTTTCATCGTCAATAAGAAGGTCCAAGGGATACAGTAAACCTGAAATGAAGCATCGGAATCTGAAACTGGAATCACAGGAGAGGTTCAAATCATAAAAAGTTTGAGTGTTGGTCCTCTTGTACTTTAGTCGCCATTGTGCCGTTTGTGTTAAATTCGGATGCAATTTCTGTGTTTCGTCGTCAATAAGAAGGTCCAAGGGATACAGTAAACCTGAAGCATAGTATCGGAATCTAAAACTGGACTCACAGGAGAGGTTCAAATCATAGAAAGTGAGAGTGTCATACCTCTTGTACTTAAGTCGGCATTGTGCCATTTGTATTAAATTCGGATGCAATTCCTGTGATTCATAGTCAATAAGAATGTCCAAGGGATACAGTAAACCTGAAGTGAAACATCGGAATCTAAAACTGGACTCACAGGAGAGGTTAAAATCATAGAAAGTTAGAGTGTCACTCCTCTTGTGCTTAAGTCGGTATTGTGCCAACTGTATTAAATGCGGATGAAATTTCTGTGTTTTTTCGTCATTAAGAGGGTCCAAGGGATACAGTTAACCTGAAGTGAAGCATCCGAATCTAAAACTGACCTCACAGGAGAGGTTCGAATCATAGAGAGTAAGAGTGACAGTCCTCCTGTACTTAAGTCGGCATTGTGCCATTTCTATTAAATTCGGATGCAATTTCTGTGTTTCAACGTCAATAAGCAGGTCCTAGGGATACAGAAAACCTGAAGTGAAGCATCGGAATCCACAACTGGACTCACAGGAGAGGTTCAAATCATAGAAAGTAAGAGTGTCAGTCCTTATGCACGTAAGTCGGCGTTGTGCCTTTTGTATTAAATTCGGATGCAAATTCTGTGTTTCATCGTCAATAAGAAGGTCCAAGGGATACAGTAAACCTGAAGTGAAGCATCGGAATCTAAAACTGGACTCACAGGAGAGGTTCAAAACATAGAAAGTTAGAGTGTCAGTCCTCTTGCACTTAAGTCGGCGTGGTGCATTTTGAATTTAATTCCGATGCAACTTCTGTGTTTCATCGTCAATAAGAAGGTGCAAGGTATACAGTAAACCTGAAGTGAAGCACCGAAATCTAAAACTGGGATCACAGGAGAGGTTCAAATCATAGAAAGTGAGAGTGTCAGTCCTCTTGTACTTTAGTCGCCATTGTGCCGTTTGTGTTAAATTCGGATGCAATTTCTGTGTTTCGTCGTCAATAAGAAGGTCCAAGGGATACAGTAAACCTGAAGCATAGCATCGGAATCTAAAACTAAACTCACAATACAGGTTCAAATCATAGAAAGTTAGAGTGTCAGTCCTCTTGTACTTAAGTCGGAATTGTGTCTTTTGTATTAAATTCGGTTGCAAACTCTGAGTTTCATCGTCAATAAGAAGGTACAAGGGATACAGTAAACCTGATGTGAAGCATCGGAATCGAAAACTGGACCCACAGGAGAGGTTCAAATCATAGAATGTTTGAGTGTCAGTCCTCTTGTACTTAAGTCGGCATTGTGCCTTTTGAATTTAATTCCGATGCAATTTCTGTGTTTCATTGTCAATAAGAAGGTTCAAGGGATACAGCAAACCTGAAGTGAAGCATCGGAATCAAAAACTGGACTCGCACGAAATGTTCAAATCATAGAAAGTGAGAGTGTCGGTCCTCTTGTACTTAAGTCGGCATTGGGCCATTTGTATTAAATTCCGATGCAATTTCTGTGTTTCATCGCCAATAGGAAAGTCCACGGGATACAGTAAACCTGAAGTGAAGCATCGGAATCTGAAACTAGACTCACAGGAGAGGTTCAAATCATAGAAACTTAGAGTGTCAGTCCTCTTGCACGTAAGTCGGCATTGTGCCTTTTGCATTAAATTCGGATGCAAACTCTGTGTTTCATCGTGAATAAGACGGTCCAAGGGATACAGTAAACCTGAAGTGAAGCATCGGAATCTAAAACTGGACTCACAGGAGAGGTTCAAATCATAGAAAGTTTGCGTGTCAGTCCTCTTGTACTTAAGTCGGCATTGTGCATTTTGAATTTAATTCCCATGCAATTTCTGTGTATCATCGTCAATAAGATGGTCCAAGGGATACAGTAAACCTTAAGCGAATCATCGGAATCTAAAACTGGACTCACAGGAGAGGTTCAAATCATAGAGAGTGAGAGTGTCAGTCCTCTTTTACTTAAGTCGGCATTGTGCCTTTTGAATTTAATTCCGATGCAATTTCTGTGTTTCATCGTCAATAAGAAGGTCCAAGGGATACAGTAAACCTGAAGTGAAGCATCGGAATCCAAAACTGGACTCACAGGAGAGGTTCAAATCATAGATATAGTGTCACTCCTCTTGTACTTAAGTCGGTATTCTGCCTTTTGTATTAAATTCGGATCCAATTTCTGTGTTTCATTGTCAATAAGACGGTCCAAGGGATAAGGAAAACCTGAAGTGAAGCATCGGAATCTAAAACTGGACTCACAGGAGAGGTTCAAATCATAGAAAGTTAGAGTGTCAGTCCTCTTTTACCTAAGTCATCATTGTGCCTTTTGTATTAACTTCCGATGCAATTTCTATGTTTCATCATCAATAAGAAGGTGCAAGATATACAGTAAACCTGAAGTGAAGCATCGGAATCTAAAACCGGACTCACAGGAGAGGTTCGAATCATAGGAAGTGAGAGTGTCAGTCCTCTTGTTCATAAGTCGGCATTGTGCCATTTGCATTAAATTCGGATGCAATTTCTGTGTTTCGTCGTCAATAAGAAGGTCCAAGGGATGCAGTAAACCTGAAGTGAAGCATCGCAATCTAAAAATGGACTCACAGGAGAGGTTCAAATCATAGAAAATGAGAGTGTCAGTCCTCTTGTACTTAAGTCGGCATTGTGCCTTTTGTATTAAATTCGGATACACTTTCTGTGTTTCATCTTCAATAAGAAGGTCCAAGGGATGCAGTAAACCTGAAGTGAAGCATCGGAATCTAAAACTGGACTCACAGGAGAGGTTCCAATCATAGAAAGTGAGCGTGTCAGTCCTCTTGTACTTAAGTCGGCATTGTGACTTTTGTATTAAAATCGGATGCAATTTCTGTGATTCTTCGTCAATAAGAAGGTCCAAGGGATGCAGTAAACCTGAAGTGAAGCATCGGAATCTAAAACTGGACTCACAGGAGAGGTTCAAATCATAGAAAGTGAGAGTGTCAGGCCTCTTGTACTTAAGTCGGCATTGTGCCTTTTGTATTAAATTCGGATGCAAACTCTGTGTTTCATCGTCAATAAGAAGGTCCACGGGATACAGTAAACCTGAAGTGAAGCATCGGAATCTAAAACTGGACTCACAGGAGAGGTTCAAAATATAGAAAGTTAGAGTGTCAGTCCTCTTGTACTTAAGTCGCCGTGGTGCCTTTTGAATTTAATTCCGATGCAACTTCTGTGTTTCATCGTCAATAAGAAGGTGCAAGGTATACAGTAAACCTGAAGTGAAGCACCGGAAACTAAAATTGGGCTCACAGGAGAGGTTCAAATCATAGAAAGTGAGAGTGTCAGTCCTCTTGTACTTTCGTCGCCATTGTGCCGTTTGTATTAAATTCGGATGCAATTTCTGTGTTTCATCGTCAATAAGAAGGTCCAAGGGATACAGTAAACCAGAAGTATAGCATCGGAATCTAAAACTGGACTCACAGGAGAGGTTCAAATCATAGAAAGTTAGAGTGTCAGTCCTCTTGTACTTAAGTCGGAATTGTGCCTTTTGTATTAAATTCGGATGCAAACTCTGTGATTCATCGTCAATAAGAAGGTCCAAGGGATGCAGTAAAACTGAAGTGAAGCATCGGAAACTAAAACTGGAATCACAGGAGAGGTTCAAATCATAGAAAGTTTGAGTGTCAGTCCTCTTGTACTTAAGTCGGCATTGTGCCTTTTGAATTTAATTCCGATGCAATTTCTCTGTTTCATCGTCAATAAGATGGTCCAAGGTATACAGTAAACCTTAATCGACGCATCGGAATCTAAAACTGGACTCACAGGAGAGGTTCAAATCATAGAGAGTGAGAGTGTCAGTCCTCTTTTACTTAAGTCGGCATTGTGCCTTTTGAATTTAATTCCGATGCAATTTTTGTGTTTCATCGTCAATAAGAATGTCCAAGGGATACAGTAAACCTGAAGTGAAGTATCGGAATCTAAAACTGTACACACAGGAGAGTTTCAAATCATAGAAAGTGAGAGTGTCGGTCCTCTTGTACTTAAGTCGGCATTGTGCCATCTGTATTAAATTCGGATGCAATTTCTGTGTTTCATCGTCAATAAGAAGGTCCAAGGGATACAGTAAACCTGAAGTGAAGCATCGGAATCTAAAACTGGAGTCACAGGAGAGATTCAAATCATAGATATAGTGTCACTCCTCTTGTACTTAAGTCGGTATTCTGCCTTTTGTATTAAATTTGGATGCAATTTCTGTGTTTCATTGTCAATAAGAAGGTCCAAGGGATAAGGTAAACCTGAAGTGAAGCATCGGAATCTAAAACTGGACTCACAGGAGAGGTTCAAATCATAGAAAGTTAGAGTGTCAGTCCTCTTTTACTTAAGTCATCATTGTGCCTTTTGTATTAACTTCCGATGCAATTTCTATGTTTCATCGTCAATAAGAAGGTGCAAGATATACAGTAAACCTGAAGTGAAGCATCGGAATCAAAAACTGGGCTCACAGGAGAGGTTAAAATCATAGAAAGTGAGAGTATCAGTCCTCTTTTACTTAAGTCGGCTTTGTGCGTTTTTAATTTAATTCCGATGCAATTTCTGTGTTTCATCGTCAATGAGAAGGTCCAAGGGATACAGTAAACCTGAAGTGAAGCATCGGAATCTAAAACTGGACTCACAGGAAAGGTTCAAATCATAGAAAGTGAGTGTGTCAGTCCTCTTGTACTTAAGTCGGCATTGGGCCATTTGTATTAAATTCGGATGCAATTTCTGTGTTTCATCGTCAATAAGACGGTCCAAGGGATACAGTAAACCTGAAGTGAAGCATCGCAATCTAAAAATGGACTCACAGGAGAGGTTCAAATCATAGAAAATGAGACTGTCAGTCCTCTTGTACTTAAGTCGGCATTGTGCCTTTTGTATTAATTTCGGATACACTTTCTGTGTTTCATCTTCAATAAGAAGGTCCAAGGGATACAGTAAACCTGAAGTGAAGCATCGGAATCTAAAACTGGACTCACAGGAGAGGTTCCAATCATAGAAAGTGAGCGTGTCAGTCCTCTTGTACTTAAGTCGGCATTGTGACTTTTGTATTAAACTCGGATGCAATTTCTGTGATTCTTCGTCAATAAGAAGGTCCAAGGGATACAGTAAACCTGAAGTGAAGCATCAGAATCTAAAACTGGACTCACATGGGAGGTTCAAATCATAGAGAGTTAGAGTGTCTCTCCTCTTGTACTTAGTCGGTATTGTGCCTTTTGTATTAAATTCGGATGCTATTTCTGTGTTTCCTCGTCAATAAGAAGGTCCAAGGGATACAGTAAACCTTAATCGACGCATCGGAATCTAAAACTAGACCCACAGGAGAGGTTCAAATCATAGAAAGTTAGAGTATCAGTCCTCTTGTACTTAAGTCGGCATTGTGACTTTTGTATAAATTCGGATGCAATTTCTGTGATTCTTCGTCAATAAGAAGGTCCAAGGAAGACAGTAAACCTGAAGTGAAGCATCAGAAGTTAAAACTGGACACACAGGAGAGGTTAAAATCATAGAAAGTGAGAGTGTCAGTCCTCTTTTACTTAAGTCGGCTTTGTGCGTTTTTAATTTAATTCCGATGCAATTTCTGTGTTTCATCGTCAATAAGAAGGTCCAAGGGACACAGTAAACCTGAAGTGAAGCATCGGAATCTAAAACTGGACTAACAGGAGAGGTTCACATCATAGAATGTGAGAGTGTCAGTCCTCTTGTACTTAAGTCGGCATTGTGCCTTTTGAATTTAATTCCGATGCAATTTCTGTGTTTCATCGTCAATAAGATGGTCCAAGGTATACAGTAAACCTTAATCGACGCATCGGAATCTAAAACTGGACTCACAGGAGAGGTTCAAATCATAGAGAGTGAGGGTGTCAGTCCTCTTTTACTTAAGTCGCCATTGTGCCTTTTGAATTTAATTCCGATGCAATTTTTGTGTTTCATCGTCAATAAGAAGGTCCAAGGGATACAGTAAACCTGAAGTGAAGTATTGGAATCTAAATCTGTACACACAGGAGTGGTTCAAATCATAGAAAGTGAGAGTGTCGCTCCTCTTGTACTTAAGTCGGCATTGTGCCATCTGTATTAAATTCGGATGCAATTTCTGTGTTTCATCGTCAATAAGAAGGTCCAAGGGATACAGTAAACCTGAAGTGAAGCATCGGAATCTAAAACTGGACTCACAGGAGAGATTTAAATCATAGATATAGTGTCACTCCTCTTGTACTTAAGTCGGTATCCTGCCTTTTGTACTAAATTCGGATGCAATTTCTGTGTTTCATTGTCAATAAGACGGTCCAAGGGATAAGGTAAACCTGAAGTGAAGCATCGGAATCTAAAACTGGACTCACAGGAGAGGTTCAAATCATAGAAAGTTAGAGTGTCAGTCCTCTTGTACTTAAGTCGGAATTGTGCCTTTTGTATTAAATTCGGATGCAAACTCTGTGTTTCATCGTCAATAAGAAGGTCCAAGGGATACAGTAAACCTGAAGTGAAGCATCGGAATCTAAAACTAGACTCGCAGGAGAGGTTCAAATCATAGAAAGTTAGAATGTCAGTCCTCTTGCACGTAAGTCGGCATTGTGCCTTTTGTATTAAATTCGGAAGCAAACTCTGTGTTTCATCGTCAATACGAAGGTCCAAGGGATACAGTAAACCAGAAGTATAGCATCGGAATCTAAATCTGGAGTCACAGGAGAGGTTCAAATCATAGAAAGTTAGAGTGTCAGTCCTCTTGTACTTTAGTCGGAATGGTGCCTTTTGTATTAAATTCGGATGCAAACTCTGTGTTTCATCGTCAATAAGAAGGTCGAAGGGATACAGTAAACCTGAAGTGAAGCATCGGAAACTAAAACTTGAATCACAGGAGAGGTTCAAATCATAGAAAGTTTGAGTGTCAGTCCTCTTGTACTTAAGTCGGCATTGTGCCTTTTGAATTTAATTCCGATGCAATTTCTTTGTTTCATCGTCAATAAGATGGTCCAAGGTATACAGTAAACCTTAATCGACGCATCGGAATCTAAAACTGGACTCACAGGAGAGGTTCAAATCATAGAGAGTGAGAGTGTCAGTCCTCTTTTACTTAAGTCGGCATTGTGCCTTTTGAATTTAATTCCGATGCAATTTTTGTGTTTCATCGTCAATAAGAAGGTCCAAGGGATACAGTAAACCTGAAGTGAAGTATCGGAATCTAAAACTGTACACACAGGAGAGTTTCAAATCACAGAAAGTGAGAGTGTCGGTCCTCTTGTACTTAAGTTGGCATTGTGCCTTTTGTATTAAATTCGGATACACTTTCTGTGTTTCATCTTCAATAAGAAGATCCAAGGGATACAGTAAACCTGAAGTGAAGCATCGGAATCTAAAACGTGACTCACAGGAGAGGTTCCAATCATAGAAAGTGAGCGTGTCAGTCCTCTTGTACTTAAGTCAGCATTGTGCCTTTTGTATTAAATTCGGATGCAAACTCTGTGTTTCATCGTCAATAAGAAGGTCCAAGGGATACAGTAAACCTGAAGTGAAGCATCGGAATCTAAAACTGGACTCACAGGAGAGGTTCAAAATATAGAAAGTTAGAGTGTCAGTCCTCTTGTACTGAAGTCGGAATTGTGCCTTTTGTACTAAATTCGGATGCAAACTCTGTGTTTCATCGTCAATAAGAAGGTCCAAGGGATACAGTAACCCTGAAGTGAAGCATCAGAAACTAAAACTGGAATCACAGGAGAGGTTCAAATCATAGAAAGTTTGAGTGTCAGTGTTCTTGTACTTAAGTCGGCATTGTGCCTTTTGAATTTAATACCGATGCAATTTCTTTGTTTCATCGTCAATAAGATGGTCCAAGGTATACAGTAAACCTTAATCGACGCATCGGAATCTAAAACTGGACTCACAGGAGAGGTTCAAATCATAGAGGGTGAGAGTGTCAGTCCTCATTTACTTAAGTCGGCATTGTGTCTTTTGAATTTAATTCCGATGCAATTTTTGTGTTTCATCGTCAATAAGAAGGTCCAAGGGATACAGTAAACCTGAAGTGAAGTATCGGAATCTAAAACTGTACACACAGGAGAGTTTCAAATCATAGAAAGTGAGAGTGTCGGTCCTCTTGTACTTAAGTCGGCATTATGCCATCTGTATTAAATTCGGATGCAATTTCTGTGTTTCAACTTCAATAAGAAGGTCCAAGGGATACAGTAAACCGGAAGTGAAGCATCGGAATCTAAAACTGGACTCACAGGAGAGATTCAAATCATAGATATAGTGTCACTCCTCTTGTACTTAAGTCGGTATTCTGCCTTTTGTATTAAATTTGGATGCAATTTCTGTGTTTCATTGTCAATAAGAAGGTCCAAGGGATAAGGTAAACCTGAAGTGAAGCATCGGAATCTAAAACTGGACTCACAGGAGAGGTTCAAATCATAGAAAGTTAGAGTGTCAGTCCTCTTTTACTTAAGTCATAATTGTGCCTTTTGTATTAACTTCCGATGCAATTTCTATGTTTCATCGTCAATAAGAAGGTGCAAGATATACAGTAAACCTGAAGTGAAGCATCGGAATCTAAAACTGGACTCACAGGAGAGGTTAAAATCATAGAAAGTGAGAGTATCAGTCCTCTTTTACTTAAGTCGGCTTTGTGCGTTTTTAATTTAATTCCGATGCAATTTCTGTGTTTCATCGTCAATAAGAAGGTCCAAGGGATACAGTAAACCTGAAGTGAAGCATCGGAATCTAAAACTGGACTCACAGGAAAGGTTCAAATCATAGAAAGTGAGAGTGTCAGTCCTCTTGTACTTAAGTCGGCATTGGGCCATTTGTATTAAATTCGGATGCAATTTCTGTGTTTCATCGTCAATAAGACGGTCCAAGGGATACAGTAAACCTGAAGTGAAGCATCGCAATCTAAAAATGGACTAACAGGAGAGGTTCAAATCATAGAAAATGAGACTGTCAGTCCCCTTGTACTTAAGTCGGCATTGTGCCTTTTGTATTAAATTCGGATACACTTTCTGTGTTTCATCTTCAATAAGAAGGTCCAAGGGATACAGTAAACCTGAAGAGAAGCATCGGAATCTAAAACTGGACTCACAGGAGAGGTTCCAATCATAGAAAGTGAGCGTGTCAGTCCTCTTGTACGTAAGTCAGCATTGTGCCTTTTGTATTAAATTCGGATGCAAACTCTGTGTTTCATCGTCAATAAGAAGGTCCAAGGGATACAGTAAACCTGAAGTGAAGTATCGGAACCTAAAACTGTACACACAGGAGAGTTTCAAATCATAGAAAGTGAGAGTGTCGGTACTCTTGTACTTAAGTCGGCATTGTGCCATCTGTATTAAATTCGGATGCAATTTCTGCGTTTCAACGTCAATAAGAAGGTCCAAGGGATACAGTAAACCTGAAGTGAAACATCGGAATCTAAAACTGGACTCACAGGAGAGATTCAAATCATAGATATAGTGTCACTCCTCTTGTACTTAAGTCGGTATTCTGCCTTTTGTATTAAATTTGGATGCAATTTCTGTGTTTCATTGTCAATAAGAAGGTCCAAGGGATAAGGTAAACCTGAAGTGAAGCATCGGAATCTAAAACTGGACTCACAGCAGAGGTTCAAATCATAGAAAGTTAGAGTGTCAGTCCTCTTTTACTTAAGTCATCATTGTGCCTTTTGTATTAACTTCCGATGCAATTTCTATGTTTCATCGTCAATAAGAAGGTGCGAGATATACAGAAAACCTGAAGTGAAGCATCGGAATCTAAAACTGGACCCACAGGAGAGGTTAAAATCATGGAAAGTGAGAGTATCAGTCCTCTTTTACTTAAGTCGGCTTTGTGCGTTTTTAATTTAATTCCGATGCAATTTCTGTGTTTCATCGTCAATAAGAAGGTCCAAGGGATACATTAAACCTGAAGTGAAGCATCGGAATCTAAAACTGGACTGACAGGAGAGGTTCAAATCATAGAAAGTGAGAGTGTCAGTCCTCTTGCACTTAAGTCGGCATTGTGCCTTTTGTATTAAATTCGGATGCAAACCCTGTGTTTCATCGTCAATAAGAATGTCCAAGGGATACAGTAAACCTGAAGTGAAACATCGGAATCTAAAACTGGACTCACAGGAAAGGTTCAATTCATAGAAAGTGAGAGTGTCAGTCCTCTTGTACTTAAGTCGGCATTGGGCCATTTGTATTAATTTCGGATACACATTCTGTGTTTCATAATCAATAAGAAGGTCCAAGGGATACAGTAAACCTGAAGTGAAGCATCGGAATCTAAAACTGGACTCACAGGAGAGGTTCCAATCATAGAAAGTGAGCGTGTCAGTCCTCTTGTACTTAAGTCGGCATTGTGACTTTTGTATTAAACTCGGATGCGCTTTCTGTGATTCTTCGTCAATAAGAAGGTCCAAGGGATACAGTAAACCTGAAGTGAAGCATCAGAATCTAAAACTGGACTCACAGGGGAGGTTCAAATCATAGAGAGTTAGAGTGTCTCTCCTCTTGTACTTAATCGGTATTGTGCCTTTTGTATTATATTCGGATGCTATTTCTGTGTTTCCTCGTCAATAAGAAGGTCCAAGTGATACAGTAAACCTGAAGTGCAGCACGGAATCTAAAACTGGACTCACAGGAGAGGTTCAAATCATAGAAAGTTAGAGTATCAGTCCTCTTGTACTTAAGTCGGCATTGTGACTTTTGTATAAATTCGGATGCAATTTCTGTGATTCTTCGTCAATAAGAAGGTCCAAGGAAGACAGTAAACCTGAAGTGAAGCATCAGAAGTTAAAACTGGACTCACAGGAGAGGTTAAAATCATAGAAAGTGAGAGTGTCAGTCCTCTTTTACTTAAGTCGGCTTTGTGAGTTTTTAATTTAATTCCGATGCAATTTCTGTGTTTCATCGTCAATAAGAAGGTCTAAGGGATACAGTAAACATGATGATATGCATCGGAATGTAAAACTGGACTCACAGGAGAGGTGCAAATCATAGAAAGTTAGAGTGTCAGTCCTCTTGTACTCAAGTAGGCATTGTGCATTTTGAACTTAATCCCGATGCAATTTCTGTGTTTCACGGTCAATAAGAAGGTGCAAGGTATACAGTAAACCTGAAGTGAAGCATCGGAATCTGAATTTGGACTCACAGGAGAGGTTCAAATCATTGAAAGTGAGAGTGTCAGTCCTCTTGTACTTAAGTCGCCATTGTGCCTTTGTATTAAATTCGGATGCAATATCTGTGTTTCATCGTCAATAAGCAGGTCCAAGTGATACAGTAAACCTGAAGTGAAGCATCGGAATCTATTACTGGACTCACGTGAAGGTTCAAATCATAGAAAGTTAGAGTGTCAGTCCTCTTGTACTTAAGTCGGCATTGTGATTTTTGAATTTAATTCCGATGCAATTTCTGTGTCTCATCGTCAATAAGAAGGTCCAAGGGATACATTAAACCTGAAGTGAAGCATCGGAATCTAAAACTGGACTGACAGGAGAGGTTCAAATCATAGAAAGTGAGAGTGTCAGTCCTCTTGCACTTAAGTCGGCATTGTGCCTTTTGTATTAAATTCGGATGCAAACCCTGTGTTTCATCGTCAATAAGAATGTCCAAGGGATTCAGTAAACCTGAAGTGAAGCATCGGAATCTAAAACTGGACTCACAGGAGAGGTTCAAATCATAGAAAGTTAGAGGGTCACTCCTCTATTACTTAAGTCGGTATTGTGCCTTTTGGATTATATTCGGATGCATATTCTGTGTTTCATCGTCAATAAGAAGGTCCAAGGGATACAGTAAACCTGACGTAATGCATCGGAATCTAAAACTGGACTCACAGGAGAGGTTCAAATCATAGAAAGTTTGAGTGTCACTCCTCCTGTACTTAAGTCGGTATTGTGCCTTTTGGATTAAATTCGGATGCATTTTCTGTGTTTCATCGTCAATAAAAAGGTCCAAGGGATACAGTAAACCTGAAGTGAAGCATCGGAAACTGAAACTGGACTCACAGGAGATGTTCAAATCATAGAAAGTGAGAGTCTCAGTACTCTTGTACTTAAGTCGCTATTGGGCCTTTTGTATAAAATTCGGATGCAATTTCTGTGTTTCATCGTCAATAAGAAGGTCCAAGGGATACAGTAAACCTGAAGTGAAGCATCGGAATCGAAAACTGGACCCACAGGAGAGGTTCAAATCATAGAAAGTTTGAGTGTCAGTGCTCATGTACTTAAGTCGGCATTGTGCCTTTTGAATTTAATTCCGATGCAATTTCTGTCTCTCATCGTCAATAAGAAGGTCCAAGGGATACATTAAACCTGAAGTGAAGCATCGGAATCTAAAAGTGGACTCACAGGAGAGGTTCTAATCATAGAAAGTTAGAGTGGTAGTCCTCCTGTACTTAGGTCGGCATTGTGCCTTTTGTATTAAATTCGGATGCAAACTCTGTGTTTCATCGTCAATAAGAATGTACAAGGGATACAGTAAACCTGATGTGAAGCATCGGTATCGAAAACTGGACCCACAGGAGAGGTTCAAATCATAGAAAGTTTGAGTGTCAGTGCTCATGTACTTAAGTCGGCATTGTGCCTTTTGAATTTAATTCCGATGCAATTTCTGTGTTTCATCGTCAATAAGAAGGTTCAAGGGATACATCAAACCTGAAGTGAAGCATCGGAATCTAAAACTGGACTCGCAGGAGACGTTCAAATCATAGAAAGTGAGAGTGTCGGTCCTCTTGTACTTAAGTCGGCATTGGGCCATTTGTATTAAATTTGGATGCAATTTCTGTGTTTCATCGTCAATAAGAAGGTCCAAGGGATACAGTAAACCTGAAGTGAAGCATCGGAATCTAAAACTGGACTCACAGGAGAGGTTCAAATCATAGAAAGTGAGAGTGTCATTCCTCTTGTATTTAAGTCGGCATTGTGCCATTTTATTAAATTCGGATGCAATTTCTGTGTTTCATCTTCAATAAGAAAGTCCAAGGGATACAGTAAACCTAAAGTGAAGCATCGGAATCTAAAACTAGACTCACAGGAGAGGTTCAAATCATAGAAAGTTAGAGTGTCAGTCCTCTTGTACTTAAGTCGGCATTGTGCCTATTTAATTTAATTCCGATGCAATTTCTGTGTATCATCGTCAAAAAGATGGTCCAAGGAATACAGTAAACCCTAAGCGAAGCATTGGAATCTAAAACTGGACTCACAGGAGAGGTTCAAATCATAGAGAGTGAGAGTGTCAGTCCTCTTTTACTTAAGTCGGCATTGTGCCTTTTGAATTTAATTCCGATGCAATTTCTGTGTTTCATCGTCAATAAGAAGGTCCAAGGGGTACAGTAAACCTGAAGTGAAGTATCGGAATCTAAAACTGTACTCACAGTAGAGGTTCAAATCATAGAAAGTGAGAGTGTCGGTCCTCTTGTACTTAACTCGGCATTGTGCCATCTGTATTAAAATCGGATGCAATTTCTGTGTTTCATCGTCAATAAGAAGGTCCAAGGGATACAGTAAACCTGAAGTGAAGCATCGGAATCTAAAACTGGACTCACAGGAGAGATTCAAATCATAGATATAGTGTCACTCCTTTTGTACTTAAGTCGGTATTGTGCCTTTTGTATTAAATTCGGATGCAATTTCTGTGTTTCATCGTCAATAAGAAGATCCAAGTTATACGGTAAACCTGAAGTGAAGCATCGGAATCTAAAACTGGACTCACGGGAGAGGTTCAAATCATAGAAAGTGAGAGTGTCAGTCCACTTTTACTTAAGCAGCATTGTGCGTTTTGAATTTAATTCCGATGCAATATCTGTGTTTCATCGTCAATAAGAAGGTCCAAGGGATACTGTAAACCTGAAGTGAAGCATCGGAATCTAAAACTGGACTCACAGGAGAGGTTCAAATCATAGAAATTTAGAGTGTCAGTCCTCTTGTACTTAAGAACGGCATTGTGATTTTTGAATTTAATTCCGATGCAATTTCTGTGTTTCATCGTCAATAAGAAGGTCCAAGGGATACAGTAAACCTGAAGTTAAGCATCGGAATCTAAAACTGGACTCACAGGAGAGGTTCAAATCATAGAAAGTGAGAGTGTCAGTCCACTTTTACTTAAGCAGCATTGTGCGTTTTGAATTTAATTCCGATGCAATTTCTGTGTTTCATCGTCAATAAGAAAGTCCAAGGGATACTGTAAACCTAAAGTGAAGCATCGGAATCTAAAACTTGACTGACAGGAGAGGGTCAAATCATAGAAAGTGAGAGTGTCAGTCCGCTTGCAGTTAAGTCGGCATTGTGCCTTTTGTATTAGATTCGGATGCAAACCCTGTGTTTCATCGTCAATAAGAAGGTACAACGTATACACTAAACCTGAAGTGAAGCATCGGAATCTGAAACTGGAGTCACAGGAGAGGTTCAAATCATAGAAAGTGAGAGTCTCAGTCCTCTTGTACTTAAGTCGGCATTGTGCCATTTGTATTAAATTCGGATGCAATTCCTGTGATTCATAGTCAATAAGAAGGTCCAAGGGATACAGTAAACCTGAAGTGAAACTTCGGAATCTAAAACTGGACTCACAGGAGAGGTTAAAATCATAGAAAGTTAGAGTGTCACTCCTCTTGTACTTAAGTCGAATTTGTGCCATTTGTATTAAATACGGATGCAATTTCTGTGTTTTTTCTTCATTAAGAAGGTCCAAGGGCTACAGTTAACCTGAAGTGAAGCATCCGAATCTAAAACTGACCTCACAGGAGAGGTTCGAATCATAGAGAGTAAGAGTGACAGTCCTCTTGTACTTAAGTCGGCATTGTGCCATTTGTATTAACTTCGGATGCAATTTCTGTGTTTCATCGTCAATAAGAAGGTCCAAGGGATACAGAAAACCTGAAGTTAAGCATCGGAATCCACAACTGGACTCACAGGAGAGGTTCAAATCATAGAAAGTAAGAGTGTCAGTCCTTATGCACGTAAGTCGGCATTGTGCCTTTTGTATTAAATTCGGATGCAAATTCTGTGTTTCATCGTCAATAAGAAGGTCCAAGGGATACAGTAAACCTGAAGTGAAGCATCGGAATCTAAAACTGGACTCACAGGAGAGTTTCAAAACATAGAAAGTTAGAGTGTCAGTCCTCTTGCACTTAAGACGGCGTGGTGCCTTTTGAATTTAATTCCGATGCAACTTCTGTGTTTCATCGTCAATAAGAAGGTGCAAGGTATACAGTAAACCTGAAGTGGAGCACCAGAATCTAAAACTGGGCTCACATGAGAGGTTCAAATCATAGAAAGTGAGAGTGTCAGTCCTCTTGTACTTAAGTCGGCATTGTGCCTCTCGTATTAAATTCGGATGCAAACTCTGTGTTTCATCGTCAATAAGAAGGTCCAGGGGATACAGTAAACCTGATGTGAAGCATCGGAATCGAAAACTGGACCCACAGGAGAGGTTCAAATCATAGAATGTTTGAGTGTCAGTCCTCTTTCACGTAAGTCGGCATTGTGCCTTTTGTATTAAATTCGGATGCAAACTCTGTGTTTCATCGTGAATAAGAAGGTCCAAGGGCTACAGTAAACCTGAAGTGAAGCATCGGAATCTAAAACTGGACTCACAGGAGAGGTTCAAATCATAGAAAGTTTGCGTGTCAGTCCTCTTGTACTTAAGTCGGCATTGTGCCTTTTGAATTTAATTCCGATGCAATTTCTGTGTATCATCGTCAATAAGATGGTCCAAGGGATACAGTAAACCTTAAGCGAAGCATCGGAATCTAAAACTGGACTCACAGGAGAGGTTCAAACCATAGAAAGTGAGAGTGACAGTCCTCTTGTACTTTAGTCGCCATTGTGCCGTTTGTATTATATTCGGATGCAATTTCTGTGTTTCATCGTCAATAAGATGGTCCAAGGGATACAGTAAAACTGAAGTATAGCATCGGAATCTAAAACTAAACTCACAGGAGAGGTTCAAATCATGGAAAGTTAGAGTGTCAGTCCTCTTGTACTTAAGTCGAAATTGTGTCTTTTGTATTAAATTCGGATGCGAACCCTGTGTTTCATCGTCAATAAGAAGGTCCAAGGGATACAGTAAACCTGAAATGAAGCATCGGAATCTAAAACTGGAATCACAGGAGAGGTTCAAATCATAAAAAGTTTGAGTGTCGGTCCTCTTGTACTTAAGTCGGCATTGTGCCTTTTGTATTAAATTCGGATGCAAACTCTGTGTTTCATCGTAAATAAGAAGGTCCAAGGGATACAGTAATCCTGATGTGAAGCATCGGAAGCGAAAACTGGACCCACAGGAGAGGTTCAAATCATAGAAAGTTTGAGTGTCAGTCCTCTTGCACTTAAGTCGGCATTGTGCCTTTTGTATTAGATTCGGATGCAAACCCTGTGTTTCATCGTCAATAAGAAGGTACAAGGTATACAGAAAACCTAAAGTGAAGCATCGGAATCTGAAACTGGACTCACAGGAGAGGTTCAAATCATAGAAAGTGAGAGTCTCAGTCCTCTTGTACTTAAGTCGCCATTGTGCCTTTTATATTAAATTCGAATGCAATTTCTGTGTTTCATCGTCAACAAGAACGTCCAAGGGATACAGTAAACCTGAAGTATAGCATCGGAATCTAAAACTGGACTCACAGGAGAGGTTAAAATCATAGAAAGTGAGAGTGTCAGACCTCTTGTACTTAAGTCGGCATTGTGCCATTTGTATTAAATTCGGATGCAATTCCTGTGAATCATAGTCAATAAGAATGTCCAAGGGATACAGTAAACGTGAAGTGAAACATCGGAATCTAAAACTGGACTCACAGGAGAGGTTAAAATCATAGAAAGTTAGAGTGTCACTCCTCTTGTACTTAAGTCGGTATTGTGCCAACTGTATTAAATACGGATGCAATTTCTGTGTTTTTTCGTCATTAAGAAGGTCCAAGGGATACAGTTAACCTGAAGTGAAGCATCCGAATCTAAAACTGACCTCACAGGAGAGGTTCGAATCATAGAGAGTAAGAGTGACAGTCCACCTGTACTTAAGTCGGCATTGTGCCATTTGTATTGAATTCGGATGCAATTTCTGTGTTTCAACGTCAATAAGAAGGTCCAAGGGATACAGTAAACCTGAAGTGAAGCATCGGAATCTAAAACTGGACTCACAGGAGAGGTTCAAAACATAGAAAGTTAGAGTGTCAGTCCTCTTGCACTGAAGTCGGCGTGGTGCCTTTTGAATTTAATTCCGATGCAACTTCTGTGTTTCATCGTCATTAAGAAGGTGCAAGGTATACAGTAAACCTTAAGTGAAGCACCGGAATCTAAAACTGGGATCACAGGAGAGGTTCAAATCATAGAGATTAAGAGTGACAGTCCTCTTGTACTTAAGTCGGCATTGTGCCATTTGTATTAAATTCGGATGCAATTTCAGTGTTTCATCTTCAATAAGAAGGTCCAAGGGATACAGTAAACCTGAAGTATAGCATCGGAATCTAAAACTAAACTCACAGAAGAGGTTCAAAACATAGAAAGTTAGAGTGTCAGTCCTCTTGCACTTAAGTCGGCGTGGTGCCTTTTGAATTTAATTCCGATGCAACTTCAGTGTTTCATCGTCAATAAGAAGGTGCAAGGGATACAGCAAACCTGAAGTGAAGCATCGGAATCAAAAACTGGACTCGCACGAAATGTTCAAATCATAGAAAGTGAGAGTGTCGGTCCTCTTGTACTTAAGTCGGCATTGGGCCATTTGTATTAAATTCGGATGCAATTTCTGTGTTTCATCGTCAATAAGAAAGTCCACGGGATACAGTAAACCTGAAGTGAAGCATCGGAATCTGAAACTAGACTCACAGGAGAGGTTCAAATCATAGAAAGTTAGAGTGTCAGTCCTCTTGCACGTAAGTCGGCATTGTGCCTTTAGTATTAAATTCGGATGCAAACTCTGTGTTTCATCGTGAATACGAAGGTCGAAGGGATACAGTAAACCTGAAGTGAAGCATCGGAATCTAAAACTGGACTCACAGGAGAGGTTCAAATCATAGAAAGTTTGCGTGTCAGTCCACTTGTACTTAAGTCGGCATTGTGCATTTTGAATTTAATTCCGATGCAATTTCTGTGTATCATCGTCAATAAGATGGTCCAAGGGATACAGTAAACTTTAAGCGAATCATCGGAATCTAAAACTGGACTCACAGGAGAGGTTCAAATCATAGAGAGTGAGAGTGTCAGTCCTCTTTTACTTAAGTCGGCATTGTGCCTTTTGAATTTAATTCCGATGCAATATCTGTGTTTCATCGTCGATAAGAAGGTCCAAGGGATACAGTAAACCTGAAGTGAAGCATCGGAATCTGAAACAGGACTCACAGGAGAGGTTCAAATCATAGAAAGTGAGAGTCTCTGTCCTCTTGTACTTAAGTCGCCATTGTGCCTTTTGTATTAAATTCGGATGCAATTTCTGTGTTTCATCGTCAACAAGAACGTCCAAGGGATACAGTAAACGTGAAGTATAGCATCGGAATCTAAAACTGGACTCACAGGAGAGGTTCAAATCATAGAAAGTGAGAGTGTCAGACCTCTTGTATTTAAGTCGGCATTGTGCCATTTGTATTAAATTCGGATGCAATTCCTGTGAATCATAGTCAATAAGAAGGTCCAAGGGATACAGTAAACCTGAAGTATAGCATCGCAATCTAAAACTAAACTCACAGAAGAGGTTCAAATCATAGAAAGTTAGAGTGTCAGTCCTCTTGTACTTAAGTCGGCATTGTGCCTTTTGAATTTAATTCCGATGCAATTTCTGTGTTTCATCGTCATTAAGAAGGTTCAAGGGATACAGCAAACCTGAAGTGAAGCATCGGAATCTAAAACTGGACTCGCAGGAGATGTTCAAATCATAGAAATTGAGAGTGTCGGTCCTCTTGTACTTAAGTCGGCATTGGGCCATTTGTAATAAATTCGGATGCAATTTCTGTGTTTCATCGTCAATAAGAAGGTCCAAGGATACAGTAAACCTGAAGTGAAGCATCGGAATCTAAAACTGGACTCACAGGAGAGGTTCAAATCATAGAAAGTGAGAGTGTCAGTCCTCTTGTACTTAAGTCGGCATTGTGCCATTTGTATTAAATTCGGATGCAATTTCTGTGTTTCATCTGCAATAAGAAAGTCCAAGGGATACAGTAAACCTGAAGTGAAGCATCGGAATCTAAAACTAGACTCACTGGAGAGGTTCAAATCATAGAAAGTTAGAGTGTCAGTCCTCTTGCACGTAAGTCGGCATTGTGCCTTTTGTATTAAATTCGGATGCAAACTCTGTGTTTCATCGTGAATAAGAAGGTCCAAGGGATACAGTAAACCTGAAGTGAAGCATCGGAATCTAAAACTGGACTCACAGGAGAGGTTCAAATCATAGAAAGTTTGAGTGTCAGTCCTCTTGTACTTATGTCGGCATTTTGCCTTTTGAATTTAATTCCGATTCAATTTCTGTGTATCATCGTCAATAAGATGGTCCAAGGGATACAGTAAACCTTAAGCGAAGCATCGGAATCTAAAACTGGACTCACAGGAGAGGTTCAAATCATAGAGAGTGAGAGTGTCAGTCCTCTTTTACTTAAGTCGGCATTGTGCCTTTTGAATTTAATTCAGATGCAATTTCTGTGTTTCATCGTCAATAAGAAGGTCCAAGGATACAGTAAACCTGAAGTGAAGCATCGGAATCTAAAACTGGACTCACAGGAGAGGTTCAAATCATAGAAAGTGAGAGTGTCAGTCCTCTTGTACTTAAGTCGGCATTGTGCCATTTGTATTAAATTCGGATGCAATTTCTGTGTTTCATCTGCAATAAGAAAGTCCAAGGGATACAGTAAACCTGAAGTGAAGCATCGGAATCTAAAACTAGACTCACTGGAGAGGTTCAAATCATAGAAAGTTAGAGTGTCAGTCCTCTTGCACGTAAGTCGGCATTGTGCCTTTTGTATTAAATTCGGATGCAAACTCTGTGTTTCATCGTGAATAAGAAGGTCCAAGGGATACAGTAAACCTGAAGTGAAGCATCGGAATCTAAAACTGGACTCACAGGAGAGGTTCAAATCATAGAAAGTTTGAGTGTCAGTCCTCTTGTACTTATGTCGGCATTTTGCCTTTTGAATTTAATTCCGATTCAATTTCTGTGTATCATCGTCAATAAGATGGTCCAAGGGATACAGTAAACCTTAAGCGAAGCATCGGAATCTAAAACTGGACTCACAGGAGAGGTTCAAATCATAGAGAGTGAGAGTGTCAGTCCTCTTTTACTTAAGTCGGCATTGTGCCTTTTGAATTTAATTCAGATGCAATTTCTGTGTTTCATCGTCAATAAGAAGGTCCACGGGATACAGTAAACCTGAAGTGAAGCATCGGAATCTGAAAGTGCACTCACAGGAGAGGTTCAAATCATAGAAAGTGAGAGTCTCAGTCCTCTTGTACATAAGTCGCCATTGTGTCTTTTGTATTAAATTCGGATGCAATTTCTGTGTTTCATCGTCAACAAGAACGTCCAAGGGATACAGTAAACCTGAAGTATATCATCGGAATCTAAAACTGGACTCACAGGAGAGGTTCAAATCATAGAAAGTGAGAGTGTCAGACCTCTTGTACTTAAGTCGGCATTGTGTCTTTTGTATTAAATTCGGATGCAAACTCTGTGATTCATCGTAAATAAGAAGGTCCAAGGGTTACAGTAAACCTGATGTGAAGCATCGGAATCGAAAACTGGACCCACAGGAGAGGTTCAAATCATAGAAAGTTTGAGTGTCAGTCGTCTTGTACTTAAGTCGGCATTGTGCCTTTTGAATTTAATTCCGATGCAATTTCTGTGTTTCATCGTCATTAAGAAGGTTCAAGGGATACAGCAAACCTGAAGTGAAACATCGGAATCTAAAACTGGACTCGCAGGAGATGTTCAAATCATAGAAATTGAGAGTGTCGGTCCTCTTGTACTTAAGTCGGCATTGGGCCATTTGTATTAAATTCGGATGCAATTTCTGTGTTTCATCGTCAATAAGAAGGTCCAAGGATACAGTAAACCTGAAGTGAAGCATCGGAATCTAAAACTGGACTCACAGGAGAGGTTCAAATCATAGAAAGTGAGAGTGTCAGTCCTCTTATACTTAAGTCGGCATTGTGCCATTTGTATTAAATTCGGATGCAATTTCTGTGTTTCATCTTCAATAAGAAAGTCCAAGGGATACAGTAAACCTGAAGTGAAGCATCGGAATCTAAAACTAGACTCACAGGAGAGGTTCAAATCATAGAAAGTTAGAGTGTCAGTCCTCTTGCACGTAAGTCGGCATTGTGCCTTTTGTATTAAATTCGGATGCAAACTCTGTGTTTCATCGTGAATAAGAAGGTCCAAGGGATAGAGTAAAGCTGAAGTGAAGCATCGGAATCTAAAACTGGACTCACAGGAGAGGTTCAAATCATAGAAAGTTTGAGTGTCAGTCCTCTTGTACTTAAGTCGGCATTTTGCCTTTTGAATTTAATTCCGATTCAATTTCTGTGTATCATCGTCAATAAGATGGTCCAAGGGATACAGTAAACCTTAAGCGAAGCATCGGAATCTAAAACTGGACTCACAGGAGAGGTTCAAATCATAGAGAGTGAGAGTGTCAGTCCTCTTTTACTTAAGTCGGCATTGTGCCTTTTGAATTTAATTCAGATGCAATTTCTGTGTTTCATCGTCAATAAGAAGGTCCAAGGGATACAGTAAACCTGAAGTGAAGCATCGGAATCTGAAAGTGCACTCACAGGAGAGGTTCAAATCATAGAAAGTGAGAGTCTCAGTCCTCTTGTACTTAAGTCGCCATTGTGCCTTTTGTATTAAATTCGGATGCAATTTCTGTGTTTCATCGTCAACAAGAACGTCCAAGGGATACAGTAAACCTGAAGTATATCATCGGAATCTAAAACTGGACTCACAGGAGAGGTTCAAATCATAGAAAGTGAGAGTGTCAGACCTCTTGTACTTAAGTCGGCTTTGTGTCATTTGGATTATATTCGGATGCAATTTCTGTGTTTCATCGTCAATAAGAAGGTCCAAGGGATACAGTAAACCTGAAGTGAAGCATCGGAATCCAAAACTGGACTCACAGGAGAGGTTCAAATCATAGAAAGTTAGAGCGTCATTTCTTTTGCACGTAAGTCGGCATTGTGCCTTTTGTATTAAATTCGAATGCAAACTCTGTGTTTCATCGTCAATAAAAAGGTCCAAGGGATACAGTAAACCTGAAGTGAAGCATCGGAATCTAAAACTGGACTCACAGGAGAGGTTCAAAACATAGAAAGTTAGAGTGCCAGTCCTCTTGCACTTAAGTCGGCGTGGTGCCTTTTGAATTTATTCCGATGCAACTTCTGTGTTTCATCGTCAATAAGAAGGTGCAAGGTATACAGTAAACCTGAAGTGAAGCACCGGAATCTAAAACTGGGCTCACAGGAGAGGTTCAAATCATAGAAAGTGAGAGTGTCAGTCCTCTTGTACATTAGTCGCCATTGTGCCGTTTGTATTAAATTCGGATGCAATTTCTGTGTTTCGTCGTCAATAAGAAGGTCCAAGGGATACAGTAAACATGAAGTATAGCATCGGAATCTAAAACTAAAAACACAGGAGAGGTTCAAATCATAGAAAGTTAGACTGCCGGTCCTCTTGTACTTAAGTCGGAATTGTGCCTTTTGTATTAAATTCGGATGCAAACTCTGTGTTTCATCGTCAATAAGAAGATCCAAGGGATACAGTAAACCTGAAGTGAAGCATCGGAATCTAAAACTGGAATCACAGGAGATGTTCAAATCATAAAAAGTTTGATTGTCAGTCCTCTTGTACTTAAGTCGGCATTGTGCCTTTTGAATTTAATTCCGATGCAATTTCTGTGTTTCATCGTCAATAAGATGGTCCAAGGGATACAGTAAACCTTAAGCGAAGCATCGGTATCTAAAACTGGACTCACAGGAGAGGTTCAAATCATAGAGAGTGAGAGTGTCAGTCCACTTTTACTAAAGTAGGCATTGTGCCTTTTGAATTTAATTCTGATGCAATTTCTGTGTTTCATCATCAATAAGAAGGTGCAAGGGATACAGTAAACCTGAAGTGAAGCATCGGAATCTAAAACTAGACTCACAGGAGAGGTTCAAAACATAGAAAGTTAGAGTGTCAGTTCTCTTGCACTTAAGTCGGCGTGGTGCCTTTTGAATTTTATTCCGATGCAACTTCTGTGTTTCATCGTCAATAAGAAGGTGCAAGGTATACAGTAAACCTGAAGTGAAGCACCGGAATCTAAAACTGGGCTCACAGGAGATGTTCAAATCATAGAAAGTGTGAGTGTCAGTCCTCTTGTACTTTAGTCGCCATTGTGCCGTTTGTATTAAATTCGGATGTAATATCTGTGTTTCATCGTCAATAAGAAGGTCCAAAGGATACAATAAACATGAAGTATAGCATCGGAATCTAAAACTAAACTCACAGGAGAGGTTCAAATCATAGAAAGTTAGATTGTCAGTCCTCTTGTACTTAAGTCGGAATTGTGCCTTTTGTATTAAATTCGGAGTTAAACTCTGTGTTTCATCGTCAATAAGAAGATCCAAGGGAAACAGTAAACCTGAAGTGAAGCATCGGAATCTAAAACTGGAATCACAGGAGATGTTCAAATCATAAAAAGTTTGAGTGTCTGTCCTCTTGTACTTAAGTCGGCATTGTGCATTTTGAATTTAATTCCGATGCAATTTCCTTGTTTCATCGTCAATAAGATGGTCCAAGGGATACAGTAAACCTTAAGCGAAGCATCGGAATCTAAAACTGGACTCACAGGAGAGGTTCAAATCATAGAGAGTGAGAGTGTCAGTCCACTTTTACTTAAGTAGGCATTGTGCCTTTTGAATTTAATTCTGATGCAATTTCTGTGTTTCATCTTCAATAAGAAGGTCCAAGGGATACAGTAAACCTGAAGTGAAGCATCGGAATCTAAAACCGGTCTCACAGGAGAGATTCAAATCATAGATATAGTGTCACTCCTCTTGTACTTAAGTCGGTATTGTGCCTTTTGTATTAAATTCGGATGCAATTTCTGTGTTTCATCGTCAATAAGAGGGTCCAAGGGATACAGTATACCTGAAGTGAAGCATCGGAATCTAAAACTGGACTCACAGGAGAGGTTCAAATCATAGAAAGTTTGAGTATCAGTCCTCTTGTACTTAAGTCGGCATTGTGACTTTTGAATTAAAATCGGATGCAATTTCTGTGATTCTTCGTCAATAAGAAGGTCCAAGGGATACAGTAAACCTCAAATGAAGCATCAGAAGTTAAAACTGGACTCACAGGAGAGGTTCAAATCATAGAAAGTGAGAGTCTCAGTAATCTTGTACTTAAGTCGGCATTGTGCCTTTTGAATTAAATTCAGATGCAATTTCTGTGTTTCATCGTCAATAAGAAGGTCCAAGGGATACAGTAAACCTGCAGTGAAGCATCGGAATCTGAACCTGAACTCACAGGAGAGGTTCAAATCATAGAAATTGAGAGTCTCAGTCCTCTTGTACTTAAGTCGCCATCGTGCCTTTTGTATTAAATTCGAATGCAATTTCTGTGTTTCATCGTCAACAAGAACGTCCAAGGGATACAGTAAACCTGAAGTATATCATCGGAATCTAAAACTGGACTCACAGGAGAGGTTCAAATCATAGAAAGTGAGAGTGTCAGACCTCTTGTACTTAAGTCGGCATTGTGCCACTTGTATTAAATTCGGATGCAATTCCTGTGATTCATAGTCAATATGAAGGTCCAAGGGATACAGTTAACCTGAAGTGAAGCATCGGAAACCAAAACTGGACTCACAGGAGAGGGTCAAATCATAGAAAGTTAGAGTGTCAGTCCTTTTGCACGTAAGTCGGCATTGTGCCTTTTGTATTAAATTCGAATGCAAACTCTGTGTTTCATCGTCAATAAGAAGGTCCAAGGGATACAGTAAACCTGAAGTGAAGCATCGGAATCTAAAACTGGACTCACAGGAGAGGTTCAAAACATAGAAAGTTAGAGTGTCACTCCTGTTGTACTTAAGTCGGTATTGTGCCTTTTGTATTAAATTCGGATGCAATTTCTGTGTTTCATCGTCAATAAGAAGGTCCAAGGGATACAGTAAACCTGAAGTGAAGCATCGGAATCTGAAACTGAACTCACAGGAGAGGTTCAAATCATAGAAAGTGAGAGTCTCAGTCCTCTTGTACTTAAGTCGCCATTGTGCCTTTTGTATTAAATTCGAATGCAATTTCTGTGTTTCATCGTCAACAAGAACGACCAAGGGATACAGTAAACCTGAAGTATATCATCGGAATCTAAAACTGGACGCACAGGAGAGGTTCAAATCATAGAAAGTGAGAGTGTCAGACCTCTTGTACTTAAGTCGGCATTGTGCCACTTGTATTAAATTCGGATGCAATTCCTGTGATTCATAGTCAATAAGAAGGTCCAAGGTATACAGTAAACCTGAAGTGAAGCACCGAAATCTAAAACTGGGCTCACAAGAGAGGTTCATATCATAGAAAGTGAGAGTGTCAGTCCTCTTGTACTTTAGTCGCCATTGTGCCGTTTGTATTAAATTCGGATGCAATTTCTGTGTTTCATCGTTAATAAGAAGGTCCAAGGGAGACAGTAAACATGAAGTATAGCATCGGAATCTAAAACTAAACTCACAGGAGAGGTTCAAATCATAGAAAGTTAGACTGTCAGTCCTCTTGTACTTCAGTTGGAATTGTGCCTTTTGTATTAAATTCGGATGCAAACTCTGTGTTTCATCGTCAATAAGAAGATCCAAGGCATACAGTAAACCTGAAGTGAAGCATCGGAATCTAAAACTGGAATCACAGGAGATGTTCAAATCATAAAAAGTTTGCGTGTCAGTCCTCTTGTACTTAAGTCGGCATTGTGCCTTTTGAATTTAATTCCGAAGCAATTTCTGTGTTTCATCGTCAATAAGATGGTCCAAGGGATACAGTAAACCGTAAGCGAAGCATCGGAATCTAAAACTGGACTCACAGGAGAGGTTCAAATCATAGAGAGTGAGAGTGTCAGTCCACTTTTACTTAAGTAGGCATTGTGCCTTTTGAATTTAATTCTGATGCAATTTCTGTGTTTCATCGTCAATAAGTAGGTCCAAGGGATACAGTATACCTGAAGTGAAGCATCGGAATCTAAAACTGGACTCACAGGAGAGGTTCAAATCATAGAAAGTATGAGTATCAGTCCTCTTGTACTTAAGTCGGCATTGTGACTTTTGAATTAAAATCGGATGCAATTTCTGTGATTCTTCGTCAATAAGAAGGTCCAAGGGATACAGTAAACCTCAAATGAAGCATCAGAAGTTAAAACTGGACTCACAGGAGAGGTTAAAATCAATAAAAGTGAAAGTGTCGGTCCTCTTGTACTTAAGCCGCCATTGTGCCTTTTGATTAAATTCGGATGCAATTTCTGTGTTTCATCGTCAATAAGAAGGTCCAAGGGATACAGTAAACCTGAAGTGAAGCATCGGAATCTAAAACTGAACTCACAGGAGAGGTTCATATCATAGAAAGTTAGAGTGTCACTCCTCTTGTACTTAAGTCGGTATTGTGCCTTTTGTATTAAATTCGAATGCAATTTCTGTGTTTCATCGTCAATAAGAAGGTCCAAGGGATACAGTAAACCTGAAGTGAAGCATCGGAATCTAAAACAGGTCTCACAGGAGAGATTCAAATCATAGATATAGTGTCACTCCTCTTTTACTTAAGTCAGCATTTTGCCTTTTGTATTAAATTCCGATGCAATTTCTATGTTTCATCGTCAATAAGAAGGTGCAAGGTATACAGTAAACCTGAAGTGAACCATCGGAATCTAAAACCGGACTCACAGGAGAGGTTGAAATCATAGAAAGTGAGAGTGTCAGTCCTCTTGTACTTAAGTCGGCATTGTGCCATTTGTATTAAATTCGGATGCAATTCCTGTGATTCAAAGTCAATAAGAAGGTCCAAGGGATACAGTAAACCTGAATCGAAACATCCGAATCTAAAACTGGACTCACAGGAGAGGTTCAAATCATTGAAAGTTAGAGTGTCACTCCTCTTGTACTTAAGTCGGTATTGTGCCTTTTGTATTAACTTCGGATGCAATTTCTGTGTTTCATCGTCAATAAGAAGGTCCAAGGGATACAGTAAACATGAAGTGAAGCATCGGAATCAAAAACTGGACTCTTAGGAGAGGTTCAAATCATAGAATGTTAGAATGTCAGTCCTCTTGTACTTAAGTCGGCATTGTGCCTTTGAATTTATTTCCCGATGCTTTTTCTGTGTTTCATTGTCAATAAGAAGGTCCAAGGGATACAGTAAACCTGAAGTGAAGCATCGGAATCTAAAACTCGACTCACAGGTGAGGTTCAAATCATAGATAGTCACTCCTCTTGTACTTAAGTCGGTATTGTGCCTTTTGTATTAAATTCGGATGCAATTTCTGTGTTTCATCGTCAGTTAGAAGGTCCAAGGGATACAGTAAACCTGAAGAGAAGCATCGGAATCTAAAAGCGGACTCACAGGAGAGGTTCAAAACATAGAAAGTTACCGTGTCGGTCCTCTTTTACTTAAGTCAGCATTTTTCCTTTTGTATTAAATTCCGATGCAATTTCTATGTTTCATCGTCAATAAGAAGGTGCAAGGTATACAGTAAACCTGAAGTGAAGCATCGGAATCTAAAACTCGACTCACAGGTGAGGTTCAAATCATAGATAGTCACTCCTCTTGTACTTAAGTCGGCATTGTGCCATTTGTATTTAATTCGGGTGCAATTTCTGTGTTTCATCGTCAATAAGAAGATCCAAGGGATACAGTAAACCTGAAGTGAAGCATCGGAATCTAAAACTGGACTCACAGGAAAGATTCATATCATAGAAAGTGAGAGTGTCAGTCCTCTTGTACTTAAGTCTGCATTGTGGCATTTGTATTAAATTCGGATGCAATTTCTGTGTTTCATCGTCAAATAGAAGGTTAAAGGGATACAGCAAACCTGAAGTGAAGCATCGGAATCTAAAACTGGACTCGCAGGAGAGGTTCAAATCAGAGAAAGTGAGAGTGTCAGTCCTCTTGTACTTAAGTCGGCAATGTGCCATTTGTATTAAATTCGGATGCAATTTCTGTGTTTCTTCGTCAATAAGAAGGTCCAAGGGATACAGTAAACCTGAAGTGAAGCATCGGAATCTAAAACTGGACTCACAGGAGATATCTAAATCATAGAAAATGAGAGTGTCAGTCCTCTTTTACTTAAGTCAGCATTGTACCTTTTCAATTTAATTCCGATGCAATTTCTGTGATTCATCGTCAATAAGAAGGTCCAAGGGATACAGTAAACCTGAAGTGAATCATCTAAATCTAAAACTGGACTCACAGGAGAGGTTCAAATCATAGTAAGTGAGAGTGTCGGTCCACTTGTACTTAAGTCGGCATTGTGCCATTTGCATTAGATTCGGATGCAATATCTGTGTTTCATCGTCAATAATAACGTCCAAGGGATACAGTAAACCTGAAGTGAAGCATCGTAATCTAAAACTGGACTCACAGGAGAGGTTCAAATCATAGAAAGTGAAGTATCAGTCCTCTTGTACTTAAGTCGGCATTGTGCCATTTGTGTTAAATTCGGATGCATTTTCTGTGTTTCATCGTCAATAAGAAGGTCCAAGGGATACAGTAAACCTGAAGTGAAGCATCGGAATCTATAACTAGACTCACAGGTGATATCTTAATCATAGAAAGTGAGAGTGTCAGTCCTCTTTTACTTAAGTCGGCATTGTGCCTTTTGAAATTAATTCCGATGCAATTTCTGTGTTTCATCGTCAATAAGAAGGTCGAAGGGATACTGCAAACCCGATGTGAAGCATCGGAATCTAAAAGTGGACTCGCAGGAGAGGTTCAAATCAGAGAAAGTGAGAGTGTCGGTCCTCTTGTACTTAAGTCGGCATTGTGCCATTTGTATTAAGTTCGGATGCAATTTCTGTGTTCCATCGTCCATAAGAAGGTCCAAGGGATACAGTGAACCTGAAGTGAAGCATCGGAATCTAAAACTGGACTCACAGCGGAGGTTCAAATCATAGAATGTTAGAGTGTCAGTCCTCTTGTACTTAAGTCAGCATAGTGCCTTTTGTATTAAATTCTGATGCAAACTCAGTGTTTCATCGTCAATAAGAAGGTCGAAGGGATACAGTAAACCTGAAGTGAAGCATCGGAATCTAAAACTGGACTCGCAGGAGAGGTTCAATTCATAGGAAGTTAGAGTGTCAGTCCTCTTGTACTTAAGTCGGCGAGTTGCCTTTTGAATTTAATTCCGATGCAACATCTGTATTTCATCGTCAATAAGATGGTCCAAGGTATACAGTAAACCTGAAGCTAAGCATCGGAATCTAAAACTGGACTCACAGGAGAGGTTCAAATCATAGAAAATGAGAGTGTCAGTCCTCTTTTACTAAAGTCAGCATTGTACCTTTTCAATTTAATTCCGATGCAATTTCTGTGATTCATCGTCAATAAGAAGGTCCAAGGGATACAGTAAACCTGAAGTGAAGCATCGGAATTTAAAACTGGACTCACAGGAGAGGTTCCAATCATAGAAAGTGAGAGTGTCAGTCCTCTTGTACTTAAGTCGGCTTTGTGCCTTTTGTATTAAATTCGGATGCAATTTCTGTGATTCTTCGTTAATAAGAAGGTTTAAGGGATACAGTAAACCTGAAGTGAAGCATCAGAATCTAAAACTGGACTCACAGGAGAGGTTCAAATCATAGAGAGTTAGAGTGTCACTCCTCTTGTACCAAGTCGGTATTGTGCCATTTGTATTAAATTCGAACGCAATTTCTGTGTTTCATCGTCATTAAGAAGGTCCAAGGGATACAGTAAACCTGAAGTGAAGCATCGGAATCTAAAACTGGACTCACAGGAGAGGTTCAAATCATAGGAATTTAGAGTGTCAGTCCTCTTGTACTTAAGTCGGCATTGTGCCTTTTGAAATTAATTCCGATGCAATTTCTGTGTTTCATCATGAATAAGAAGGTGCAAGGTATACAGTAAACCTGAAGTGAAGCATCGGAATCTGAAACTGGACTCACAGGAAAAGTTCAAATTATAGAAAGTGAGAGGGTCAGTCCTCTTGTACTTAAGTCGCCATTGTGCCTTTTGTATTAAATTCGGATGCAGTATCTGTGTTTCATCGTCAATAAGAAGGTCCAAGGGTTACAGTAAACCTGAAGTGAAGCATCGGAATCTAAAACTGGACTCACAGGAGAGGTTCAAATCATAGAAAATTATAGTGTCAGTCCTCTTGTACTTGAGTCGGCATTGTGCCTTTTGTATCAAATTCGGATGCAAACTCTGTGTTTCATCTTCAATAACAAGGTCCAAGGGATACAGTAAACATGAAGTGAAGCATCGGAATCTAAAACTGGACTCACAGAAGGGGATCAAATCACAGAATGTTAGACTGTCAGTCCTCTTGTACTTAAGTCGGCATTGTGATTTTTGAATTTAATTCAGATGAAATTTCTGTGTTTCATCGTCAATAAGAAGGTCCAAGGGATACAGTAAACCTGAAGTGAAGCATCGGAATCTAAAACTGGACTCACAGGAGAGGTTCAAATCATAGAAAGTGAGAGTGTCAGTCCTTTTGTACTTAAGTCGGCATTGTGCCATTTGTATTAACTTCGGATGCAATTTCTGTGTTTCATCGTCAATAAGAAGGTCCAAGGGATACAGTGAACCTGAAGTGAAGCATCGGAATCTAAAACTGGACTCACAGGAGAGGTTCGAATCATAGAAAGTTAGAATGTCAGTCCTCTTGTGATTTAGTCGGCATTGTGCTTCTTGTATTAAATTCGGATGCAATTTCTGTCTTTCATCGTCAATAAGAAGGTGCAAGGTATACAGTAAACCGGAAGTCAAGCATCGGAATCTAAAACTGGACTCACAGGAGAGGTTCAAATCGTAGAAAGTGAGAGTGTCAGTACTCTTGCACTTGAGTCGGCATTGTAACATTTGTATTAAATTCGGATGCAATTTCTGTGTTTCATCGTCAATAAGAAGGTCCAAGCGATACAGTAAACCTGAAGTAAAGCATCGGAATCTAAAACTGGACTCACAGGAGAGGTTCAAGTCATAGAAAGTGAAAGTGTCTGTCCTCTTTTACTTAAGTCGGCATTGTGCCATTTGTATTAACTTCGCGTGCAATTTCAGTGTTTTATCGTCAATAAGAAGGTCCAAGGGATACAGTAAACCTGAAGTGAAGCATCGGAATCTAAACCTGGACTCACAGGAAAGGTTCAAATCATAGAAAGTGAGAGTGTCAGTCCTCTTGTACTTAAGTCGCCATTGTGGCATTTGTATTAAATTCAGATGCAATTTCTGTGTTTCATCGTCAATAAGAAGGTCCAAGGGATACAGTAAACCAGAAGTGAAGCATCGGAATCTAAAACTGGACTCGCAGGAGAGGTTCAAATCATAGAAAGTTAGAGTGTCACTCCTCTTGTACTTGAGTTGGTATTGTGCCTGTTGTATTAAATTCGGGTGCAATTTCTGTGTTTCATCGTCAATACGAAGCTCCAAGGGATACAGTAAACCTGAAGTGAAGCATCGGAATCTAAAACTGGACTCACAGGAGAGGTTCGAATCATAGAAAGTTAGAATGTCAGTCCTCTTGTGATTTAGTCGGCATTGTGCTTCTTGTATTAAATTGGGATGCAATTTCTGTCTTTCATCGTCAATAAGAAGGTGCAAGGTATACAGTAAACCTGAAGTCAAGCATCGGAATCTAAAACTGGACTCACAGGAGAGGTTCAAATCATAGAAAATGAGAGTGTCAGTCCTCTTGTACTTAAGTCGGCATTGCGACATTTGTGTTAAATTCGGATGCAATTTCTGTGTTTCATCGTCAATAAGCAGGTCCTAGGGATACAGTAAACCTGAAGTGAAGCATCGGAATCTAAAACTGGACTCACAGGAGAGGTTCAAATCATAGAAAGTTAGAGTGTCTGTCCTCTTGTACTTAAGTCGGCATTGTACCTTTTGTATTAAATTCGGTTGCAAACTCTGTGTTTGATCGTCAATAAGAAGGTCCAAGGGATACAGCAAACCTGAAGTGAAACATCGGAATCTAAAGCTGGACTCGCAGGAGAGGTTCAAATCATAGAAAGTGAGAGTGTCAGTCCTCTTTACTTAAGTCGGCATTGTGCCTTTTGAATTTAATTCCGATGCAATTTCTGTGTTTCATCGTGAATAAGAAGGTGCAAGGGATACAGTAAACTTGAAGTGAAGCATCGGAATCTAAAACTGTACTCACAGGAGAGATTCAAATCATAGAAAGTGAGAGTGTCAGTCCTCTTCTACGTAGGTCGGCATTGTGCATTTTGAATTTATTTCCGATGCAATTTCTGTGTTTCATCGTCAATAAGAAGGTCCAAGGGATACAGTAAACTTGAAGTGAAGCATCGGAATCTAAAACTGTACTCACAGGAGAGATTCAAATCATAGAAAGTTATAGTGTCACTCCTCTTGTACTTAAGTCGGTATTGTGCCTTTTGTATTAAATTCGGATGCAATTTCTGTGTTTCATCGTCAATAAGAAGGTCCAAGGGATACAGTAAACCTTAAGTGAAGCATCGGTATCTAAAACTGAACTTGCAGGAGAGGTTCAAATCATAGAGTGTTAGAGTGTCAGTCCTCTTTTACTTAAGTCGGCATTGTGCCTTTTGTGTTAAATTCGGATGCAATTTCTGTGTTTCATCGTCAATAAGGAGGTCCAAGGGATACAGTAAACCTGAAGTGAAGCATCAGAATCTAAAACTGGACACACAGGAGTGGTTCAAATCATAGAATGTTAGAGTGTCAGTCCTCTTTACTTAAGTCGGCATTGTGCCTTTTGTATTAAATTCCGATGCAATTTCAGTGCTTCATCGTCAATCAGAAGGTGCAAGGTATACAGTAAACCTAAAGTGAAGCATCGGAATCTGAAACTGGACTCACAGGAGAGGTTCAAATCATAGAAAGAGAGAGTGTCAGTCCTCTTGTACTTAAGTCGCCATTGTGCCTCTTGTATTAAATTCGGATGCAATTTCTGTGTTTCATCGTCAATAAGAATTTCCAAGGGATACAGTAATCCTGAAGTGAAGAAACGGAATCTAAAACTGGACTCACAGGAGAGGTTCAAATCATAGAAAGTGAGAGCGTCAGTCCTCTTTACTTAAGTCGGCATTGTGCCTTTTGAATTTAATTCCGATGCAATTTCTGTGTTTCATCGTCAATAAGAAGGTGCAAGGTATACAGTAAACCTGAAGTGAAGCATCAGAATCTAAAACCGGACTCACAGGAGAGGTTCAAATCATAGAAAGTGAGAGTGTCAGTCCTCTTCTACTTAGGTCGGCATTGTGAATTTTGAATTTAATTCCGATGCAATTTCTGTGTTTCATCGTCAATAAGAAGGTCCAAGGGATACAGTAAACCTGAAGTGAAGCATCGGAATCTAAAACTGTACTCACAGGAGAGATTCAAATCATAGAAAATTAGTGTGTCACTCCTCTTGTACTTAAGTCGGTATTGTGCCTTTTGTATTAAATTCGGATGCAATTTCTGTGTTTCATCGTCAATAAGAAGGTCCAAGTGATACAGTAAACCTGAAGTGAAGCATCAGAATCTAAAACTGGACTCACAGGAGAGGTTCAAATCATAGAAAGTTAGAGTGTCAGTCCTCTTTTACTTAAGTCGGCATTGTGCCTTTTGTATTAAATTCCGATGCAATTTCTGTGTTTCATCGTCAATCAGAAGGTGCAAGGTATACAGTAAACCTAAAGTGAAGCATCGGAATCTGAAACTGGACTCACAGGAGAGGTTCAAATCATAGAAAGAGAGAGTGTCAGTCCTCTTTTACTTAAGTCGGCATTGTGCCTTTTGTATTAAATTCCGATGCAATTTCTGTGTTTCATCGTCAATCAGAAGGTGCAAGGTATACAGTAAACCTAAAGTGAAGCATCGGAATCTGAAACTGGACTCACAGGAGAGGTTCAAATCATGGAAAGAGAGAGTGTCAGTCCTCTTGTACTTTGGTCGCCATTGTGCCTCTTGTATTAAATTCGGATGCAATTTCTGTGTTTCATCGTCAATAAGAATTTCCAAGGGATACAGTAAACCTGAAGTGAAGCATCGGAATCTAAACCTGGACTCACAGGAAAGGTTCAAATCATAGAGAGTGAGAGTGTCAGTCCTCTTGTACTTAAGTCGGCATTGTGGCATTTGTATTAAATTCAGATGCAATTTCTGTGTTTCATCGTCAATAAGAAGGTCCAAGGGATACAGTAAACCTGAAGTGAAGCATCGGAATCTAAAACTGGACTCGCAGGAGAGGTTCAAATCATAGAAAGTTAGAGTGTCACTCCTCTTGTACTTGAGTTGGTATTGTGCCTGTTGTATTAAATTCGGGTGCAATTTCTGTGTTTCATCGTCAATACGAAGCTCCAAGGGATACAGTAAACCTGAAGTGAAGCATCGGAATCTAAAACTGGACTCACAGGAGAGGTTCAAATCATAGAAATTTAGAGTGTCAGTCCTCTTTTACTTAAGTCGGCATTGTGCCTTTTGTATTAAATTCCGATGCAAATTCTGTGTTTCATCGTCAATCAGAAGGTGCAAGGTATACAGTAAACCTAAAGTGAAGCATTGGAATCTGAAACTGGACTCACAGGAGAGGTTCAAATCATAGAAAGAGAGAGTGTCAGTCCTCTTGTACTTAAGTCGCCATTGTGCCTCTTGTATTAAATTCGGATGCAATTTGTGTGTTTCATCGTCAATAAGAATTTCCAAGGGATACAGTAAACCTGAAGTGAAGCATCGGAATCTAAACCTGGACTCACAGGAAAGGTTCAAATCATAGAAAGTGAGAGTGTCAGTCCTCTTGTACTTAAGTCGGCATTGTGGCATTTGTATTAAATTCAGATGCAATTTCTGTGTTTCATCGTCAATAAGAAGGTCCAAGGGATACAGTAAACCTGAAGTGAAGCATCGGAATCTAAAACTGGACTCGCAGGAGAGGTTCAAATCATAGAAAGTTAGAGTGTCACTCCTCTTGTACTTGAGTTGGTATTGTGCCTGTTGTATTAAATTCGGGTTCAATTTCTGTGTTTCATCGTCAATACGATGCTCCAAGGGATACAGTAAACCTGAAGTGAAGCATCGGAATCTAAAACTGGACTCACAGGAGAGGTTCAAATCATAGAAAATGAGAGTGTCAGTCCTCTTGTACTTAAGTCGGAATTGCGACATCTGTGTTAAATTCGGATGCAATTTCTGTGTTTCATCGTCAATAAGCAGGTCCTAGGGATACAGTAAACCTAAAGTGAGGCATCGGAATCTAAAACTGGACTCACAGGAGAGGTTCAAATCATAGAAAGTGAGGGTGTCAGTCCTCTTGTACTTAAGCCGCCATTGTGATTTTTGTATTTAATTCCGATGCAATTTCTGTGTTTCATCGTCAATAAGAAGGTCCAAGGGATACAGAAAACCTGAAGTGAAGCATCGGAATCTAAAACTGTACTCACAGGAGAGATTCAAATCATAGAAAGTGAGAGTGTCACTCCTCTTGTACTTAAGTCGGTATTGTGCCTTTTGTATTAAATTCGGATGCGATTTCTGTGTTTCATTGTCAATAAGAAGGTCCAAGGGATACAGTAAACCTTAAGTGAAGCATCGGAATCTAAAACTGGACTTGCAGGAGAGGTTCAAATCATAGAGTGTTAGACTGTCAGTCCTCTTTTACTTAAGTCGGCATTGTGCCTTTTGTATTAAATTCGGATGCAATTTCTGTGTTTCATCGTCAATAAGAAGGTCCAAGGAATACAGTAAACCTGAAGTGAAGCATCAGAATCTAAAACTGGACTCACAGGAGAGGTTCAAATCATAGAAAGATAGAGTGTCAGTCCTCTTTTACTTAAGTCGGCATTGTGCCTTTTGTATTAAATTCCGATGCAATATCTGTGTTTCATCGTCAATCAGAAGGTGCAAGGTATACAGTAAACCTAAAGTGAAGCATCGGAATCTGAAACTGGACTCACAGGAGAGGTTCAAATCATAGAAAGAGAGAGTGTCAGTCCTCTTGTACTTAAGTCGCCATTGTGCCTCTTGTATTAAATTCAGATGCAATATCTGTGTTTCATCGTCAATAAGAATTTCCAAGGGATACAGTAACCCTGAAGTGAAGCATCGGAATCTAAACCTGGACTCACAGGAAAGGTTCAAATAATAGAAAGTGAGAGTGTCAGTCCTCTTGTACTTAAGTCGGCATTGTGGCATTTGTATTAAATTCAGATGCAATTTCTGTGTTTCATCGTCAATAAGAAGGTCCAAGGGATACAGTAAACCTGAAGTGAAGCATCGGAATCTAAAACTGGACTCGCAGGAGAGGTTCAAATAATAGAAAGATAGAGTGTCACTCCTCTTGTACTTGAGTTGGTATTGTGCCTGTTGTATTAAATTCGGGTGCAATTTCTGTGTTTCATCGTCAATACGAAACTCCAAGGGATACAGTAAACCTGAAGTGAAGCATCGGAATCTAAAACTGGACTCACAGGAGAGGTTCAAATCATAGAAAGTGAGAGTGTCAGTCCTCTTGTACTTAAGCCGCCATTGTGAATTTTGTATTAAATTCGGATGCAATTTCTGTGTTTCATCGTCAATAAGAAGGTCCAAGGGATACAGTAAGCCTGAAGTGAAGCATCGGAATCCTAAACTGGACTCACAGGAGAGGTTTAAATCATAGAAAGTTATAGTGTCTGTCCTCTTGTACTTAAGTCGGCATTGTACCTTTTGTATTAAATTCGGTTGCAAACTTTGTGTTTCATCGTCAATAAGAAGGTCCAAGGGATACAGCAAACCTGAAGTGAAACATCGGAAACTAAAACTGGACTCACAGGAGAGGTTCAAATCATAGAAAGTGAAAGTGTCAGTCCTCTTTACTTAAGTCGGCATAGTGCCTTTTGAATTTAAGTCTGATGCAATTTGTGTGTTTCATCGTCAATAAGAAGTTGCAAGGTATACAGTAAACCTGAAGTGAAGCATCAGAATCTAAAACCGGACTCACAGGAGAGGTTCAAATCATAGAAAGTGGGAGTGTCAGTCCTCTTCTACTTAGGTCGGCATTGTGCCTTTTGTATTAAATTTGGATGCAATTTCTGTGTTTCATCGTCAATAAGAAGGTCCAAGGGATACAGTAAACCTGAATTGAAGCATCAGAATCTAAAACTGGACTCACAGGAGAGGTTCAAATCATAGAATGTTAGAGTGTCAGTCCTCTTTTACTTAGGTCGGCATTGTGCCTTTTGTATTAAATTCCGATGCAATTTCTGTGTTTCATCGTCAATCAGAAGGTGCAAGGTATACAGTAAACCTAAAGTGAAGCATCGGAATCTGAAACTGGACTCACAGGAGAGGTTCAAATCATAGAAAGAGAGAGTGTCAGTCCTCTTGTACTTAAGTCGCCATTGTGCCTCTTGTATTAAATTCGGATGCAATTTCTGTGTTTCATCGTCAATAAGAATTTCCAAGGGATACAGTAAACCTGAAGTGAAGAATCGGAATCTAATACTGGACTCACAGGAGAGGTTCAAATCATGGAAAGTGAGAGTGTCAGTCCTCTTTACTTAAGTCGGCATTGTGCCTTTTGAATTTAATTCCGATGCAATTTCTGTGTTTCATCGTCAATAAGAAGGTCCAAGGGATACAGTAAACCTGAAGTGAAGCATCGGAATCTAAAACTGGACTTGCAGTTGAGGTTCAAATCATAGAAAGTTAGAGTGTCAGTCCTCTTTTACTTAAGTCGGCATTGTGCCTTTTGTATTAAATTCCGATGCAATTTCTGTGTTTCATCGTCAATCAGAAGGTGCAAGGTATACAGTAAACCTAAAGTGAAGCATCGGAATCTGAAACTGGACTCACAGGAGAGGTTCAAAACATAGAAAGAGAGAGTGTCAGTCCTCTTGTACTTAAGTCGCCATTGTGCCTCTTGTATTAAATTCGGATGCAATTTCTGTGTTTCATCGTCAATAAGAATTTCCAATTGATACAGTAAACCTGAAGTGAAGCATCGGAATCTAAAACTGGACTTGCAGGAGAGGTTCAAATCATAGAGTGTTAAACAGTCAGTCCTCTTTTACTTAAGTCGGCATTGTGCCTTTTGTATTAAATTCGGATGCAATTTCTGTGTTTCATCGTTAGTAAGAATTTCCAAGGGATACAGTAAACCTGAAGTGAAGCATCGGAATCGAAACCTGGACTCACAGGAAAGGTTCAAATCATAGAAAGTGAGAGTGTCAGTCCTCTTGTACCTAAGTCGGCATTGTGGCATTTGTATTAAATTCAGATGCAATTTCTGTGTTTCATCGTCAATTAGAAGGTCCAAGGGATACAGTAAACCTGAAGTGAAGCATCGGAATCTAAAACTGGACTCGCAGGAGAGGTTCAAATCATAGAAAGATAGAGTGTCACTCCTCTTGTACTTGAGTTGGTATTGTGCCTGTTGTATTAAATTCGGGTGCAATTTCTGTGTTTCATCGTCAATACGAAACTCCAAGGGATACAGTAAACCTGAAGTGAAGCATCGGAATCTAAAACTGGACTCACAGGAGAGGTTCAAATCATAGAAAGTGAGAGTGTCAGTCCTCTTGTACTTAAGCCGCCATTGTGAATTTTGTATTAAATTCGGATGCAATTTCTGTGTTTCATCGTCAATAAGAAGGTCCAAGGGATACAGGAAGCCTGAAGTGAAGCATCGGAATCCTAAACTGGACTCACAGGAGAGGTTTAAATCATAGAAAGTTATAGTGTCTGTCCTCTTGTACTTAAGTCGGCATTGTACCTTTTGTATTAAATTCGGTTGCAAACTTTGTGTTTCATCGTCAATAAGAAGGTCCAAGGGATACAGCAAACCTGAAGTGAAACATCGGAAACTAAAACTGGACTCACAGGAGAGGTTCAAATCATAGAAAGTGAAAGTGTCAGTCCTCTTTTACTTAGGTCGGCATTGTGCCTTTTGTATTAAATTCCGATGCAATTTCTGTGTTTCATCGTCAATCAGAAGGTCCAAGGTATACAGTAAACCTAAAGTGAAGCATCGGAATCTGAAACTGGACTCACAGGAGAGGTTCAAATCATAGAAAGAGAGAGTGTCAGTCCTCTTGTACTTAAGTCGCCATTGTGCCTCTTGTATTAAATTCGGATGCAATTTCTGTGTTTCATCGTCAATAAGAATTTCCAAGGGATACAGTAAACCTGAAGTGAAGAATCGGAATCTAAAACTGGACTCACAGGAGAGGTTCAAATCATGGAAAGTGAGAGTGTCAGTCCTCTTTACTTAAGTCGGCATTGTGCCTTTTGAATTTAATTCCGATGCAATTTCTGTGTTTCATCGTCAATAAGAAGGTCCAAGGGATACAGTAAACCTGAAGTGAAGCATCAGAATCTAAAACTGGACTTGCAGGAGAGGTTCAAAGCATAGAGTGTTAGACTGTCAGTCCTCTTTTACTTAAGTCGGCATTGTGCCTTTTGTATTAAATTCGGATTCAATTTATGTGTTTCATCGTCAATAAGAAGGTCCAAGGGATACAGTAAACCTGAAGTGAAGCATCAGAATCTAAAACTGGACTCACAGGTGAGGTTCAAATCATAGAAAGTTAGAGTGTCACTCCTCTTGTACTTAAGTCGGTATTGTGCCTTTTGTATTAAATTCGGATGCAATTTCTGTGTTTCATCGTCAATAAGAAGGTCCAAGGGATACAGTAAACCTTAAGTGAAGCAACGGAATCTAAAACTGGACTTGCAGGAGAGGTTCAAATCATAGAGATTTAGACTGTCAGTCCTCTTTTACTTAAGTCGGCATTGTGCTATTTGTATTAAATTCGGATGCAATTTCTGTGTTTCAACGTCAATAAGAAAGTCCAAGGAATACAGTAAACCTGAAGTGAAGCATCAGAATCTAAAACTGGACTCACAGGAGAGGTTCAAATCATAGAAAGTTAGAGTGTCAGTCCTCTTTTACTTAAGTCGGCGTTGTGCCTTTTGTATTAAATTCCGATGCAATTTCTGTGTTTCATCGTCAATCAGAAGGTGCAAGGTATACAGTAAACCTAAAGTGAAGCATCGGAATCTGAAACTGGACTCACAGGAGAGGTTCAAATCATAGAAAGAGAGAGTGTCAGTCCTCTTGTACTTAAGTCGCCATTGTGCCTCTTGTATTAAATTCGGATGCAATTTCTGTGTTTCATCGTCAATAAGAATTTCCAATTGATACAGTAAACCTGAAGTGAAGCATCGGAATCTAAACCTGCACTCACAGGAAAGGTTCAAATCATAGAAAGTGAGAGTGTCAGTCCTCTTGTACTTAAGTCGGCATTGTGGCATTTGTATTAAATTCAGATGCAATTTCTGTGTTTCATCGTCAATAAGAAGGTCCAAGGGATACAGTAAACCTGAAGTGAAGCATCGGAATCTAAAACTGGACTCGCAGGAGAGGTTCAAATCATAGAAAGATAGAGTGTCACTCCTCTTGTACTTGAGTTGGTATTGTGCCTGTTGTATTAAATTCGGGTGCAATTTCTGTGTTTCATCGTCAATACGAAGCTCCAAGGGATACAGTAAACCTGAAGTGAAGCATCGGAATCTAAAACTGGACTCACAGGAGAGGTTCAAATCATAGAAAGTGAGAGTGTCAGTCCTCTTGTACTTAAGCCGTTATTGTGAATTTTCTATTAAATTCGGATGCAATTTCTGTGTTTCATCGTCAATAAGAAGGTCCAAGGGATACAGTAAACCTGAAGTGAAGCATCGGAATCTTAACCTGGACTCACAGGAGAGGTTGAAATCATAGAAAGTTATAGTGTCTGTCCTCTTGTACTTAAGTCGGCAATGTACCTTTTGTATTAAGTTCGGTTGCAAACTCTGTGTTTCATCGTCAATATGAAGGTCCAAGGGATACAGCAAAACTGAAGTGAAACATCGGAATCTAAAACTGGACTCACAGGAGAGGTTCAAATCATAGAAAGTGAAAGTGTCAGTCCTCTTTACTTAAGTCGGCATTGTGCCCTTTGAAATTAATTCTGATGCAATTTCCGTGTTTCATCGTCAATAAGAAGCTGCACGGTATACAGTAAACCTGAAGTGAAGCATCAGAATCTAAAACCGGACTCACAGGAGAGGTTCAAATCATAGAAAGTGAGAGTGTCAGTCCTCTTCTACTTAGGTCGGCATTGTGCCTTTTCAATTTAATTCCGATGCAATTTCTGTGTTTCATCGTCAATAAGAAGGTCCAAGGGATACAGTAAACCTGAAGTGAAGCATCGGAATCTAAAACTGTACTCACAGGAGAGATTCAAATCATAGAAAGTTAGAGTGTCACTCCTCTTGTACTTAAGTCGGTATTGTGCCTTTTGTATTAAATTCGGATGCAATTTCTGTGTTTCATCGTCAATAAGAAGGTACAAGGGATACAGTAAACCTTAAGTGAAGCATCGGAATCTAAAACTGGACTTGCAGGAGAGGTTCAAATCATAGAGTGTTAGACTGTCAGTCCTCTTTTACTTAAGTCGGCATTGTGCCTTTTGTATTAAATTCAGATGCAATTTCTGTGTTTCATCGTCAATAAGAAGGTCCAAGGGATACAGTAAACCTGAAGTGAAGCATCAGAATCTAAAACTGGACTCACAGGAGAGGTTCAAATCATAGAAAGTTAGAGTGTCAGTCCTCTTTTACTTAAGTCGGCATTGTGCCTTTTGTATTAAATTCCGATGCAATTTCTGTGTTTCATCGTCAATCAGAAGGTGCAAGGTATACAGTAAACCTAAAGTGAAGCATCGGAATCTGAAACTGGACTCACAGGAGAGGTTCAAATCATAGAAAGAGAGAGTGTCAGTCCTCTTGTACTTAAGTCGCCATTGTGCCTCTTGTATTAAATTCGGATGCAATTTCGGTGTTTCATCGTCAATAAGAATTTCCAAGGGATACAGTAAACCTGAAGTGAAGCATCGGAATCTAAACCTGGACTCACAGGAAAGGTTCAAATCATAGAAAGTGAGAGTGTCAGTCCTCTTGTACTTAAGTCGGCATTGTGGCATTTGTATTAAATTCAGATGCAATTTCTGTGTTTCATCGTCAATAAGAAGGTCCAAGGGATACAGTAAACCTGAAGTGAAGCATCGGAATCTAAAACTGGACTCGCAGGAGAGGTTCGAATCATAGAAACTTAGAATGTCAGTCCTCTTGTGATTTAGTCGGCATTGTGCTTCTTGTATTAAATTCGGATGCAATTTCTGTCTTTCATCGTCAATAAGAAGGTGCAAGGTATGCAGTAAACCTGAAGTCAAGCATCGGAATCTAAAACTGGACTCACAGGAGAGGTTCAAATCATAGAAAATGAGAGTGTCAGTCCTTTTGTACTTAAGTCGGCATTGCGCCATTTGTGTTAAATTCGGATGCAATTTCTGTGTTTCATCGTCAATAAGCAGGTCCTAGGGATACAGTAAACCTGAAGTGAAGCATCGCAATCTAAAACTGGACTCACAGGAGAGGTTCAAATCATAGAAAGTGAGAGTGTCAGTCCTCTTGTACTTAAGCCGCCATTGTGATTTTTGTATTTAATTCCGATGCAATTTCTGTGTTTCATCGTCAATAAGAAGGTCCAAGGGATACAGTAAATCTGAAGTGAAGCATCGGAATCTAAAACTGTACTCACAGGAGAGATTCAAATCATAGAAAGTTAGAGTGTCACTCCTTTGTACTTAAGTCGGTATTGTGCCTTTCGTATTAAATTCGGATGCAATTTTTGTGTTTCATCGTCAATATGAAGGTCCAAGGGATACAGTAAACCTTAAGTGAAGCATCGGAATCTAAAACTGGACTTGCAGGAGAGGTTCAAATCATAGAGTGTTAGACTGTCAGTCCTCTTTTACTTAAGTCGGCATTGTGCCTTTTGTATTAAATTCGGATGCAATCTCTGTGTTTCATCGTCAATAAGAAGGTCCAAGGGATACAGTAAACCTGAAGTGAAGCATCAGAATCTAAAACTGGACTCACAGGAGAGGTTCAAGTCATAGAATGTTAGAGTGTCAGTCCTCTTTTACTTAAGTCGGCATTGTGCCTTTTGTATTAAATTCCGATGCAATTTCTGTGTTTCATCGTCAATCAGAAGATGCAAGGTATACAGTAAACCTAAAGTGAAGCATCGGAATCTGAAACTGGACTCACAGGAGAGGTTCAAATCGTAGAAAGAGAGAGTGTCAGTCCTCTTGTACTTAAGTCGCCATTGTGCCTCTTCTATTAAATTCGGATTCAATTTCTGTGTTTCATCGTCAATAAGAATTGCCAAGGGATACAGTAAACCTGAAGTGAAGCATCGGAATCTAAACCTGGACTCACAGGAAAGGTTTAAATCATAGAAAGTGAGAGTGTCAGTCCTCTTGTACTTAAGTCGGCATTGTGGCATTTGTATCAAATTCAGAGGCAATTTCTGTGTTTCATCGTCAATAAGAAGGTCCAAGGGATACAGTAAACCTGAAGTGAAGCATCGGAATCTAAAACTGGACTCGCAGGAGAAGTTCAAATCATAGAATGTTAGAGTGTCACTCCTCTTGTACTTGAGTTGGTATTGTGCCTGTTGTATTAAATTCGGGTGCAATTTCTCTGTTTGATCGTCAATACGAAGCTCCAAGGGATACAGTAAACCTGAAGTGAAGCATCGGAATCTAAAACTGGACTCACAGGAGAGGTTCGAAACATAGAAACTTAGAATGTCAGCCCTCTTGTGATTTAGTCGGCATTGTGCTTCTCTTATTAAATTCGGATGCAATTTCTGTCTTTCATCGTCAATAAGATGGTGCAAGGTATACAGTAAACCTGAAGTCAAGCATCGGAATCTAAAACTGGACTCACAGGAGAGGTTCAAATCATAGAAAATGTGAGTGTCAGTCCTCTTGTACTTAAGTCGGCATTGCGACATTTGTGTTAAATTTGGATGCAATATCTGTGTTTCATCGTCAATAAGCAGGTCCTAGGGATACAGTAAACCTGAAGTGAAACATCGGAATCTAAAACTGGACTCACAGGAGAGGTTCAAATCATAGAAAGTTAGAGTGTCTGTCCTCTTGTACTTAAGTCGGCATTGTACTTTTTGTATCAAATTCGGTTGCAAACTCTGTGTTTCATCGTCAATAAGAAGGTCCAAGGTATACAGCAAACCTGAAGTGAAACATCGGAATCTAAAACTGGACTCACAGGAGAGGTTCAAATCATAGAAAGTGAGAGTGTCAGTCCTCTTTACTTAAGTCGGCATTGTGCCTTTTGAATTTAATTCTGATGCAATTTTCGTGTTTCATCGTCAATAAGAAGCTGCAAGGTATACAGTGAACCTGAAGTGAAGCATCAGAATCTAAAACCGGACTCACAGGAGTGGTTCAAATCATAGAAAGTGCGAGTGTCAGTCCTCTTCTACTTAGGTCGGCATTGTGCCTTTTGAATTTAATTCCGATGAATTTCTGTGTTTCATCGTCAATAAGAAGGTCCAAGGGATACTGTAAACCTGAAGTGAAGCATCGGAATCTAAAACTGTACTCACAGGAGAGATTCAAATCATAGAAAGTTAGAGTGTCACTCCTCTTGTACTTAAGTCGGTATTGTGCCTTTTGTATTAAATTCGGATGCAATTTCTGTGTTTCATCGTCAATAACAAGGTCCAAGGGATACAGTAAACCTTAAGTGAAGCATCGGAATCTAAAACTGGACTTGCAGGAGAGGTTCAAATCATAGAGTGCTAGAGTGTCAGTCCTCTTTTAATTAAGTCGGCATTGTGCCTTGTGTATTAAATTCCGATGCAATTTCTGTGTTTCATCGTCAATCAGAAGGTGCAAGGTACACAGTAAACCTAAAGTGAAGCATCGGAATCTAAAACTGGACTCACAGGAGAGGTTCAAATCATAGAAAGTGATAGTGTCAGTCCTCTTGTACTTAAGTCGCCATTGTGATTTTTGTATTAAATTCGGAAGCAATTTCTGTGTTTCATCGTCAATACGAAGGTCCAAGGGATACAGTAAACCTTGAAGTGAAGCATCGGATTCTTTAACTGGATTCACAGGAGTGGTTCAAATCATAGAAAGTTAGAGTGACAGTCCTCTTGTACTTAAGTCGGCATTGTACCTTTTGTATTAAATTCGGTTGCAAACTCTGTGTTTCATCGTCAATAAGAAGGTCCAAGGGATACAGTAAACCTGAAGTGAAGCATCGGAATGTAAAACTGGACTCACAGGAGAGGTTCAAATCATAGAAAGTGAGAGTGTCAGTCCTCTTGTACTTAAGTCGGCATTGTGCATTTTGAATTTAATTGCGATACAATTCCTGTGTTTCATCGCCAATAAGAAGAAGCAGGGTATACAGTAAACCTGAGGTGAAGCATCGGAATCTAAAACTGGACTCACGGGAGAGGTTCAAATCATAGAAAATGAGAGTGTCAGTCCTCTTGTACTTAAGTCGGCATTGTGGCATTTGTATTAAATTCAGATGCAATTCCTGTGTTTCATCGTCAATAAGAAGGTCCAAGGGATACAGTAAATCTGAAGTGAAGCATCGGAATCTAAAACTGTACTCACAGGAGAGATTCAAATCATAGAAAGTTAGAGTGTCACTCCTTTGTACTTAAGTCGGTATTGTGCCTTTCGTATTAAATTCGGATGCAATTTTTGTGTTTCATCGTCAATAAGAAGGTCCAAGGGATACAGTAAACCTTAAGTGAAGCATCGGAATCTAAAACTGGACTTGCAGGAGAGGTTCAAATCATAGAGTGTTAGACTGTCAGTCCTTTTTTACTTAAGTCGGCATTGTGCCTTTTGTATTAAATTCGGATGCAATCTCTGTGTTTCATCGTCAATAAGAAGGTCCAAGGGATACAGTAAACCTGAAGTGAAGCATCAGAATCTAAAACTGGACTCACAGGAGAGGTTCAAATCATAGAATGTTAGAGTGTCAGTCCTCTTTTACTTAAGTCGGCATTGTGCCTTTTGTATTAAATTCCGATGCAATTTCTGTGGTTCATCGTCAATCAGAAGATGCAAGGTATACAGTAAACCTAAAGTGAAGCATCGGAATCTGAAACTGGACTCACAGGAGAGGTTCAAATCGTAGAAAGAGAGAGTGTCAGTCCTCTTGTACTTAAGTCGCCATTGTGCCTCTTCTATTAAATTCGGATTCAATTTCTGTGTTTCATCGTCAATAAGAATTTCCAAGGGATACAGTAAACCTGAAGTGAAGCATCGGAATCTAAACCTGGACGCACAGGAAAGGTTTAAATCATAGAAAGTGAGAGTGTCAGTCCTCTTGTACTTAAGTCGGCATTGTGGCATTTGTATCAAATTCAGAGGCAATTTCTGTGTTTCATCGTCAATAAGAAGGTTTAAGGGATACAGTAAACCTGAAGTGAAGCATCGGAATCTAAAACTGGACTCGCAGGAGAGGTTCAAATCATAGAAAGTTAGAGTGTCACTCCTCTTGTACTTGAGTTGGTATTGTGCCTGTTGTATTAAATTCGGGTGCAATTTCTCTGTTTGATCGTCAATACGAAGCTCCAAGGGATACAGTAAACCTGAAGTGAAGCATCGGAATCTAAAACTGGACTCACAGGAGAGGTTCGAATCATAGAAACTTAGAATGTCAGCCCTCTTGTGATTTAGTCGGCATTGTGCTTCTCTTATTAAATTCGGATGCAATTTCTGTCTTTCATCGTCAATAAGATGGTGCAAGGTATACAGTAAACCTGAAGTCAAGCATCGGAATCTAAAACTGGACTCACAGGAGAGGTTCAAATCATAGAAAATGTGAGTGTCAGTCCTCTGGTACTTAAGTAAGCATTGCGACATTTGTGTTAAATTTGGATGCAATTTCTGTGTTTCATCGTCAATAAGCAGGTCCTAGGGATACAGTAAACCTGAAGTGAAACATCGGAATCTAAAACTGGACTCACAGGAGAGGTTCAAATCATAGAAAGTTAGAGTGTCTGTCCTCTTGTACTTAAGTCGGCATTGTACCTTTTGTATCAAATTCGGTTGCAAACTCTGTGTTTCATCGTCAATAAGAAGGTCCAAGGTATACAGCAAACCTGAAGTGAAACATCGGAATCTAAAACTGGACTCACAGGAGAGGTTCAAATCATAGAAAGTAAGAGTGTCAGTCCTCTTTACTTAAGTCGGCATTGTGCCTTTTGAATTTAATTCTGATGCAATTTCCGTGTTTCATCGTCAATAAGAAGCTGCAAGGTATACAGTAAACCTGAAGTGAAGCATCAGAATCTAAAACCGGACTCACAGGAGAGGTTCAAATCATAGAAAGTGGGAGTGTCAGTCCTCTTCTACTTAGGTCGGCATTGTGCCTTTTGAATTTAATTCCGATGAATTTCTGTGTTTCATCGTCAATAAGAAGGTCCAAGGGATACTGTAAACCTGAAGTGAAGCATCGGAATCTAAAACTGTACTCACAGGAGAGATTCAAATCATAGAAAGTTAGAGTGTCACTCCTCTTGTACTTAAGTCGGTATTGTGCCTTTTGTATTAAATTCGGATGCAATTTCTGTGTTTCATCGTCAATAACAAGGTCCAAGGGATACAGTAAACCTTAAGTGAAGCATCGGAATCTAAAACTGGACTTGCAGGAGAGGTTCAAATCATAGAGTGCTAGAGTGTCAGTCCTCTTTTAATTAAGTCGGCATTGTGCCTTGTGTATTAAATTCCGATGCAATTTCTGTGTTTCATCGTCAATCAGAAGGTGCAAGGTATACAGTAAACCTAAAGTGAAGCATCGGAGTCTAAAACTGGACTCACAGGAGAGGTTCAAATCATAGAAAGTGATAGTGTCAGTCCTCTTGTACTTAAGTCGCCATTGTGATTTTTGTATTAAATTCGGAAGCAATTTCTGTGTTTCATCGTCAATAAGAAGGTCCAAGGGATACAGTAAACCTTGAAGTGGAGCATCGGATTCTTTAACTGGATTCACAGGAGTGGTTCAAATCATGGAAAGTTAGAGTGACAGTCCTCTTGTACTTAAGTCGGCATTGTACCTTTTGTATTAAATTCGGTTGCAAACTCTGTGTTTCATCGTCAATAAGAAGGTCCAAGGGATACAGTAAACCTGAAGTGAAGCATCGGAATGTAAAACTGGACTCACAGGAGAGGTTCAAATCATAGAAAGTGAGAGTGTCAGTCCTCTTGTACTTAAGTCGGCATTGTGCATTTTGAATTTAATTGCGATACAATTCCTGTGTTTCATCGCCAATAAGAAGAAGCAGGGTATACAGTAAACCTGAGGTGAAGCATCGGAATCTAAGACTGGACTCACGGGAGAGGTTCAAATCATAGAAAATGAGAGTGTCAGTCCTCTTGTACTTAAGTCGGCATTGTGGCATTTGTATTAAATTCAGATGCAATTCCTGTGTTTCATCGTCAATAAGAAGGTCCAAGGGATACAGTAAACCTGAAGTGAAGCATCGGAATCTAAAACTGGACTCGCAGGAGAGGTTCAAATCATAGAAAGTTAGAGTGTCACTACTCTTGTACTTGAGTTGGTATTGTGCCTGTTGTATTAAATTCGGGTGCAATTTCTGTGTTTCATCGTCAATACGAAGCTCCAAGGGATACAGTAAACCTGAAGTGAAGCATCGGAATCTAAAACTGGACTCACAGGAGAGGTTCGAATCATAGAAAATTAGAATGTCAGTCCTCTTTTACTTAAGTCGACATTGTGCCTTTAGTATTAAATTCGGATGCAATTTCTGTGTTTCATCGTCAATAAGAAGGTGCAAGGTATACAGTAAACCTGATGTAAATCATCGGAATCTAAAACTGGACTCACAGGAAAGGTTCAAATCATAGAAAGTGAGAGTGTCAGTCCTCTTTACTTAAGTCCGCATTGTGCCTTTTGAATTTAATTCCGATGCAATTTCTGTGTTTCATCGTTAATAAGAAAGTGGAAGGTATAAAGTAAACCTGAAGTGAAGCATCAGATTCTAAGACCGGACTCACAGGAGAGGTTCAAATCATAGAAAGTGAGAGTGTCAGTCCTCTTCTACTTAGGTCGGCATTGTGCCTTTTGAATATAATTCCGATGCAATTTCTGTGTTTCATCGTCAATAAGAAGGTCCAAGGGATACAGTAAACCTGAAGTGAAGCATCGGAATCTAAAACTGTACTCACAGGAGAGATTCAAATCATAGAAAGTTAGAGTGTCACTCCTCTTGTACTTAAGTCGGTATTGTGCCTTTTGTATTAAATTCGGATGCATTTTCTGTGTTTCATCGTCAATAAGAAGGGCCATGGGATACAGTAAACCTTAAGTGAAGCAACGGAATCTAAAACTGGACTTGCAGGAGAGGTTCAAATCATAGAGTGTTAGAGTGTCAGTCCTCTTTTACTTAAGTCGACATTGTGCCTTTAGTATTAAATTCCGATGCAATTTCTGTGTATCATCGTCAATCAGAAGGTGCATGGTATACAGTAAACATAAAGTGAAGCATCGGAATCTGAAACTGGACTCACAGGAGAGGTTCAAATCATAGAAAGAGAGAATGTCAGTCCTCTTGTACTTAAGTCGCCATTGTGCCTCTTGTATTAAATTCGGATGCAATTTCTGTGTTTCATCGTCAATAAGAATTTCCAAGGGATACAGTAAACCTGAAGTGAAACATCGGAATCTAAAAGTGGACTCACAGGAGAGGTTCAAATCATAGAAAGTGAGAGTGTCAGTCCTCTTGTACTTAAGTCGCCATTGTGATTTTTGTATTAAATTCAGAAGCAATTTCTGTGTTTCATTGTCAATAAGAGGGTCCGAGGGATACAGTAAACCTTGATGTGAAGCATCGGATTCTATAACTGGACTCACAGGAGAGGTTCAAATCATAGAAAGTTAGAGTGACAGTCCTCTTGTACTTAAGTTGGCATTGTACCTTTTGTATTAAATTCGGATGCAATCTCTGTGTTTCATCGTCAATAAGAAGGTCCAAGTGATACAGTAAACCTGAAGTGAAGCAGTGGAATCTAAAACTGGACTCACAGGAGAGGTTCAAATCATAGAAAGTGAGAGTGTCAGTCCTCTTGTACTTAGGTCGGCATTGTGCCTTTTGAATTTAATTGCGATGCAATTCCTGTGTTTCATCGCCAATAAGAAGAAGCAGGGTATACAGTAAACATGAAGTGAAGCATCGGAATCTAAAACTGGACTCACGGGAGAGGTTCAAATCATAGAACATGAGAGTGTCAGTCCTCTTGTACTTAAGCCGCCATTGTGATTTTTGTATTTAATTCCGATGCAATTTCTGTGATTCATCGTCAATAAGAAGGTCCAAGGGATACAGTAAACCTGAAGTGAAGCATCGGAATCTAAAACTGTACTCACAGGAGAGATTCAAATCATAGAAAGTTAGAGTGTCACTCCTCTTGTACTTAAGTCGGTATTGTGCCTTTTGTATTAAATTCGGATGCAATTTCTGTGTTTCATCGTCAATAAGAAGGTCCAAAGGATACAGTAAACCTTAAGTGAAGCATCGGAATCTAAAACTGGACTTGCAGGAGAGATTCAAATCATAGAGTGTTAGACTGTCAGTCCTCTTTTACTTAAGTCGGCATTGTGCCTTTTGTATTAAATTCGGATGCAATTTCTGTGTTTCATCGTCAATAAGAAGGTCCAAGGGATACAGTAAACCTGAAGTGAAGCATCAGAATCTAAAACTGGACTCACAGGAGAGGTTCAAATCATAGAAAGTTAGAGTGTCAGTCCTCTTTTACTTAAGTCGGCATTGTGCCTTTTGTATTAAATTCCGATGCAATTTCTGTGTTTCATCGTCAATCAGAAGGTGCAAGGTATACAGTAAACCTAAAGTGAAGCATCGGAATCTGAAACTGGACTCTCAGGAGAGGTTCAAATCATAGAAAGAGAGAGTGTCAGTCCTCTTATACTTGAGTCGCCATTGTGCCTCTTGTATTAAATTCGGATGCAGTTTCTGTGTTTCATCGTCAATAAGTATTTCCAAGGGATACAGTAAACCTGAAGAGAAGCATCGGAATCTAAACCTGGACTCACAGGAAAGGTTCAAATCATAGAAAGTGAGAGTGTCAGTCCTCTTGTACTTAAGTCGGCATTGTGGCATTTGTATTAAATTCAGATGCAATTTCTGTGTTTCATCGTCAATAAGAAGGTCCAAGGGATACAGTAAACCTGAAGTGAAGCATCGGAATCAAAAACTGGACTCGCAGGAGAGGTTCAAATCATAGAAAGTTAGAGTGTCTCTCCTCTTGTACTTGAGTTGGTATTGTGCCTGTTGTATTAAATTCGGGTGCATTTTCTGTGTTTCATCGTCAATACGAATCTCCAAGGGATACATTAAACCTGGAGTGAAGCATCGGAATCTAAAACTGGACTCACAGGAGAGGTTCGAATCATAGAAACTTAGAATGTCAGTCCTCTTGTGATTTAGTCGGCATTGTGCTTCTTGTATTAAATTGGGATGCAATTTCTGTCTTTCATCGTCAATAAGAAGGTGCAAGGTATACAGTAAACCTGAAGTCAAGCATCGGAATCTAAAACTGGACTCACAGGAGAGGATCAAATCATTGAAAATGAGAGTGTCAGTCCTCTTGTACTTAAGTCGGCATTGCGACATTTGTGTTAAATTCGGATGCAATTTCTGTGTCTCATCGTCAATAAGCAGGTCCTAGGGATACAGTAAACCTGAAGTGAAGCATCGGAATCTAAAACTGGACTCACAGGAGAGGTTCTAATCATAGAAAGTGACTGTGTCAGTCCTCTTGTACTTAAGCCGCCATTGTGATTTTTGTACTAAATTCGGATGCAATTTCTGTGTTTCATCGTCAATAAGATGGTCCAAGGGATACAGTAAACCTGAAGTGAAGCATCGGAATCTTAAACTGGACTCACAGGAGAGGTTTAAATCATAGAAAGTTAGAGTGTCTGTCCTCTTGTACTTAAGTCGGCATTGTACCTTTTGTATTAAATTCGGTTGCAAACTCTGTGTTTCATCGTCAATAAGAAGGTCCAAGGGATACAGCAAACCTGAAGTGAAACATCGGAATCTAAAACTGGACTCACACGAGAGGTTCAAATAATAGAAAGTGAGAGTGTCAGTCCTCTTTACTTAAGTCGGCATTGTGCCTTTTGAATTTAATTCTGATGCAATTTCCGTGTTTCATCGTCAATAAGAAGCTGCAAGGTATACAGTAAACCTGAAGTGAAGCATCAGAATCTAAAACCGGACTCACAGGAGAGGTTCAAATCATAGAAAGTGGGAGTGTCAGTCCTCTTCTACTTAGGTCGGCATTGTGCCTTTTGAATTTAATTCCGATGCAATTTCTGTGTTTCATTGTCAATAAGAAGGTCCAAGGGATACAGTAAACCTGAAGTGAAGCATCGGAATCTAAAACTGTACTCACAGGAGAGATTCAAATCATAGAAAGTTAGAGTGTCACTCCTCTTGTACTTAAGTCGGTATTGTGCCTTTTGTATTAAATTCGGATGCAATTTCTGTGTTTCATCGTCAACAAGACGGTCCAAGGGATACAGTATACCTTAAGTGAAGCATCGGAATCTAAAACTGGACTTGTAGGAGAGGTTCAAATCATAGAGTGTTAGAGTGTCATTCCTCTTTTACTTAAGTCGGCATTGTGACTTTTGTATTAAATTCCGATGCAATTTCTGTGTTTCATCGTCAATCAGAAGGTGCAAGGTATACAGTAAACCTAAAGTGAAGCTTCGGAATCTGAAATTGGACTCACAGGAGAGGTTCAAATCATAGAAAGAGAGAGTGTCAGTCCTCTTGTACTGAAGTCGCCATTGTGCCTCTTGTATTAAATTCGGATGCAATTTCTGTGTTTCATCGTCAATAAGAATTTCCAAGGTATACAGTAAACCTGAAGTGAAGCATCGGAATCTAAAACTGGATTCACAGGAGTGGTTCAAATCATAGAAAGTTAGAGTGACAGTCCTCTTGTACTTAAGTCGGCATTGTACCTTTTGTATTAAATTCGGATGCAAACTCTGTGTTTCATCGTCAATAAGAAGGTCCAAGGGATACAGTAAACCTGAAGTGAAGCATCGGAATGTAAAACTGGACTCACGGGAGAGGTTCAAATCATAGAAAGTGAGAGTGTCAGTCCTCTTGTACTGAAGTCGGCATTGTGCCTTTTGAATTTAATTGCGATGCAATTCCTGTGTTTCATCGCCAATAAGAAGAAGCAGGGTATACAGTAAACCTGAGGTGAAGCATCGGAATCTAAAACAGGACTCACGGGAGAGGTTCAAATCATAGATAATGAGAGTGTCAGTCCTCTTGTACTTAAGTCGGCATTGTGGCATTTGTATTAAATTCAGATGCAATTTCTGTGTTTCATCGTCAATAAGAAGGTCCAAGGGATACAGTAGACCTGAAGTGAAGCATCGGAATCTAAAACTGGACTCGCAGGAGAGGCTCAAATCATAGAAAGTTAGAGTGTCACTCCTCTTGTACTTGAGTTGGTATTGTGCCTGTTGTATTAAATTCGGGTGCAATTTCTGTGTTTCATCGTCAATAAGAAGGTCCAAGGGATACAGTAAACCTGAAGTGAAGCATCGGAATCGAAAACGGAACTCACAGGAGAGGTTCAAATCATAGAAAGTTAGAGTGTCAGTCCACTTGTACTTATGTCGGCATTGTGCCATTTGTATTAAATTCGGATGGAATATCTGTGTTTCATCGACAATAAGAAGTTCCAAGGGATACAGTAAACCTGAAGTGAAGCATAGGAATCTAAAACTGGACTCACAGGAGAGGTTCAAATCATAGAAAGTGAGAGTGTCAGTCCTCTTGTACTTAAGCCGCCATTGTGATGTTTGTATTAAATTCGGATGCAATTTCTATGTTTCATCGTCAATAAGAAGGTCCAAGGGATACAGTAAACCTTAAGTGAAGCACTGGAATCTAAAACTGGACTTGCAGGAGAGGTTCAAATCATAGAATGTTAGAGTGTCAGTCCTCTTTTACTATAGTCGGCATTGTGCCTTTTGTATTAAATTCGGATGCAATTTCTGTGTTTCATCGTCAATAAGAAGATCCAAAGGATACAGTAAACCTGAAGTGAAGCATCAGAATCTAAAACTGGACTCACAGGAGAGGTTCAAATCATAGAAAGTTAGAGTGTCAGTCCTCTTTTACTTAACTCGGCATTGTGCCTTCTGTATTAAATTCCGATGCAATTTCTGTGTTTCATCGTCAATCAGAAGGTGCAAGGTATACAGTAAACCTAAAGTGAAACATCGGAATCTGAAACTGGACTCAGAGGAGAGGTTCAAATCATAGAAAGTGAGAGTGTCAGTCCTCTTGTACTTAAGTCGGCATTGTACCTTTTGTATTAAATTCGGATGCAAACTCTGTGTTTCATCGTCAATAAGGAGGTACAAGGTATACAGTAAACCTGACGTGAAGCATCGGAATCTAAAACTGGGCTCACAGGAGGGGTTCAAATCATAGAAAGTGAGAGTGTCAGTCCTCTTGTACTTAAGTAGGCATTGTGCCTTTTGAATTTAATTGCGATGCAATTCCTGTGTTTCATCGCCAATAAGAAGATGCAGGGTATACAGTAAACCAGAAGTGAAGCATCAGATTCTAAAACTGGACTCACAGGAGAGGTTCAAATCACAGAAAGTTAGAGTGTCAGTCCTCTTGTACTTAAGTCGGCATTGTGCCTTTTGTATTAAATTCGGAAGCAAACTCTGTGTTTCATCGTCAATAAGAAGGTCCGAGGGATACAGTAAACCTGAAGTGAAGCATCGGAATCTAAAACTGGACTCACAGGAGAGGTTCAAATCATAGATAATTATAGTGTCAGACCTTTTGTACTTAAGTCGGCATTGTGATTTTTGAATTTATATCCGATGCAATTTCTGTGTTTCATCGTCAATAAGAAGGTATAAGGGATACAGTAAACCTGAAGTGAAGCATCGGAATCTAAAACTGGACTCACAGGAGAGGTCCAAATCATAGAAAGTGAAAGTGTCAGCCCTCTTGTACTTAAGTCGGCATTGTGCCTTTTTAATTTAATTGCGATGCAATTCCTGTGTTTCATCGCCAATAAGAAGAAGCAGGGTATACAGTAAACCTGAAGTGAAGCATCGGAATCTAAAACTGGAATCACGGGAGAGGTTCAAATCATAGAAAATGAGAGTGTCAGTTCTCTTGTCCTTAAGTCGGCATTGTGGCATTTGTATTAAATTCAGATGCAATTTCTGTGTTTCATCGTCAATAAGAAGGTCCGAGGGATACAGTAAACCTGAAGTGAAGCATCGGAATCTAAAACTGGACTCGCAGGAGAGGTTCAAATCATAGAAACTTAGAGTGTCACTCCTCTTGTACTTGAGCTGGTATTGTGCCTGTTGTATTAAATTCGGGTGCAATTTCTGTGTTTCATCGTCAATACGAGGCTCCAAGGGATACAGTAAACCTGAAGTGAAGCATCGGAATCTAAAACTGGACTCACAGGAGAGGTTCGAATCATAGAAAATTAGAATGTCAGTCCTCTTGTACTATAGTCGGCATTGTGCTCTTTGTATTAAATTCGGATGCCATTTCTGTGTTTCATTGTCAATACGAAGGTGCAAGGTATACAGTAAACCTGATGTAAAGCATCGGAATCTAAAACTGGACTCACAGGAGAGGTTCAAATCATAGAAAATGAGAGTGTCAGTCCTCTTGTACTTAAGTCGGCATTGCGGCATTTGTATTAAATTCGGATGCAGTTTCTGTGTTTCATCGTCAATAAGAAGGTATAAGGGATACAGTAAACCTATAGTGAAGCATCGGAATCTTAAACTGGACTCACAGGAGATGTTTAAATCGTAGAAAGTAAGAGTGTCTGTCCTCTTGTACTTAAGGGGATACGGAATCACCTATCCCCGCAATGTTAATATATGCCTACTATAGGGAACATTTTCTCACAAACTATTGGAGACAGAGAGGTAAAAATTTTACTGTATGTGCATTCATATGTTACAACAATACTGAAACAACAGTTTATTGTCAAAGTATTTTCTTACAGAGATATTGTACATTTATTTTTAAGTAAATTTTTTCCATCGCTTTTTACTAGACTATCACCCCTAAGTCTTTTGTAAATCAAGTAATTAAAAAATCGTTGTTTCAGTATGTAATAGGGACCTATGTCACTACGTCATAAAAATTTCAGACTTCTAGGTTGACCAGTACCTGAGATAATGTTCCTAGATGAAGTAAAAAGTAAACTTACGGGAAACGGAGAAAGAAGATTAAAACATTCCTGATCCGTAGCTAATACCCCCTTCACAGTCTTCATAATCATCTTCAAGTCTTCTTTTGGCACCCCTCTGCACCTGTCTTGCTTTTTTCACTAATGTCTTGATTATATTATCAGCATGCCTTAGTCTGTGCTGATCTAAAAAGAACATAGCACGTACCGTACGGGAACCAACACACATACCCAACTTTTGAAGGACCTGGCATTTAGTTATATTTCCAAGATTGAAGGTTGCCACAGCATCATACACACCAAAATGTAGTGTATTAATTCCGACAAACACTGTTTTTGGGAGACGATGCCATATCACACTATTCAAGCACTCGTTGGGGTTCTGCGTTTTTCCGTGAAGACATTTCATCAGAAGACTTCTGTCAGCCAGATCTCTGAAATTGGGCTTTATTTCTGCCATGATGGCTGATGGTAGACTGTGGTGGTGAATGTATTTCTCTCCTGTTGTTAGTCCCCTATTGTATTTACACCAGCTGTTTTCACCTTTGGGGCACAAACCATGTTGTGGATGCTCATCCGTGGATGCGGTGTGGAAATATAAAGCCCATATAGCTCTCCTCATTTCTTCAAGATTGCCTGTATTTTGCCTGATTGCAAGGCCATAGCAGTTCTGAATGTGGTCTATTATGGAATCAGTCAATCTTCCTCTGCCATCCAAGGTTTTCCCATCATCTAGTTTTTTCCCTTTCATAACTGATTTTAACCTTCTCAGCCTGGCACCCATTCTCTTCAGCACATGTCCTATACATTCAAGTTTGCTTATATTTACACTGTTCCCATATGGTTTGCTTTCCAAAACTTCTTTGAATGCTTTAGAGTCACCATCTCCCAGATATTTGACACAGCGAACATTATACCACTGTGAAGAGCGATGAAAAATTTTCTTCACCCCAGCAACCTCCATGCCACCACTACTACCATAATAATTAGCAATACAGTCATCACTGTGTTCATTTTTCAGCCTGCCTGTGCACCTACAGTATTTAGACATTATTGCAACATCAATAACCTTGCCAGTATCAACACTAGTTGCTGTTACAACACCATTGTTGGAGGTGTGGCCCCTTTTCTGCCACGTGCCATCAAACGCCACTGTGAGGTCACGACTGCCGTCATTTTCTTCCACTGCTTCTTCCACAGCAACCTGCATTGACTTCTGTGCTACATCTTCAACTGCAGATCCTAGTACATAATTGTAAGCTTCAAACTTTGAAGGTGCACTTGGAAGATTTAGAACACCACATAGCATATCACCAGCTGCTTTGCCCTTACCAATTGCTCGCAATCCATAAACTAACCTAATATTTACACTATAAAGTTCAGTTTTCTTGTATCCATTATTTGCAGTTACTGAAACCGAACTTGGAAACTTACAGCTGTATTTACAAACACTGCATATTACATTAAACTGGGCAGCCAGGCCAACATGGGATTCTACTTTCAGAGAAACGTTTCCATGACATTTTTTGCAGCACAAACTGTTTTCAAGAGCTTCACACAATATATTCGTATCAATGAGTTCAAAAACTTCATTCCCTCTATCAAGTAAATTATATTTCTCTTCCAAATCTCTTAGTTTTTTATGAGAAGCACTGTTTTCATTTGGTGTAAGTTCGTTCGGCAAATCAGTAATAAGTGGATTCACATTTTCCAACAGTGATGATGATGAACTGCTTTGCTTTGCTAATGAATCATTATTTCTTTTCTTTTGCCAGTTCACACGCTTTTTAAATACTTTTGCTTTAGCTCTAGGCATTTTCACTGCGAAAAATGAAGCACTAAATACGAAATAACTCAACAACAACTACTTTCTTATATCACACTGTTTACAAAACAGTCCCGCCACAAAGTCAAAGAGTAACTTGAGGAAACCAGAGAGAAACATTTTCGGGCAACTAGTGTATAAATAGTCGCTGGAAACCGGGATATTTGAATTCATGTCACTTTAAAGGTACTGCCAAAAAGTTCATGGTCAGCCACGAGAGACGTGTATAACTAAAGCGCAATACCCGATCTCACAAATATATAAAAATAAAATAGTTATAATTGTAGTAGAGCTATGTATGATACGTCATTTTAAAGAGGAAACATGGCAGAATATAATACGCCAATAAAAAAAATTCGATTTTTTAACCCAAAATCCGATTCTGTATCCCCTTAAGTCGGCATTGTACCATTTGTATTACATTCGGTTGCAAACTCTGTGTTTCATCGTCAATAAGAAGGTCCAAGGGATACAGCAAACCTGAAGTGAAGCATCAGAATCTAAAACTGGACTCACAAGAGTGGTTCAAATCATAGAAAGTTAGGGTGTCAGTCCTCTTTTACTTAACTCGGCATTGTGCCTTTTGTATTAAATTCCGATGCAATTTCTGTGTTTCATCGTCAATCAGAAGGTGCAAGGTATACAGTAAACCTAAAGTGAAGCTTCGGAATCTGAAATTGGACTCACAGGAGAGGTTCAAATCATAGAAAGAGAGAGTGTCAGTCCTCTTGTACTGAAGTCGCCATTGTGCCTCTTGTATTAAATTCGGATGCAATTTCTGTGTTTCATCGTCAATAAGAATTTCCAAGGTATACAGTAAACCTGAAGTGAAGCATCGGAATCTAAAACTGGACTCACAGGAGAGGTTCCAATCATAGAAAGTGAGAGTGTCAGTCCTCTTGTACTTAAGTCGCCATTGTGATTTTTGTATAAAATTCGGATGCAATTTCTGTGCTTCATCGTCAATAAGAAGGTCCAAGGGATACAGTAAACATTGAAGTGAAGCATCGGATTCTTTAACTGGATTCACAGGAGTGGTTCAAATCATAGAAAGTTAGAGTGACAGTCCTCTTGTACTTAAGTCGGCATTGTACCTTTTGTATTAAATTCGGATGCAAACTCTGTGTTTCATCGTCAATAAGAAGGTCCAAGGGATACAGTAAACCTGAAGTGAAGCATCGGAATGTAAAACTGGACTCACAGGAGAGGTTCAAATCATAGAAAGTGAGAGTGTCAGTCCTCTTGTACTGAAGTCGGCATTGTGCCTTTTGAATTTAATTGCGATGCAATTCCTGTGTTTCATCGCCAATAAGAAGAAGCAGGGTATACAGTAAACCTGAGGTGAAGCATCGGAATCTAAAACAGGACTCACGGGAGAGGTTCCAATCATAGATAATGAGAGTGTCAGTCCTCTTGTACTTAAGTCGGCATTGTGGCATTTGTATTAAATTCAGATGCAATTTCTGTGTTTCATCGTCAATAAGAAGGTCCAAGGGATACAGTAGACCTGAAGTGAAGCATCGGAATCTAAAACTGGACTCGCAGGAGAGGCTCAAATCATAGAAAGTTAGAGTGTCACTCCTCTTGTACTTGAGTTGGTATTGTGCCTGTTGTATTAAATTCGGGTGCAATTTCTGTGTTTCATCGTCAATACGAAGCTCCAAGGGATACAGTAAACTTGAAGTGAAGCATCGGAATCTAAAACTGGACTCACAGGAGAGGTTCGAATCATAGAAAATTAGAATGTCAGTCCTCTTTTACTTTAGTCGGCATTGTGCTTTTTGTATTAAATTCGGATGCAATTTCTGTGTTTCATCGTCAATAAGAAGATGCAAGGTATACAGTAAACCTGATGTAAAGCATCGGAATCTAAAACTGGACTCACAGGAGAGGTTCAAATCATAGAAAATGAGAGTGTCAGTCCTCTTGTACTTAAGTCGGCATTGCGGCATTTGTATTAAATTCGGTTGCAATTTCTGTGTTTCATCGTCAATAAGCAGGTCCTAGGGATACAGTAAACCTGAAGTGAAGCATCGGAATGTAAAACTGGACTCACAGGAGAGGTTCAAATCATAGAAAGTGAGAGTGTCAGTCCTCTTGTACTTAAGCCGCCATTGTGATGTTTGTATTAAATTCGGATGCAATTTCTATGTTTCATCGTCAATAAGAAGGTCCAAGGGATACAGTAAACCTTAAGTGAAGCACTGGAATCTAAAACTGGACTTGCAGGAGAGGTTCAAATCATAGAATGTTAGAGTGTCAGTCCTCTTTTACTATAGTCGGCATTGTGCCTTTTGTATTAAATTCGGATGCAATTTCTGTGTTTCATCGTCAATAAGAAGGTCCAAAGGATACAGTAAACCTGAAGTGAAGCATCTGAATCTAAAACTGGACTCACAGGAGAGGTTCAAATCATAGAAAGTTAGAGTGTCAGTCCTCTTTTACTTAACTCGGCATTGTGCCTTTTGTATTAAATTCCGATGCAATTTCTGTGTTTCATCGTCAATAAGGAGGTACAAGGTATACAGTAAACCTGACGTGAAGCATCGGAATCTAAAACTGGGCTCACAGGAGGGGTTCAAATCATAGAAAGTGAGAGTGTCAGTCCTCTTGTACTTAAGTAGGCATTGTGCCTTTTGAATTTAATTGCGATGCAATTCCTGTGTTTCATCGCCAATAAGAAGATGCAGGGTATACAGTAAACCTGAAGTGAAGCATCAGATTCTAAAACTGGACTCACAGGAGAGGTTCAAATCACAGAAAGTTAGAGTGTCAGTCCTCTTGTACTTAAGTCGGCATTGTGCCTTTTGTATTAAATTCGGAAGCAAACTCTGTGTTTCATCGTCAATAAGAAGGTCCGAGGGATACAGTAAACCTGAAGTGAAGCATCGGAATCTAAAACTGGACTCACAGGAGAGGTTCAAATCATAGATAATTATAGTGTCAGTCCTTTTGTACTTAAGTCGGCATTGTGATTTTTGAATTTATATCCGATGCAATTTCTGTGTTTCATCGTCAATAAGAAGGTATAAGGGATACAGTAAACCTGAAGTGAAGCATCGGAATCTAAAACTGGACTCACAGGAGAGGTTCAAATCATAGAAAGTGAAAGTGTCAGCCCTCTTGTACTTAAGTCGGCATTGTGCCTTTTTAATTTAATTGCGATGCAATTCCTGTGTTTCATCGCCAATAAGAAGAAGCAGGGTATACAGTAAACCTGAAGTGAAGCATCGGAATCTAAAACTGGAATCACGGGAGAGGTTCAAATCATAGAAAATGAGAGTGTCAGTTCTCTTGTCCTTAAGTCGGCATTGTGGCATTTGTATTAAATTCAGATGCAATTTCTGTGTTTCATCGTCAATAAGAAGGTCCGAGGGATACAGTAAACCTGAAGTGAAGCATCGGAATCTAAAACTGGACTCGCAGGAGAGGTTCAAATCATAGAAACTTAGAGTGTCACTCCTCTTGTACTTGAGCTGGTATTGTGCCTGTTGTATTAAATTCGGGTGCAATTTCTGTGTTTCATCGTCAATACGAGGCTCCAAGGGATACAGTAAACCTGAAGTGAAGCATCGGAATCTAAAACTGGACTCACAGGAGAGGTTCGAATCATAGAAAATTAGAATGTCAGTCCTCTTGTACTATAGTCGGCATTGTGCTCTTTGTATTAAATTCGGATGCCATTTCTGTGTTTCATTGTCAATACGAAGGTGCAAGGTATACAGTAAACCTGATGTAAAGCATCGGAATCTAAAACTGGACTCACAGGAGAGGTTCAAATCATAGAAAATGAGAGTGTCAGACCTCTTGTACTTAAGTCGGCATTGCGGCATTTGTATTAAATTCGGATGCAATTTCTGTGTTTCATCGTCAATAAGAAGGTATAAGGGATACAGTAAACCTGAAGTGAAGCATCGGAATCTTAAACTGGACTCACAGGAGATGTTTAAATCGTAGAAAGTAAGAGTGTCTGTCCTCTTGTACTTAAGTCGGCATTGTACCATTTGTATTACATTCGGTTGCAAACTCTGTGTTTCATCGTCAATAAGAAGGTCCAAGGGATACAGCAAACCTGAAGTGAAGCATCAGAATCTAAAACTGGACTCACAAGAGTGGTTCAAATCATAGAAAGTTAGGGTGTCAGTCCTCTTTTACTTAACTCGGCATTGTGCCCTTTGTATTAAATTCCGATGCAATTTCTGTGTTTCATCGTCAATCAGAAGGTGCAAGGTATACAGTAAACCTAAAGTGAAACATCGGAATCTGGAACTGGACTCAGAGGAGAGGTTCAAATCATAGAAAGAGAGAGTGTCAGTCCTCTTGTACTTAAGTCGCCATTGTGCCACTTGTATTAAATTCGGATGCAATTTCTGTGTTTCATCGTCAATAAGAAGGTCCAAGGGATACAGAAAACCTGAAGTGAAGCATCGGAATCTAAAACTAGACTCACAGGAGAGGTTCAAATCATAGAAAGTGAGAGTGTCAGTCCTCTTGTACTTAAGTCGGCATTGTGCCTTTTGTATTAAATTCGGATGCAAACTCTGTGTTTCATCGTCAATAAGGAGGTCCAAGGTATACAGTAAACCTAAAGTGAAGCATCGGAATCTAAAACTGGGCTCACAGGAGAGGTTCTAATCATAGAATGTGAGAGTGTCAGTTCTCTTGTACTTAAGTCGGCATTGTGCCTTTGAATTTAATTGCGATGCAATTCCTGTGTTTCATCGCCAATAAGAAGATGCAGGGTATACAGTAAATCTGAAGTGAAGCATCAGAATCTAAAACTGGACTCACAGGAGAGGTTCAAATCATAGAAAGTGAGAGTGTCAGTCCTCTTGTACTTAAGTCGGCATTGTGCCTTTTGTATTAAATTCGGATGCAATTTCTGTGTTTCATTGTCAAAAAGAAGGTCCAAAGGATACAGTAAACCTGAAGTGAAGCATCAGAATCTAAAACTGGACTCACAGGAGAGGTTCAAATCATAGAAAATTAAAGTGTCAGTCCACTTTTACTTAACTCGGCATTGTGCCTTTTGTATTAAATTCCGATGCAATTTCTGTGTTTCATCGTCAATCAGAAGGTTCAAGGTATACAGTAAACCTAAAGTGAAACATCGGATTCTGAAACAGGACTCACAGGAGAGGTTAAAATCATAGAAAGTGAGAGTGTCAGTCCTCTTGTACTTAAGTCGCCATTGTGCCCCTTGTATTAAATTCCGATGCAATTTCTGTGTTTCATCGTCAATAAGAAGGTATAAGGGATACAGAAAACCTGAAGTGAAGCATCGGAATCTAAAACTGGTCTCACAGGAGAGGTTCAAATCATAGAAAGTGAGAGTGTCAGTCCTCTGTTACTTAAGTCGGCATTGTCAGTTTCGAACTTAATTCCGATGCAATTTCAGTGTTTCATCGTCATTAAGAAGGTCCAAGGGATACAGTAAACCTGAAGTGAAACATCGGAATCTAATACTGGACTCACAGGAGAGGTTCAAATCATAGAAAGTGAAAGTGTCAGTCCTCTTGTACTTAAGTCGGCATTGTGCCTTTTGAATTTAATTGCGATGCAATTCCTGTGTTTCATCGCCAATAAGAAGAATCAGGGTATACAGTAAACCTGAAGTGAAGCATCGGAATCTAAAACTGGACTCCCGGGAGAGGTTCAAATCATAGAAATTGAGAGTGTCAGTACTCTTGTACTTGAGTTGGTATTGTGCCTGTTGTATTAAATTCGGGTGCAATTTCTGTGTTTCATCGTCAATACGAAGCTCCAAGTGATACAGTAAACCTGAAGTGAAGCATCGGAATCTAAAACTGGACTCACAGGAGAGGTTCATATCAAAGAAAATGAGAGTGTCAGTCCTCTTGTACTTAAGTCACCATTGCGGCATTTGTATTAAGTTCGGATGCAATTTCTGTGTTTTATCGTCAATAAGCAGGTCCTAGGGATACAGTAAACCTGAAGTGAAGCATCGGAATCTAAAATTGGACTCACAGGAGAGGTTCTAATCATAGAAAGTGAGAGTGTCAGTCCTCTTGTACTTCAGCCGCCATTATGATTTTTGTATTAAATTCGGATGCTATTTCTGTGTTTCATCGTCAATAAGAAGGTCCAATGGATACAGTAAACCTGATGTGAAGCATCGGAATCTTAAACTGGACTCACAGGACAGGTTTAAATCGTAGAAAGTGAGAGTGTCTGTCCTCTTTTACTTAAGTCGGCATTGTACCTTTTGTATTAAATTCGGTTGCAAACTCTGTGTTTCATCGTCAATAAGAAGGTCCAAGGGATACAGCAAACCTGAAGTGAAACATTGGAATCTAAAACTGGACTCACAGGAGCTGTTCAAATCATAGAAAGTGAGAGTGTCAGTCCTCTTCTACTTAGGTCGGCATTGTGTCTTTTGAATTAAATTCCGATGCAATATCTGTGTTTCATCGTCAATAAGAAGGTCCAAGGGATACAGTAAACATGAAGAGAAGCATCGGAATCTAAAACTGGACTCACAGGAGAGATTCAAATCATAGAAAATTAAATTGTCACTCCTCTTGTACATAAGTCGGTATTGTGCCTTTTGTATTAAATTCGGATGCAATTTCTGTGTTTCATCGTCAATAAGAAGGTCCAAGGGATACAGTAAACCTTAAGTGAAGCATCGGAATCTAAAACTGGACTCACTGGACAGGTTCAAATCATGGAAAGTTAGAGTGTTAGTCCTCTTTTACTTACGAAGGCATTGTGCCTTTTGTATTAAATTCCGATGCAATTTCTGTGTTTCATCGTCAATCAGAAGGTGCAAGGTATACAGTAAACCTGAAGTGAAGCATCGGCATCTAAAAGTGGACTCACAGGAGAGGTTCAAATCATAGATAGTGAGAGTGTCAGTCCTCTTGTACTTAAGTCGGCATTCTGATATTTGTATTAAATTTGGATAAAATTTATAAGTTTCATCGTCAATCAGATGGTCAAAGGTATACAGTAAACCTGAAGTGAAGCATCGGAATCTAAAACTGGACTCACAGGAGAGGTTCAAATCATAGTAAGTTTGAGTGTCACTCCTCTTGTACTTAAGTCGGTATTGTGCCATTTGTAATACATTCGGATGCAATTTCTGTGTTTCATCGTCAATAAGAAGGTCCAAGGGATACAGTAAACCTGTAGTGAAGCATCGGAATCTAAAACTGGACTCACAGGAGAGGTTCATATCATAGAAAGTAAGAGTGTCAGTCCTCATGTACTTAAGTCGGCATTGATTCTTTTGTATTAAATTCGGATGCAAACACTGCGTTTCATCGTCCATAAGAAGGTCCAAGGGATACAGTAAACCTTAAGTGAAGCACTGGAATCTAAAACTGGACTTGCAGGAGAGGTTCAAATCATAGAATGTTAGAGTGTCAGTCCTCTTTTACTATAGTCGGCATTGTGCCTTTTGTATTAAATTCGGATGCAATTTCTGTGTTTCATCGTCAATAAGAAGGTCCAAAGGATACAGTAAACCTGAAGTGAAGCATCTGAATCTAAAACTGGACTCACAGGAGAGGTTCAAATCATAGAAAGTTAGAGTGTCAGTCCTCTTTTACTTAACTCGGCATTGTGCCTTTTGTATTAAATTCCGATGCAATTTCTGTGTTTCATCGTCAATCAGAAGGTGCAAGGTATACAGTAAACCTGAAGTGAAACATCGGAATCTAAAACTGGACTTGCAGGAGAGGTTCAAATCATAGAGTGTTAAACAGTCAGTCCTCTTTTACTTAAGTCGGCATTGTGCCTTTTGTATTAAATTCGGATGCAATTTCTGTGTTTCATCGTCAGTAAGAATTTCCAAGGGATACAGTAAACCTGAAGTGAAACATCGGAATCTAAAACTGGACTCACAGGGGAGGTTCAAATCATAGAAAGTGAGAGTGTCAGTCCTCTTGTACTTAAGCCGCCATTGTGATGTTTGTATTAAATTCGGATGCAATTTCTATGTTTCATCGTCAATAAGAAGGTCCAAGGGATACAGTAAACCTTAAGTGAAGCACTGGAATCTAAAACTGGACTTGCAGGAGAGGTTCAAATCATAGAATGTTAGAGTGTCAGTCCTCTTTTACCATAGTCGGCATTGTGCCTTTTGTATTAAATTCGGATGCAATTTCTGTGTTTCATCGTCAATAAGAAGGTCCAAAGGATACAGTAAACCTGAAGTGAAGCATCAGAATCTAAAACTGGACTCACAGGAGAGGTTCAAATCATAGAAAGTTAGAGTGTCAGTCCTCTTTTACTTAACTCGGCATTGTGCCTTTTGTATTAAATTTCGATGCAATTTCTGTGTTTCATCGTCAATCAGAAGGTGCAAGGTATACAGTAAACCTAAAGTGAAACATCGGAATCTGAAACTGGACTCAGAGGAGAGGTTCAAATCATAGAAAGTGAGAGTGTCAGTCCTCTTGTACTTAAGTCGGCATTGTACCTTTTGTATTAAATTCGGATGCAAACTCTGTGTTTCATCGTCAATAAGGAGGTCCAAGGTATACAGTAAACCTGACGTGAAGCATCGGATTCTGAAACTGGGCTCACAGGAGGGGTTCAAATCATAGAAAGTGAGAGTGTCAGTCCTCTTGTACTTAAGTAGGCATTGTGCCTTTTGAATTTAATTGCGATGCAATTCCTGTGTTTCATCGCCAATAAGAAGATGCAGGGTATACAGTAAACCTGAAGTGAAGCATCAGATTCTAAAACTGGACTCACAGGAGAGGTTCAAATCACAGAAAGTTAGAGTGTCAGTCCTCTTGTACTTAAGTCGGCATTGTGCCTTTTGTATTAAATTCGGAAGCAAACTCTGTTTTTCATCGTCAATAAGAAGGTCCGAGGGATACAGTAAACCTGAAGTGATGCATCGGAATCTAAAACTGGACTCACAGGAGAAGTTCAAATCATAGATAATTATAGTGTCAGTCCTTTTGTACTTAAGTCGGCATTGTGATTTTTGAATTTATATCCGATGCAATTTCTGTGTTTCATCGTCAATAAGAAGGTATAAGGGATACAGTAAACCTGAAGTGAAGCATCGGAATCTAAAACTGGACTCACAGGAGAGGTTCAAATCATAGAAAGTGAAAGTGTCAGCCCTCTTGTACTTAAGTCGGCATTGTGCCTTTTCAATTTAATTGCGATGCAATTCCTGTGTTTCATCGCCAATAAGAAGAAGCAGGGTATACAGTAAACCTGAAGTGAAGCATCGGAATCTAAAACTGGAATCACGGGAGAGGTTCAAATCATAGAAAATGAGAGTGTCAGTTCTCTTGTACTTAAGTCGGCATTGTGGCATTTGTATTAAATTCAGATGCAATTTCTGTGTTTCATCGTCAATATGAAGGTCCGAGGGATACAGTGAACCTGAAGTGAAGCATCGGAATCTAAAACTGGACTCGCAGGAGAGGTTCAAATCATAGAAAGTTAGAGTGTCACTCCTCTTGTACTTGAGCTGGTATTGTGCCTGTTGTATTAAATTCGGGTGCAATTTCTGTGTTTCATCGTCAATACGAGGCTCCAAGGGATACAGTAAACCTGAAGTGAAGCATCGGAATCTAAAACTGGACTCACAGGAGAGGTTCGAATCATAGAAAATTAGAATGTCAGTCCTCTTGTACTATAGTCGGCATTGTGCTCTTTGTATTAAATTCGGATGCCATTTCTGTGTTTCATCGTCAATACGAAGGTGCAAGGTATACAGTAAACCTGATGTAAAGCATCGGAATCTAAAACTGGACTCACAGGAGAGGTTCAAATCATAGAAAATGAGAGTGTCAGTCCTCTTGTACTTAAGTCGGCATTGCGGCATTTGTATTAAATTCGGATGCAATTTCTGTGTTTCATCGTCAATAAACAGGTCCTAGGAATACAGCAAACCTGAAGTGAAGCATAGGAATCTAAAACTGGACTCACAGGAGAGGTTCAAATCATAGAAAGTGAGAGTGTCTGTCCTCTTGTACTTAAGCCGCCATTGTGATTTTTGTATTAAATTCGGATGCAATTTCTGTGTTTCATCGTCAATAAGAAGGTATAAGGGATACAGTAAACCTGAAGTGAAGCATCGGAATCTTAAACTGGACTCACAGGAGAGGTTTAAATCGTAGAAAGTTAGAGTGTCTGTCCTCTTGTACTTAAGTCGGCATTGTACCATTTGTATTACATTCGGTTGCAAACTCTGTGTTTCATCGTCAATAAGAAGGTCCAAGGGATACAGCAAACCTGAAGTGAAGCATCAGAATCTAAAACTGGACTCACAAGAGTGGTTCAAATCATAGAAAGTTAGGGTGTCAGTCCTCTTTTACTTAACTCGGCATTGTGCCTTTTGTATTAAATTCCGATGCAATTTCTGTGTTTCATCGTCAATCAGAAGGTGCAAGGTATACAGTAAACCTAAAGTGAAACATCGGAATCTGGAACTGGACTCAGAGGAGAGGTTCAAATCATTGAAAGAGAGAGTGTCAGTCCTCTTGTACTTAAGTCGCCATTGTGCCACTTGTATTAAATTCGGATGCAATTTCTGTGTTTCATCGTCAATAAGAAGGTCCAAGGGATACAGAAAACCTGAAGTGAAGCATCGGAATCTAAAACTAGACTCACAGGAGAGGTTCAAATCATAGAAAGTGAGAGTGTCAGTCCTCTTGTACTTAAGTCGGCATTGTGCCTTTTGTATTAAATTCGGATGCAAACTCTGTGTTTCATCGTCAATAAGGAGGTCCAAGGTATACAGTAAACCTGAAGTGAAGCATCGGAAACTAAAACTGGGCTCACAGGAGAGGTTCTAATCATAGAAAGTGAGAGTGTCAGTTCTCTTGTACTTAAGTCGGCATTGTGCCTTTTGAATTTAATTGCGATGCAATTCCTGTGTTTCATCGCCAATAAGAAGATGCAGGGTATACAGTAAATCTGAAGTGAAGCATCAGAATCTAAAACTGGACTCACAGGAGAGGTTCAAATCATGGAAAGTGAGAGTGTCAGTCCTCTTGTACTTAAGTCGCCATTGTGCCCCTTGTATTAAATTCCGATGCAATTTCTGTGTTTCATCGTCAATAAGAAGGTATAAGGGATACAGAAAACCTGAAGTGAAGCATCGGAATCTAAAACTTGTCTCACAGGAGAGGTTCAAATCATAGAAAGTGAGAGTGTCAGTCCTCTGTTACTTAAGTCCGCATTGTGAGTTTCGAACTTAATTCCGATGCAATTTCAGTGTTTCATCGTCATTAAGAAGGTCCAAGGGATACAGTAAACCTGAAGTGAAGCATCGGAATCTAATACTGGACTCACAGGAGAGGTTCAAATCATAGAAAGTGAAAGTGTCAGTCCTCTTGTACTTAAGTCGGCATTGTGCCTTTTGAATTTAATTGCGATGCAATTCCTGTGTTTCATCGCCAATAAGAAGAATCAGGGTATACAGTAAACCTGAAGTGAAGCATCGGAATCTAAAACTGGACTCCCGGGAGAGGTTCAAATCATAGAAATTGAGAGTGTCAGTACTCTTGTACTTGAGTTGGTATTGTGCCTGTTGTATTAAATTCGGGTGCAATTTCTGTGTTTCATCGTCAATACGAAGCTCCAAGTGATACAGTAAACCTGAAGTAAAGCATCGGAATCTAAAAATGGACTCACAGGAGAGGTTCGAATCATAGAAAATTAGAATGTCAGTCCTCTTTTACTTTAGTCGGCATTGTGCTTTTTGGATTAAATTCGAATGCAATTTCTGTGTTTCGTCGTCAATAAGAAGGTGCAAGGTATACAGTAAACCTGATGTAAAGCATCGTAATCTAAAACTGGACTCACAGGAGAGGTTCAAATCAAAGAAAATGAGAGTGTCAGTCCTCTTGTACTTAAGTCACCATTGCGGCATTTGTATTAAGTTCAGATGCAATTTCTGTGTTTCATCGTCAATAAGCAGGTCCTAGGGATACAGTAAACCTGAAGTGAAGCATCGGAATCTAAAATTGGACTCACAGGAGAGGTTCTAATCATAGAAAGTGAGAGTGTCAGTCCTCTTGTACTTCAGCCGCCATTATGATTTTTGTATTAAATTCGGATGCTATTTCTGTGTTTCATCGTCAATAAGAAGGTCCAATGGATACAGTAAACCTGATGTGAAGCATCGGAATCTTAAACTGGACTCACAGGACAGGTTTAAATCGTAGAAAGTGAGAGTGTCTGTCCTCTTTTACTTAAGTCGGCATTGTACCTTTTGTATTAAATTCGGTTGCAAACTCTGTGTTCCATCGTCAATAAGAAGGTCCAAGGGATACAGCAAACCTGAAGTGAAACATTGGAATCTAAAACTGGACTCACAGGAGCTGTTCAAATCATAGAAAGTGAGAGTGTCAGTCCTCTTCTACTTAGGTGGGCATTGTGCCTTTTGAAATCAATTCGATGCAATTTCTGTGTTTCATCGTCAATAAGAAGGTCCAAGGGATACAGTAACATTAAGTGAAGCATCGGAATCTAAAACTGGACTTGCTGGAGAGGTTCAAATCATAGAATGTTAGAGTGTCAGTCCTCTTTTACTATAGTCGGCATTGTGCCTTTTGTATTAAATTCGAATGCAATTTCTGTGTTTCATTGTCAATAAGAAGGTGCAAAGGATACAGTAAACCTGAAGTGAAGCATCAGAATCTAAAACTGGACTCACAAGGAAGGTTCAAATTATAGAAAGTTAGAGTGTCAGTCCTCTTTTACTTAACTCGGCATTGTGCCTTTTGTATTAAATTCGGATGGAATTTCTGTGCTTCATCGTCATTAAGAAGGTCCAAGGTATACAGTAAACCTGAAGTGAAGCATCGGAATCTAATACTGGACTCACAGGAGAGGTTCAAATCATAGAAAGTGAAAGTGTCAGTCCTCTTGTACTTAAGTCGGCATTGTGCCTTTTGAATTTAATTGCGATGCAATTCCTGTGTTTCATCGCCAATAAGAAGAATCAGGGTATACAGTAAACCTGAAGTGAAGCATCGGAATCTAAAACTGGATTCCCGGGAGAGGTTCAAATCATAGAAATTGAGAGTGTCAGTACTCTTGTACTTGAGTTGGTATTGTGCCTGTTGTATTAAATTCGGGTGCAATTTCTGTGTTTCATCGTCAATACGAAGCTCCAAGTGATACAGTAAACCTGAAGTAAAGCATCGGAATCTAAAACTGGACTCACAGGAGAGGTTCAAATCAAAGAAAGAGAGAGTGTCAGTCATCTTGTACGTAAGTCGCCATTGTGCCTCTTGTATTAAATTCGGATGCAATTTCTGTGTTTCATCGTCAATAAGTAGGTCCAAGGTATACAGTAAACCTGAAGTGAAGCATCGGAATCTTAAACTGTACTCACAGGAGAGGTTTAAATCGTAGAAAGTGAGAGTGTCTGTCCTCTTGTACTTAAGTCGGCGTTGTACCTTTTGTATTAAATTCGGTTGCAAACTCTGTGTTTCATCGTCAATAAGAATGTCCAAGGAATACAGTAAACCTGAAGTGAAGCATCGGAATCTAAAACTAGACTCACAGGAGAGGTTCAAATCATAGAATGTGAGAGTGTCAGTCCTCTTGTACTTAAATCGCCATTGTGATTTTTGTGTTAATTTCGGAAGCAATTTCTGTGTTTCATCGTCAATAAGAAGGTCCAAGGGATACAGTAAACCTTGAAGTGAAGCATCGGATTCTTTAACTGGACTCACAGGAGCGGTTCAAATCATAGAAAGTTAGAGTGACAGTCCTCTTGTACTTAAGTCGGCATTGTACCTTTTGTATTAAATTCGGATGCTATCTCTGTGTGTCATCGTCAATAAGGAGGTCCAAGGTATACAGTAAACCTGAAGTGAAGCATCGGAATCTAAAACTGGGCTCACAGGAGAGGTTCAAATCATAGAAAGTGAGAGTGTCAGTCCTCTTGTACTTAAGTCGGCATTGTGCCTTTTGAATTTAATTGCGATGCAATTCCTGTGTTTCATCGCCAATAAGAAGATGCAGGGTATACAGTAAACCTGAAGTGAAGCATCAGAATCTAAAACTGGATTCACAGGAGAGGTTCAAATCTAGAAAGTTAGAGTGTCATTCCTCTTGTACTTAAGTCGGCATTGTACCTTTTGTATTAAATTCGGAAGCAAACTCTGTGTTTCATCGTCAGTAAGAAGGTCCAAAGGATACAGCAAACCTGAAGTGAAGCATCGGAATCTAAAACTGGACTCAAAGGAGAGGTTCAAATCATAGAAAGTGAGAGTGTCAGTCCTCTTGTACTTAAGTCGGCATTGTGCCTTTTGAATATAATTCCGATGCAATTTCTGTGTTTCATCGTCAATAAGAAGGTGCAAGGTATACAGTAAACCTGAAGTGAACCATCGGAATCTAAAACTAGACTCACAGGAGAGGTTCAAATAATAGAAAGTGAGAGTGTCAGTCCTCTTCTACTTAGGTCGGCATTGTGTCTTTTGAATTAAATTCCGATGCAATATCTGTGTTTCATCGTCAATAAGAAGTTCCAAGGGATACAGTAAACATGAAGAGAAGCATCGGAATCTAAAACTGGACTCACAGGAGAGATTCAAATCATAGAAAATTAAATTGTCACTCCTCTTGTACATAAGTCGGTATTGTGCCTTTTGTATTAAATTCGGATGCAATTTCTGTGTTTCATCGTCAATAAGAAGGTCCAAGGGATACAGTAAACCTTAAGTGAAGCATCGGAATCTAAAACTGGACTCACTGGACAGGTTCAAATCATGGAAAGTTAGAGTGTTAGTCCTCTTTTACTTACGAAGGCATTGTGCCTTTTGTATTAAATTCCGATGCAATTTCTGTCTTTCATCGTCAATCAGAAGGTGCAAGGTATACAGTAAACCTGAAGTGAAGCATCGGCATCTAAAAGTGGACTCACAGGAGAGGTTCAAATCATAGATAGTGAGAGTGTCAGTCCTCTTGTACTTAAGTCGGCATTCTGATATTTGTATTAAATTTGGATAAAATTTATAAGTTTCATCGTCAATCAGATGGTCAAAGGTATACAGTAAACCTGAAGTGAAGCATCGGAATCTAAAACTGGACTCACAGGAGAGGTTCAAATCATAGTAAGTTTGAGTGTCACTCCTCTTGTACTTAAGTCGGTATTGTGCCATTTGTAATACATTCGGATGCAATTTCTGTGTTTCATCGTCAATAAGAAGGTCCAAGGGATACAGTAAACCTGTAGTGAAGCATCGGAATCTAAAACTGGACTCACAGGAGAGGTTCATATCATAGAAAGTAAGAGTGTCAGTCCTCATGTACTTAAGTCGGCATTGATCCTTTTGTATTAAATTCGGATGCAAACACTGCGTTTCATCGTCCATAAGAAGGTCCAAGGGATACAGTAAACCTGAAGTGAAGCTTCGGAATCTAAAACTGGACTCACAGGAGAGGTTCAAATCATAGAAAGTGAGAGTGTCAGTTCTCTTGTACTTAAGTCGGCATTGTGCCTTTTGAATTTAATTCCGATGCAATTTCTGTGTTTCATCGTCAATAAGAAGGTGCAAGGTATACAGTAAACCTGAAGTGAAGCATCGGAATCTGAAACTGGACTCACAGGAGAGGTTCAAATCATTGAAAGTGAGAGTGTCAGTCCTCTTGTACTTAAGTCGCCATTGGGCCTTTTGTATTAAATTCGGATCCAATTTCTGTGTTTCATCGTCAATAAGAAGGTCCAAGGGATACAGTAAACCTGAAGTGAAGCATCGGAATCTAAAACTGGACTCACAGGAGGGGTTCAAATCATAGAAAGTTAGAGTGTCATTACTCTTGTACTTAAGTCGGCATTGTGCCTTTTGTATTAAATTCGGATGCAAACTCTGTGTTTCATCGTCAACAAGAAGGTCCAAGTGATACAGTAAACCTGAAGTGAAGCATCGGAATCTAAAACTGGTCTCACAGGAGAGGTTAAAATCATAGATAGTGAGAGTGTCAGTCCTCTTGTACTTAAATCGGTATTGTGCCATTTGTATTAAATTCGGGTGCAATTTCTGTGTTTCATCGTCAATAAGAAGGTCCAAGGGATATAGTAAACCTGAAGTGAAGCATCGGAATCTAAAACTGGACTCACGGGAGAGATTCAAATCATAGAAAGTTAGAGTGTCTGTCCTGTTGTACTCAAGTCGGCATTGTGCCTTTTGTATTAAATTCGGATGCAATTTCTGTGTTTCATCGTCAATAAGAAAGTCCAAGGGATACAGTAAACCTGAAGTGAAGCATCGGAATCTAAAACTAGACTCACAGGAGAGGTTCAAATCATAGAAAGTTAGAGTGCTTGTCCTCTTTTACTTAAGTCGGCATTGTGCCTCTTGTATTAAATTCCGATGCAATTTCTATGTTTCATCGTCAATAAGAAGGTGCAAGGTATACAGTAAACCTGGAGTGAAGCATCGGAATTTAAAACCGGACTCACAGGAGAGGTTCAAATCATAGAAAGAGAGAGTGTCAGTCCTCTTGTACTTAAGTCGGCATTGTACTTTTGTATTTAATTCGGATGCAACTCTGTGTTTCATCGTCAGTAAGAAGGTCCAAGGGATACAGTAAACCTGAAGTGAAGCATCGGAATCTAAAACTAGTCTCACAGGAGTGGTTCAAATAATAGAAAGTGAGAGTGTCAGTCCTCTTCTACTTAGGTCGGCATTGTGCCTTTTGAATTAAATTCCGATGCAATTTCTGTGTTTCATCGTCAATAAGTAGGTCCAAGGGATACAGTAAACCTGAAGTGAAGCATCAGAATCTAAAATTGGACTCGCAGCAGAGGTTCAAATCATAGAAAGAGAGTGTGTCAGTCCTCTTTTACTTAAGTCGCCTTTACGCCTTTTGTATTAAATTCGGTTGCAAACTCTGTGTTTCATCGTCAATAAGAAGGTCCAAGGGATACAGCAAACCTGAAGTGAAACATCGGAATCTAAAACTGGACTCACAGGAGCTGTTCAAATCATAGAAAGTGAGAGTGTCAGTCCTCTTTACTTAAGTCGGCATTGTGCCTTTTGAATTTAATTCCGATGCAATTTCTGTGTTTCATCGTCAATAAGAAGGTGCAAGGTATACAGTAAACCTGAAGTGAAGAATCGGAATCTAAAACCGGACTCACAGGACAGGTTCAAATCATAGAAAGTGAGAGTGTCAGTCCTCTTCTACTTACGTCGGCATTGTGCCTTTTGAAATCAATTCGATGCAATATCTGTGTTTCATCGTCAATAAGAAGGTCCAAGGGATACAGTAACCTTAAGTGAAGCATCGGAATCTAAAACTGGACTTGCTGGAGAGGTTCAAATCATAGAATGTTAGAGTGTCAGTCCTCTTTTACTATAGTCGGCATTGTGCCTTTTGTATTAAATTCGAATGAAATTTCTGTGTTTCATTGTCAATAAGAAGGTCCAAGGGATACAGTAAACCTGAAGTGAAGCATCAGAATCTAAAACTGGACTCACAAGGAAGGTTGAAATTATAGAAAGTTAGAGTGTCAGTCCTCTTTTACTTAACTCGGCATTGTGCCTTTTGTATTAAATTCGGATGGAATTTCTGTGCTTCATCGTCAATCAGAAGGTGCAAGGTATACAGTAAACCTAAAGTGAAACATCGGAATCTGAAACTGGACTCACAGGAGAGGTTCAAATCATAGAAAGAGAGAGTGTCAGTCCTCTTTTACTTAAGCCGCCATTGTGATTTTTGTATTAAATTCGGATGCAATTTCTATGTTTCATCGTCAATAAGAAGGTCCAAGGGATACAGTAAACCTGAAGTGAAGTATGGGAATCTTAAACTGGACTCACAGGAGAGGATTAAATCGTAGAAAGTGAGAGTGTCTGTCCTCTTGTACTTAAGTCGGCGTTGTACCTTTTGTATTAAATTCGGTTGCAAACTCTGTGTTTCATCGTCAATAAGAAGGTCCAAGGAATACAGTAAACCTAAAGTGAAACATCGGAATCTGAAACTGGACTCACAGGAGAGGTTCAAATCAAAGAAAGAGAGAGTGTCAGTCATCTTGTACTTAAGTCGCCATTGTGCCTCTTGTATTAAATTCGGATGCAATTTCTGTGTTTCATCGTCAATAAGTAGGTCCAAGGGATACAGTAAACCTGAAGTGAAGCATCAGAATCTATAACTAGACTCACAGGAGAGGTTCAAATCATAGAAAGTGAGAGTGTCAGTCCTCTTGTACTTAAATCGCCATTGTGATTTTTGTATTAATTTCGGAAGCAATTTCTGTGTTTCATCGTCAATAAGAAGGTCCAAGGGATACAGTAAACTTTGAAGTGAAGCATCGGATTCTTTAACTGGACTCACAGCAGCGGTTCAAATCATAGAAAGTTAGAGTGACAGTCCTCTTGTACTTAAGTCGGCATTGTACCTTTTGTATTAAATTCGGATGCAAACTCTGTGTTTCATCGTCAATAAGGAGGTCCAAGGTATACAGTAAACCTGAAGTGAAGCATCGGAATCTAAAACTGGGCTCACAGGAGAGGTTCAAATCATAGAAAGTGAGAGTGTCAGTCCTCTTGTACTTAAGTCGGCATTGTGCCTTTTGAATTTAATTGCGATGCAATTCCTGTGTTTCATCGCCAATAAGAAGATGCAGGGTATAAGGTAAACCTGAAGTGAAGCATCAGAATCTAAAACTGGACTCACAGGAGAGGTTCAAATCATAGAAAGTTAGAGTGTCATTCCTCTTGTACTTAAGTCGGCATTGTACCTTTTGTATTAAATTCGGAAGCAATTTCTGTGTTTCATCGTCAATAAGAAGGTCCAAGGGATACAGTAAACCTTAAGTGAAGCATCGGAATCTAAAACTGGACTCACTGGACAGGTTCAAATCATAGAAAGTTAGAGTGTTAGTCCTCTTTTACTTACGTCGGCATTGTGCCTTTTGTATTAAATTCCGATGCAATTTCTATGTTTCATCGTCAATCAGAAGGTGCAAGGTATACAGTAAACCTGAAGTGAAGCATCGGAATCTAAAACTGGACTCACAGGAGAGGTTCAAATCATATTAAGTTTGAGTGTCACTCCTCTTGTACTTAAGTCGGTATTGTGCCATTTGTAATACATTCGGATGCAATTTCTGTGTTTCGTCGTCAATAAGAAAGTCCAAGGGATACAGTTAACCTGAAGTGAAGCATCGGAATCTAAAACTGGACTCACAGGAGAGGTTCAAATCATAGAAACTTAGAATGTCAGTCCTCTTGAACTTAAGTCGCCATTGGGATTTTTGTATTAAATTCGGATGCAATTTCTGTGTTTCATCGTCAATAAGAAGGTCCAAGGGATACAGTAAACCTGTAGTGAAGCATCGGAATCTGAAACTGGACTCACAGGAGAGGTTCATATCATAGAAAGTAAGAGTGTCAGTCCTCATGTACTTAAGTCGGCATTGATTCTTTTGTATTAAATTCGGATGCAAACACTGTGTTTCATCGTCCATAAGAAGGTCCAAGGGATACAGTAAACCTGAAGTGAAGCTTCGGAATCTAAAACTGGACTCACAGGAGAGGTTCAAATCATAGAAAGTGAGAGTCAGTCCTCTTGTACTTAAGTTGGCATTGTGCCTTTTGAATTTAATTCCGATGCAATTTCTGTGTTTCATCGTCAATAAGAAGGTGCAAGGGATACAGTAAACCTGAAGTGAAGCATCGGAATCTAAAACTAGACTCACAGGAGAGGTTCAAATCATAGAAAGTTAGAGTGTTTGTCCTCTTTTACTTAAGTCAGCATTGTGCCTCTTGTATTAAATTCCGATGCAATTTCTATGTTTCATCGTCAATAAGAAGGTGCAAGGTATACAGTAAACCTGGAGTGAAGCATCGGAATTTAAAACCGGACACACAGGAGAGGTTCAAATCATAGAAAGAGAGAGTGTCAGTCCTCTTGTACTTAAGTCGGCATTGTACCTTTTGTATTTAATTCGGATGCAAACTCTGTGATTCATCGTCAGTAAGAAGGTCCAAGTGATACAGTAAACCTGAAGTGAAGCATCGGAATCTAAAACTGGACCCACAGGAGAGGTTCAATTAATAGAAAGTGAGAGTGTCAGTCCTCTTCTACTTAGGTCGGCATTGTGCCTTTTGAATTAAATTCCGATGCAATTTCTGTGTTTCATCGTCAATAAGTAGGTCCAAGGGATACAGTAAACCTGAAGTGAAGCATCAGAATCTAAAATTGGACTCACAGGAGAGATTCAAATCATAGAATGTTTAAGTGTCACTCCTCTTGTACATAAGTCGGTATTGTGCCTTTTGTATTAAATTCGGATGCAATTTCTGTGTTTAATCATCAATAAGAAGGTCCAAGGGATACAGTAAACCTTCAGTGAAGCATCGGAATCTAAAACTGGACTCACAGGAGGGGTTCAAATCAAAGAAAGTTAGAGTGTCATTACTCTTGTACTTAAGTCGGCATTGTGCCTTTTGTATTAAATTCGGATGCAAACTCTGTGTTTCATCGTCAACAAGAAGGTCCAAGTGACACAGTAAACCTGAAGTGAAGCATCGGAATCTAAAACTGGTCTCACAGGAGAGGTTCAAATCATAGAAAGTTAGAGTGTTTGTCCTCTTTTACTTAAGTCGGCATTGTGCCTCTTGTATTAAATTACGATGCAATTTCTATGTTTCATCGGCAATAAGAAGGTGCAAGATATACAGTAAACCTGGAGTGAAGCATCAGAATCTAAAACTGGACTCACAGGAGAGATTGAAATCATAGAAAGTTAGAGTGTCACTCCTCTTGTACTTAAGTCGGTATTGTGCCTTTTGTATTAAATTCGGATGCAATTTCTATGTTTTATCGTCAATAAGAAGGTCCATGGTATACAGTAAACCTGAAGTGAAGCATCGGAATCTAAAACTGGAGTTGCAGGAGAGGTTCAAATCATAGAAAGTTAGAGTGTCAGTCCTCTTTTACTTAAGTCGGCATTGTGCCTTTTGTATTAAATTCGGATGAAATTTCTGTGTTTCATCGTCAATAAGAAGGTCCAAGGGATACAGTAAACCTGAAGTGAAGCATCAGAATGTAAAACTGGACTCACAGGAGAGGTTCAAATCATAGAAAGAAAGTGTGTCAGTCCTCTTGTACATAAGTCGCCATTACACCTTTTGTATTAAATTCGGATGCAATTTCTGTGTTTCATCGTCAATAAGAAGGTCCAAGGGATACAGTAAACCTGAAGTGAAGCATCGGATTCTTAAACTGGACTCATAGGAGAGGTTCGAATCATAGAAAGTTAGAGTGTCAGTCCTCTTGTACTTAAGTCTGCATTGTACCTTTTGTATTTAATTTGGATGCAAACTCTGTGTTCATAGTCAGTAAGAAGGTCCAAGGGATACAGTAAACCTGAAGTGAAGCATCGGAATCTAAAACTGGACTCACAGGAGAGGTTCAAATCATAGTAAGTTTGAGTGTCACTCCTCTTGTACTTAAGTCGGTATTGTGCCATTTGTAATACATTCGGATGCAATTTCTGTGTTTCATCGTCAATAAGAAGGTCCAAGGGATACAGTAAACCTGTAGTGAAGCATCGGAATCTAAAACTGGACTCACAGGAGAGGTTCATATCATAGAAAGTAAGAGTGTCAGTCCTCATGTACTTAAGTCGGCATTGATCCTTTTGTATTAAATTCGGATGCAAACACTGCGTTTCATCGTCCATAAGAAGGTCCAAGGGATACAGTAAACCTGAAGTGAAGCTTCGGAATCTAAAACTGGACTCACAGGAGAGGTTCAAATCATAGAAAGTGAGAGTGTCAGTTCTCTTGTACTTAAGTCGGCATTGTGCCTTTTGAATTTAATTCCGATGCAATTTCTGTGTTTCATCGTCAATAAGAAGGTGCAAGGTATACAGTAAACCTGAAGTGAAGCATCGGAATCTGAAACTGGACTCACAGGAGAGGTTCAAATCATTGAAAGTGAGAGTGTCAGTCCTCTTGTACTTAAGTCGCCATTGGGCCTTTTGTATTAAATTCGGATCCAATTTCTGTGTTTCATCGTCAATAAGAAGGTCCAAGGGATACAGTAAACCTGAAGTGAAGCATCGGAATCTAAAACTGGACTCACAGGAGGGGTTCAAATCATAGAAAGTTAGAGTGTCATTACTCTTGTACTTAAGTCGGCATTGTGCCTTTTGTATTAAATTCGGATGCAAACTCTGTGTTTCATCGTCAACAAGAAGGTCCAAGTGATACAGTAAACCTGAAGTGAAGCATCGGAATCTAAAACTGGTCTCACAGGAGAGGTTAAAATCATAGATAGTGAGAGTGTCAGTCCTCTTGTACTTAAATCGATATTGTGCCATTTGTATTAAATTCGGGTGCAATTTCTGTGTTTCATCGTCAATAAGAAGGTCCAAGGGATATAGTAAACCTGAAGTGAAGCATCGGAATCTAAAACTGGACTCACGGGAGAGATTCAAATCATAGAAAGTTAGAGTGTCTGTCCTGTTGTACTCAAGTCGGCATTGTGCCTTTTGTATTAAATTCGGATGCAATTTCTGTGTTTCATCGTCAATAAGAAAGTCCAAGGGATACAGTAAACCTGAAGTGAAGCATCGGAATCTAAAACTAGACTCACAGGAGAGGTTCAAATCATAGAAAGTTAGAGTGCTTGTCCTCTTTTACTTAAGTCGGCATTGTGCCTCTTGTATTAAATTCCGATGCAATTTCTATGTTTCATCGTCAATAAGAAGGTGCAAGGTATACAGTAAACCTGGAGTGAAGCATCGGAATTTAAAACCGGACTCACAGGAGAGGTTCAAATCATAGAAAGAGAGAGTGTCAGTCCTCTTGTACTTAAGTCGGCATTGTACTTTTGTATTTAATTCGGATGCAACTCTGTGTTTCATCGTCAGTAAGAAGGTCCAAGGGATACAGTAAACCTGAAGTGAAGCATCGGAATCTAAAACTAGTCTCACAGGAGTGGTTCAAATAATAGAAAGTGAGAGTGTCAGTCCTCTTCTACTTAGGTCGGCATTGTGCCTTTTGAATTAAATTCCGATGCAATTTCTGTGTTTCATCGTCAATAAGTAGGTCCAAGGGATACAGTAAACCTGAAGTGAAGCATCAGAATCTAAAATTGGACTCGCAGCAGAGGTTCAAATCATAGAAAGAGAGTGTGTCAGTCCTCTTTTACTTAAGTCGCCTTTACGCCTTTTGTATTAAATTCGGTTGCAAACTCTGTGTTTCATCGTCAATAAGAAGGTCCAAGGGATACAGCAAACCTGAAGTGAAACATCGGAATCTAAAACTGGACTCACAGGAGCTGTTCAAATCATAGAAAGTGAGAGTGTCAGTCCTCTTTACTTAAGTCGGCATTGTGCCTTTTGAATTTAATTCCGATGCAATTTCTGTGTTTCATCGTCAATAAGAAGGTGCAAGGTATACAGTAAACCTGAAGTGAAGAATCGGAATCTAAAACCGGACTCACAGGACAGGTTCAAATCATAGAAAGTGAGAGTGTCAGTCCTCTTCTACTTACGTCGGCATTGTGCCTTTTGAAATCAATTCGATGCAATATCTGTGTTTCATCGTCAATAAGAAGGTCCAAGGGATACAGTAACCTTAAGTGAAGCATCGGAATCTAAAACTGGACTTGCTGGAGAGGTTCAAATCATAGAATGTTAGAGTGTCAGTCCTCTTTTACTATAGTCGGCATTGTGCCTTTTGTATTAAATTCGAATGAAATTTCTGTGTTTCATTGTCAATAAGAAGGTCCAAGGGATACAGTAAACCTGAAGTGAAGCATCAGAATCTAAAACTGGACTCACAAGGAAGGTTGAAATTATAGAAAGTTAGAGTGTCAGTCCTCTTTTACTTAACTCGGCATTGTGCCTTTTGTATTAAATTCGGATGGAATTTCTGTGCTTCATCGTCAATCAGAAGGTGCAAGGTATACAGTAAACCTAAAGTGAAACATCGGAATCTGAAACTGGACTCACAGGAGAGGTTCAAATCATAGAAAGAGAGAGTGTCAGTCCTCTTTTACTTAAGCCGCCATTGTGATTTTTGTATTAAATTCGGATGCAATTTCTATGTTTCATCGTCAATAAGAAGGTCCAAGGAATACAGTAAACCTAAAGTGAAACATCGGAATCTGAAACTGGACTCACAGGAGAGGTTCAAATCAAAGAAAGAGAGAGTGTCAGTCATCTTGTACTTAAGTCGCCATTGTGCCTCTTGTATTAAATTCGGATGCAATTTCTGTGTTTCATCGTCAATAAGTAGGTCCAAGGGATACAGTAAACCTGAAGTGAAGCATCAGAATCTATAACTAGACTCACAGGAGAGGTTCAAATCATAGAAAGTGAGAGTGTCAGTCCTCTTGTACTTAAATCGCCATTGTGATTTTTGTATTAATTTCGGAAGCAATTTCTGTGTTTCATCGTCAATAAGAAGGTCCAAGGGATACAGTAAACTTTGAAGTGAAGCATCGGATTCTTTAACTGGACTCACAGCAGCGGTTCAAATCATAGAAAGTTAGAGTGACAGTCCTCTTGTACTTAAGTCGGCATTGTACCTTTTGTATTAAATTCGGATGCAAACTCTGTGTTTCATCGTCAATAAGGAGGTCCAAGGTATACAGTAAACCTGAAGTGAAGCATCGGAATCTAAAACTGGGCTCACAGGAGAGGTTCAAATCATAGAAAGTGAGAGTGTCAGTCCTCTTGTACTTAAGTCGGCATTGTGCCTTTTGAATTTAATTGCGATGCAATTCCTGTGTTTCATCGCCAATAAGAAGATGCAGGGTATAAGGTAAACCTGAAGTGAAGCATCAGAATCTAAAACTGGACTCACAGGAGAGGTTCAAATCATAGAAAGTTAGAGTGTCATTCCTCTTGTACTTAAGTCGGCATTGTACCTTTTGTATTAAATTCGGAAGCAATTTCTGTGTTTCATCGTCAATAAGAAGGTCCAAGGGATACAGTAAACCTTAAGTGAAGCATCGGAATCTAAAACTGGACTCACTGGACAGGTTCAAATCATAGAAAGTTAGAGTGTTAGTCCTCTTTTACTTACGTCGGCATTGTGCCTTTTGTATTAAATTCCGATGCAATTTCTATGTTTCATCGTCAATCAGAAGGTGCAAGGTATACAGTAAACCTGAAGTGAAGCATCGGAATCTAAAACTGGACTCACAGGAGAGGTTCAAATCATATTAAGTTTGAGTGTCACTCCTCTTGTACTTAAGTCGGTATTGTGCCATTTGTAATACATTCGGATGCAATTTCTGTGTTTCGTCGTCAATAAGAAAGTCCAAGGGATACAGTTAACCTGAAGTGAAGCATCGGAATCTAAAACTGGACTCACAGGAGAGGTTCAAATCATAGAAACTTAGAATGTCAGTCCTCTTGAACTTAAGTCGCCATTGGGATTTTTGTATTAAATTCGGATGCAATTTCTGTGTTTCATCGTCAATAAGAAGGTCCAAGGGATACAGTAAACCTGTAGTGAAGCATCGGAATCTGAAACTGGACTCACAGGAGAGGTTCATATCATAGAAAGTAAGAGTGTCAGTCCTCATGTACTTAAGTCGGCATTGATTCTTTTGTATTAAATTCGGATGCAAACACTGTGTTTCATCGTCCATAAGAAGGTCCAAGGGATACAGTAAACCTGAAGTGAAGCTTCGGAATCTAAAACTGGACTCACAGGAGAGGTTCAAATCATAGAAAGTGAGAGTCAGTCCTCTTGTACTTAAGTTGGCATTGTGCCTTTTGAATTTAATTCCGATGCAATTTCTGTGTTTCATCGTCAATAAGAAGGTGCAAGGGATACAGTAAACCTGAAGTGAAGCATCGGAATCTAAAACTAGACTCACAGGAGAGGTTCAAATCATAGAAAGTTAGAGTGTTTGTCCTCTTTTACTTAAGTCAGCATTGTGCCTCTTGTATTAAATTCCGATGCAATTTCTATGTTTCATCGTCAATAAGAAGGTGCAAGGTATACAGTAAACCTGGAGTGAAGCATCGGAATTTAAAACCGGACACACAGGAGAGGTTCAAATCATAGAAAGAGAGAGTGTCAGTCCTCTTGTACTTAAGTCGGCATTGTACCTTTTGTATTTAATTCGGATGCAAACTCTGTGATTCATCGTCAGTAAGAAGGTCCAAGTGATACAGTAAACCTGAAGTGAAGCATCGGAATCTAAAACTGGACCCACAGGAGAGGTTCAATTAATAGAAAGTGAGAGTGTCAGTCCTCTTCTACTTAGGTCGGCATTGTGCCTTTTGAATTAAATTCCGATGCAATTTCTGTGTTTCATCGTCAATAAGTAGGTCCAAGGGATACAGTAAACCTGAAGTGAAGCATCAGAATCTAAAATTGGACTCACAGGAGAGATTCAAATCATAGAATGTTTAAGTGTCACTCCTCTTGTACATAAGTCGGTATTGTGCCTTTTGTATTAAATTCGGATGCAATTTCTGTGTTTAATCATCAATAAGAAGGTCCAAGGGATACAGTAAACCTTCAGTGAAGCATCGGAATCTAAAACTGGACTCACAGGAGGGGTTCAAATCAAAGAAAGTTAGAGTGTCATTACTCTTGTACTTAAGTCGGCATTGTGCCTTTTGTATTAAATTCGGATGCAAACTCTGTGTTTCATCGTCAACAAGAAGGTCCAAGTGACACAGTAAACCTGAAGTGAAGCATCGGAATCTAAAACTGGTCTCACAGGAGAGGTTCAAATCATAGAAAGTTAGAGTGTTTGTCCTCTTTTACTTAAGTCGGCATTGTGCCTCTTGTATTAAATTACGATGCAATTTCTATGTTTCATCGGCAATAAGAAGGTGCAAGATATACAGTAAACCTGGAGTGAAGCATCAGAATCTAAAACTGGACTCACAGGAGAGATTGAAATCATAGAAAGTTAGAGTGTCACTCCTCTTGTACTTAAGTCGGTATTGTGCCTTTTGTATTAAATTCGGATGCAATTTCTATGTTTTATCGTCAATAAGAAGGTCCATGGTATACAGTAAACCTGAAGTGAAGCATCGGAATCTAAAACTGGAGTTGCAGGAGAGGTTCAAATCATAGAAAGTTAGAGTGTCAGTCCTCTTTTACTTAAGTCGGCATTGTGCCTTTTGTATTAAATTCGGATGAAATTTCTGTGTTTCATCGTCAATAAGAAGGTCCAAGGGATACAGTAAACCTGAAGTGAAGCATCAGAATGTAAAACTGGACTCACAGGAGAGGTTCAAATCATAGAAAGAAAGTGTGTCAGTCCTCTTGTACATAAGTCGCCATTACACCTTTTGTATTAAATTCGGATGCAATTTCTGTGTTTCATCGTCAATAAGAAGGTCCAAGGGATACAGTAAACCTGAAGTGAAGCATCGGATTCTTAAACTGGACTCATAGGAGAGGTTCGAATCATAGAAAGTTAGAGTGTCAGTCCTCTTGTACTTAAGTCTGCATTGTACCTTTTGTATTTAATTTGGATGCAAACTCTGTGTTCATAGTCAGTAAGAAGGTCCAAGGGATACAGTAAACCTGAAGTGAAGCATCGGAATATAAAACTGGACTCACAGGAGAGGTTCAAATAATAGAAAGTGAGAGTGTCAGTCCTCTTCTACTTAGGTCGGCAATGTGCCTTTTGAATTAAATTCCGATGCAATTTCTGTGTTTCATCGTCAATAAGTAGGTCCAAGAGATACAGTAAACATGAAGTGAAGCATCGGAATCGAAAACTGGACTCACAGGAGGGATTCTAATCATAGAATGTTAAAGTGTCACTCCTCTTGTACATAAGTCGGTATTGTGCCTTTTGTATTAAATTCGGATGCAATTTCTGTGTTTCATATCAATAAGAAGGTCCAAGGGATACAGTAAACCTTAAGTGAAGCATCGGAATCTAAAACTGGACTCACTGGAGAGGTTCAAATCATAGAAAGTTAGAGTGTCTGTCCTCATTTACTTAGGTCGGCATTGTGCCCTTTGTATTAAATTCCGATGCGATTTCTATGTTTCATCGTCAATCAGAAGGTGCAATGTATACAGTAAACCTGAAGTGAAGCATCGGAATCTAAAACTGGACTCACAGGAGAGGTTCAAATCATAGAAAGTGAGAGTGTCAGTCCTCTTGTACTAAAGTCGGCATTGTGCCACTTGTATTAAATTTGGATAAAATTTCTGTGTTTCATCGTCAATCAGATGGTCAAAGGTATACAGTAAACCTGAAGTGAAGCATCGGAATCTAAAACTGGACTCACAGGAGAGATTCAAATCATAGAAAGTTAGAGTGTCACTCCTCTTGTACTTAAGTCGGTATTGTGCCATTTGTATTACATTCGGATGCAATTTCTGTGTTTCATCGTCAATAAGAAAGTCCAAGGGATACAGTAAACCTGAAGTGAAGCATCGGAATCTAAAACTGGATTCACAGGAGAGGTTCAAATCATAGAAAGTTAGAATGTCAGTCCTCTTGTACTTAAGTCGGCATTGTGCCTTTTGTATTAAATTCGGATGCAATTTCTGTGTTTCATCGTCAATAAGAAGGTGCAAGGTATGCAGTAAACCTAAAGTGAAGCATCGGAATCTAAAACTGGACTCACAGGAGAGGTTCAAATCATAGAAAGTGATAGTGTCAGTCCTCTTGTACTTAAGTCGGCATTGTGGCATTTGTATTAAATTCGGATTCAATTTCTGTGTTTCATCGTAAATAAGAAGGTCCAAGGGATACAGTAAACCTGAAGTGATGCATCGGAATCTAACACTGGTCTCACAGAAGAGTTTCAAATCATAGATAGTGAGAGTGTCAGGCCTCATGTACTTAAGTCGGCATTGTGCCATTTGTATTAAATTTGGATAAAATTTCTGTGTTTCATCGTCAATAAGAAGGTCCAAGGGATACAGTAAACCTGTAGTGAAGCATCGGAATCTAAAACTTGACTCACAGGAGAGTTTCAAATCATAGAATGTTAGAGTGTCAGCCCTCTTGTACTTAAGTCGGCATTGAACCTTTTGTATTAATTTCGGATGCAAACACTGTGTTTCATCGTCAATAAGAAGGTCCAAGGGATACAGTAAACCTGAAGTGAAGCTTCGGAATCTAAAACGGGACTCACAGGAGAGGTTCAAATCATAGAAAGTGAGAGTGTCAGTCCTCTTGTACTTATGTCGGCATTGTGCCTTTTGAATTTAATTCCGATGCAATTTCTGTGTTTCGTCGTCAATAAGAAGGTGCAAGGTACACAGTAAACCTGAAGTGAAGCATCGGAATCTGAAACTGGACTCACAGGAAAGGTTCAAATCATTGAAAGTGAGAGTGTCAGTCCTCTTGTACTTAAGTCGGCATTGTGCCATTTGTATTATATTCCGATGCAGTTTCTATGTTTCATCGTCAAAAAGAAGGTGCATGGTATACAGTAAACCTAGAGTGAAGCATCGGAACCTAAAACCGGACTCACAGGAGAGGTTCAAATCATAGAAAGAGAGAGTGTCAGTCCTCTTGTACTTAAGTCGGCATTGTGCTAATTGTATTAAATTCGGATGAAATTCCTGTGTTTCATAGTCAGTAAGAAGGTCCAAGGGATACAGTAAACCTGAAGTGAAACATCGGAATCTAAAACTGGACTCACAGGAGAGATTCAAATCATAGAAAGTTAGAGTGTCACTGCTCTATTACTTAAGTCGGTATTGTGCCTTTTGTATTAAATTCGGATGCAATTTCTGTGTTTTATCGTCAACAAGAAGGTCCAAGGTATACAGTAAACCTGAAGTGAAGCATCGGGATCTAAAACTGGACTTGCAGGAGAGGTTCAAATCATAGAAAGGTAGAGTGTCAGTCCTCTTTTACTTAAGTCGGCATTGTGCCTTTTGTATTAAATTCGGATGAAATTTCTGTGTTTCATCGTCAATCAGAAGGTGCAAGGTGTACAGTAAACCTGAAGTGAAGCATCCGAATCTAAAACTGGGCTCACAGGAGAGGTTCAAATCATAGAAAGTGAGAGTGTCCGTCCTCTTGTACTTAAGTCGGCATTGTGCCATTTGTATTAAATTTGGATAAAATTTCTGTGTTTCATCGTGAATCAGATGGTCAAAGGTATACAGTAAACCTGAAGTGAAACATCGGAATCTAAAACTGGACTCATAGGAGAGTTTCAAATCATAGAAAGTTAGAGTGTCACTCCTCTTGTACTTAAGTCGGTATTGTACCATTTGTATTACATTCGGATGCAATTTCTGTGTTTCATCGTCAATAAGAAAGTCCAAGGGATGCAGTAAACCTGAGTTAAGCATGGAATCTAAAACTGGATTCACAGGAGAGGTTCAAATCATAGAATGTTAGAATGTCAGTCCTCTTGTACTTAAGTCGGCATTGTGCCTTTTGTATTAAATTCGGATGCAATTTCTGTGTTTCATCGTCAATAAGAAGGTGCAAGGTATGCAGTAAACCTAAAGTGAAGCATCGGAATCTAAAACTGGACTCACAGGAGAGGTTCGAATCATAGAAAGTGAGAGTGTCAGTCCTCTTGTACTTAAGTCGCCATTGTGGCATTTGTATTAAAATCGGATTCAATTTCTGTGTTTCATCGTCAATAATAAGGTCCAAGGGATACAGTAAACCTGTAGTGAAGCATCGGAATCTAAAACTTGACTCACAGGAGAGTTTCAAATCACAGAATGTTAGAGTGTCAGCCCTCTTGTACTTAAGTCGGCATTGAACCTTTTGTATTAAATTCGGATGCAAACACTGTGTTTCATCGTCAATAAGAAGGTCCAAGGGATACAGTAAACCTGAAGTGTAGCTTCAGAATCTAAAACTGGACCCACAGGAGAGGTTCAAATCATAGCAAGTGAGAGTGTCAGTCCTCTTGTACTTATGTCGGCATTGTGCCTTTTGAATTTAATTCCGATGCAATTTCTGTGATTCGTCGTCAGTAAGAAGGTGCAAGGTATACAGTAAACCTGAAGTGAAGCATCGGAATCTGAAACTGGACTCTCAGGAAAGGTTCGAATCTTTGAAAGTGAGAGTGTCAGTCCTCTTGTACTTAAGTCGGCATTGTGCCTTTTGTATTATATTCCGATGCAATTTCTATGTTTCATCGTCAATAAGAAGGTGCAAGGTATACAGTAAACCTGGAGTGAAGCATCGGAATTTAAAACACTCACAGGAGAGGTTCAAATCATAGAAAGAGAGAGTGTCAGTCCTCTTGTACTTAAGTCGGCATTGTGCTAATTGTATTAAATTCGGATGCAATTCCTGTGTTTCATAGTCAATAAGAAGGTCCAAGGGATACAGTAAACCTGAAGTGAAACATCGGAATCTAAAACTGGACTCACAGGAGAGATTCAAATCATAGAATGTTAGAATGTCAGTCCTCTTGTACTTAAGTCGGCATTGTGCCTTTTGTATTAAATTCGGATGCAATTTCTGTGTTTCATCGTCAATAAGAAGGTCCAAGGTATACAGTAAACCTGAAGTGAAGCATCGGAATCTAAAACTGGACTTGCAGGAGAGGTTCAAATCATAGAAAGTTAGAGTGTCAGTCCTCTTTTATTTAAGTCGGCATTGTGCCTTTTGTATTAAATTCGTATGAAAATTCTGTGTTTCATCGTCAATAACCAGGTCCAAGGGTTACAGTAAACCTGAAGTGAAGCATCAGAATCTAAAACTGGACTCACAGGAGAGGTTCAAATCATAGAAAGAGAGAGTGTCAGTCCTCTTGTACTTAAGTCGCCATTGTGCCTTTTGTATTAAATTCGGATGCAATATCTGTGTTTCATCGTCATTAAGAAGGTCCAAGGGATACAGTAAACCTGAAGTGAAGTATCGGATTCTTAAACTGGACTCACAGGCGAGGTTCAAATCATAGAAAGTTAGTGTGTCAATCCTCTTGTACTTAAGTCGGCATTGTACCTTTTGTATTAAATTCGGATGCAAACTCTGTGTTTCGTCGTCAATCAGAAGGTGCAAGGTATACAGTAAACCTGAAGTGAAGCATCGGAATCTAAAACTGGACTCACAGGAGAGGTTCAAATCATAGAAAGTGAGAGTTTTAGTCCTCTTGTACTTAAGTCGGCATTGTGCCATTTGTATTAAATTTGGATAAAATTTCTGTGTTTCATCGTCAATCAGATGGTCAAAGGTATACAGTAAACCTGAAGTGAAGCATCGGAATCTAAAACTGGCCTCACAGGAGAGGTTCAAATCTAAGAAAGATAGAATGTCAGTCCTCTTGTACTTAAGTCGGCATTGTGCCTTTTGTATTAATTTCGGATGCAATTTCTGTGTTTCATCGTCAATAAGAAGGTGCAAGGCATACAGTAAACCTAAAGTGAAGCATCGGAATCTAAAACTTGACTCACAGGAGAGTTTCAAATCACAGAATGTTAGAGTGTCAGCCCTCTTGTACTTAAGTCGGCATTGAACCTTTTGTATTAAATTCGGATGCAAACACTGTGTTTCATCGTCAATAAGAGGGTCCAAGGGATACAGTAAACCTGAAGTGTAGCTTCAGAATCTAAAACTGGACTCACAGGAGAGGTTCAAATCATAGAAAGTGAGAGTGTCAGTCCTCTTGTACTTATGTCGGCATTGTGCCTTTTGAATTTAATTCCGATGCAATTTCTGTGATTCGTCGTCAATAAGAAGGCGCAAGGTATACAGTAAACCTGAAGTGAAGCATCGGAACCTGAAACTGGACTCACAGGAAAGGTTCGAATCATTGAAAGTGAGAGTGTCAGTCCTCTTGTACTTAAGTCGGCATTCTGCCTTTTGTATTATATTCCGATGGAATTTCGATGTTTCATCGTCAATAAGAAGGTGCAAGGTATACAGTAAACCTGGAGTGAAGCATCGGAATTTAAAACACTCACAGGAGAGGTTCAAATCATAGAAAGAGAGAGTGTCAGTCCTCTTGTACTGAAGTCGGCATTATGCTAATTGTATTAAATTCGGATGCAATTCCTGTGTTTCATAGTCAATAAGAAGGTCCAAGGGATACAGTAAACCTGAAGTGAAACATCGGAATCTAAAACTGGACTCACAGGAGAGATTCAAATCATAGAATGTTAGAATGTCAGTCCTCTTGTACTTAAGTCGCCATTGTGCCTTTTGTATTAAATTCGGATGCAATTTCTGTGTTTCATCGTCAATAAGAAGGTGCAAGGTATGCAGTAAACCTAAAGTGAAGCATCGGAATCTAAAACTGGACTCACAGGAGAGGTTCAAATCATAGAAAGTGAGAGTGTCAGTCCTCTTGTACTTAAGTCGGCATTGTGGCATTTGTATTAAATTCGGATTCAATTTCTGTGTTTCATCGTCAATAAGAAGGTCCAAGGGATACAGTAAACCTGAAGTGAAGCATCGGAATCTAAAACTTGACTCACAGGAGAGTTTCAAATCACAGAATGTTAGAGTGTCAGCCCTCTTGTATTTAAGTCGGCATTGAACCTTTTGTATTAAATTCGGATGCAAACACTGTGTTTCATCGTCAATAAGAAGGTCCAAGGGATACAGTAAACCTGAAGTGAAGCTTCAGAATCTGAAACTGGACTCACAGGAGAGGTTCAAATCATAGAAAGTGAGAGTGTCAGTCTTCTTGTACTTATGTCGGCATTGTGCCTTTTGAATTTAATTCCGATGCAATTTCTGTGATTCGTCGTCAATAAGAAGGTGCAAGGTATACAGTAAACCTGAAGTGAAGCATCGGAATCTGAAACTGGACTCACAGGAAAGGTTCGAATCATTGAAAGTGAGAGTGTCAGTCCTCTTGTACTTAAGTCGGCATTGTGCCTTTTGTATTATATTCCGATGCAATTTCTATGTTTCATCGTCAATAAGAAGGTGCAAGGTATACAGTTAACCTGGAGTGAAGCATCGGAATTTAAAACCGGACTCACAGGAGCGGTTCAAATCATAGAAAGAGAGAGTGTCAGTCCTCTTGTACTTAAGTCGGCATTGTGCTAATTGTATTAAATTCGGATGCAATTCCTGTGTTTCATAGTCAATAAGAAGGTCCAAGGGATACAGTAAACCTGAAGTGAAACATCGGAATCTAAAACTGGACTCACAGGAGAGATTCAAATCATAGAAAGTTAGAGTGTCACTGCTCTTGTACTTAAGTCGTTATTGTGCCTTTTGTATTAAATTCGGATGCAATTTCTGTGTTTTATCGTCAATAAGAAGGTCCAAGGTATACAGTAAACCTGAAGTGAAGCATCGGAATCTAAAACTGGACTTGCAGGAGAGGTTCAAATCATAGAAAGTTAGAGTGTCAGTCCTCTTTTATTTAAGTCGGCATTGTGCCTTTTGTATTAAATTCGTATGAAATTTCTGTGTTTCATCGTCAATAACCAGGTCCAAGGGTTACAGTAAACCTGAAGTGAAGCATCAGAATCTAAAACTGGACTCACAGGAGAGGTTCAAATCATAGAAAGTGAGAGTGTCAGTCCTCTTGTACTTAAGTCGGCATTGTGGCATTTGTATTAAATTCCGATGCAATTTCTGTGTTTCATCGTCAATCACATGGTCAAAGGTATACAGTAAACCTGAAGTGAAGCATCGGAATCTAAAACTAAACCCACAGGAGAGGTTCAAATCATAGAAAGTTAGAACGTCAGTCCTATTGTACTTAAGTCGGCATTGTGCCTTTTGTATTAAATTCGGATGCAATTTCTGTGTTTCATCGTCAATAAGAAGGTGCAAGGTATACAGTAAACCTAAAGTGAAGCATCGGAATCTAAAACTGGACTCACAGGAGAGGTTCAAATCATAGAAAGTGAGAGTGTCAGTCCTCTTGTACTTAAGTCGGCATTGTGCCATTTGTATTAAATTTGGATAAAATTTCTGTGTTTCATCGTCAATCACATGGTCAAAGGTATACAGTAAACCTTAAGTGAAGCATCGGAATCTAAAACTGGACTCACAGGAGAGGTTCAAATCATAGAACGTTAGAATGTCAGTCCTATTGTACTTAAGTCGGCATTGTGCCTTTTGTATTAAATTCGGATGCAATTTCTGTGTTTCATCGTCAATAAGAAGGTGCAAGGTATACAGTAAACCTAGAGTGAAGCATTGGAATCTAAAACTGGTCTCACAGGAGAGGTTCAAATCATAGAAAGTGAGAGTGTCAGTCCTCTTGTACTTAAGTCGGCATTGTGGCATTTGTATTAAATTCCGATGCAATTTCTGTGTTTCATCGTCAATCAGAAGGTGCAAGGAATACAGTAAACCTGAAGTGAAGCATCGGAATCTAAAACTGAACTCACAGGAGAGGTTCAAATCATAGAAAGTGAGAGTGTCAGTCCTCTTGTACTTAAGTCGGCATTTTGCCATTTGTATTAAATTTGGATAAAATTTCTGTGTTTCATCGTCAATCAGATGGGCAAAGGTATACAGTAAACCTGAAGTGAAACATCGGAATCTAAAACTGGACTCACAGGAGAGGTTCAAATCATAGAAAGTTAGAGTGTCACTCCTTTTGTACTTAAGTCGGTATTGTGCCATTTGTATTACATTCGGATGCAATTTCTGTGTTTCATCGTCAATAAGAAAGTCCAAGGGATACAGTAAACCTGAAGTGAAACATCGGAATCTAAAACTGGATTCACAGGAGAGGTTCAAATCATAGAAAGTTAGAATGTCAGTCCTGTTGTACTTAAGTCGGCATTGTGCCTTTTGTATTAAATTCGGATGCAATTTCTGTGTTTCATCGTCAATAAGAAGGTGCAAGGTATACAGTAAAACTAAAGTGAAGCATCGGTATCTAAAACTGGACTCACAGGAGAGGTTCAAATCATAGAAAGTGAGAGTGTCAGTCCTCTTGTACTTAAGTCGCCATTGTGATTTTTGTATTAAATTCGGATGCAATTTCTGTGTTTCATCGTCAATAAGAAGCTCCAAGGGATACAGTAAACCTGTAGTGAAGCATCGGAATCTAAAACTTGACTCACAGGTGAGTTTCAAATCATAGAATGTTAGAGTGTCAGCCCTCTTGTACTTAAGTCGGCATTGAACCTTTTGTATTAAATTCGGATGCAAACACTGTGTTTCATCGTCAATAAGAAGGTCCAAGGGATACAGTAACCCTGAAGTGAAGCTACGGAATCTAAAACTGGACTCACAGGAGAGGTTCAAATCATAGAAAGTAAGAGTGTCAGTCCTCTTGTACTTAAGTCGGCATTGTGCCTTTTGATTTTAATTCCGATGCAATTTCTGTGTTTCATCGTCAATAAGAAGGTGCAAGATATACAGTAAACCTGAAGTGAAGCATCGGATTCTGAAACTGGACTCACAGGAAAGGTTCAAATCATTGAAAGTGAGAGTGCCAGTCCCCTTGTACTTAAGTCGGCATTGTGCCTTTTGTATCAAATTCCGATGCAATTTCTGTGTTTCATCGTCAATAAGAAGGTGCATGGTATACAGTAAACCTGGAGTGAAGCATCGGAATTTAAAACCGGACTCACAGGAGAGGTTCAAATCATAGAAAGAGAGAGTGTCAGTCCTCTTGTACTTAAGTCGGCATTGTGCTATTTGTATTAAATTCGGATGCAATTCCTGTGTTTCATAGTCAATAAGAAGGGCCAAGGGATACAGTAAACCTGAAGTGAAACATCGGAATCTAAAACTGGACTCACAGGTGAGGTTCAAATCATGGAAAGTTAGAGTGTCAGTCCTCTTTTACTTAAGTCGGCATTGTGCCTTTTGTCTTAAATTCGGATGAAATTTCTATGTTTCATCGTCAATAAGAAGGTCCAAGTGATACAGTAAACCTGAAGTGAAGCATCAGAATCTAAAACTGGACTCACAGGAGAGGTTCAAATCATAGAAAGAGCGAGTGTCAGTCCTCTTGCACTTAAGTTGCCATTGTGCCTTTTGTATTAAATTCGGATGCTATTTCTGTGTTTCATCGTCATTAAGAAGGTCCAAGGGATACAGTAAACCTGAAGTGAAGCATCGGATTCTTAAACTGGACTCACAGGAGAGATTCAAATTATAGAAAGTTAGTGTGTCAGACCTCTTGTACTTAAGTCGGCATTGTACCTTTTGTATTAAATTCGGATGCAAACTCTGTGTTTCATCGTCAATAAGTAGGTCTAAGGGATACAGTAAACCTGAAGTGAAGCATCAGAATCTGAAACTGGACTCACAGGAAAGGTTCAAATCATAGAAAGTGAGTTTGTCAGTCCTCTTGTACTTAAGTCGCCATTGTGATTTTTGTATTAAATTCGGATGCAATTTCTGTGTTTCATCGTCAATCAGAAGGTCCAAGGGATACAGTACACCTGTAGTGAATCTAAAACTGGACTCACAGGAGGGGTTCAAATCGTAGAAAGTTAGAGTGTCAGTACTCTTGTACTAAAGTCGGCATTGAACCTTTTGTATTAAATTCGGATGCAAACACTGTGTTTCATCGTCAATAAGAAGGTCCAAGGGATACAGTAAACCTTAAGTGAAGCTTCAGAATCTAAAACCTGACACACAGGTGAGGTTCAAATCATAGAAAGTGAGGGTGTCAGTCCTCTTGTACTTAAGTCGGCATTGTGCCTTTTGAATTTAATTCCGATGCAATTTCTGTGTTTCATCGTCAATAATAAGGTGCAAGGTATACATTAAACCTGAAGTGAAGCATCGGAAAATGAACCTGGACTCACAGGAAGGGTTCAAATCATTGAAAGTGAGAGTGTCAGTCCTCTTGTACTTAAGTCGCCATTGTGCCTTTTGTATTAACTTCGGATCCAATTTCTGTGTTTCATCGTCAATAAGATGGTCCAAGGGATACAGTAATCCTGAAGTGAAGCATCGGAATCTAAAACTGGACTCACAGGAGGGGTTCAAATCATAGATAGTGAGAGTGTCAGTCCTCTTGTACTTAAGTCGGTATTGTGCCATTTGTATTAAATTCGGATGCAATTTCTGTGTTTCATCGTCATTAAGAAGGTCCAAGGGATACAGTAAACCTGAAGTGAAGCATCGGAATCTTAAACTGGACTCACAGGTGAGGTTCAAATCATAGAAAGTTAATATGTCAGTCCTCTTGAACTTAAGTCGGCATTGTACCTTTTGTATTAAATTTGGATGCAAACTCTGTGTTTCATCGTCAATAAGAAGGTCCAAGGGATACAGTAAACCTGAAGTGAAGCTTCGGATTCTAAAACTGGACTCACAGGAGAGGTTCAAATCATAGAAAGTGAGAGTGTCAGTCCTCTTGTACTTAAGTCGGCATTGTACCTTTAGAATTTAATTCCGATGCAATTTCTGTGTTTCATCGTCAATAAGAAGGTGCAAGGTATACAGTCAACCTGAAGTGAAACATCGGTATCTAAAACTGGACTCACAAGTGAGATTCAAATCATAGAAAGTTAGAGTGTCACTCTTCTTGTACTTAAGTCGGTATTGTGCCTTTTGTATTAAAGTCGGATGCAATTTCTGTGTTTTATCGTCAATAAGAAGGTCCAAGGTATACAGTAAACCTGAAGTGAAGCATCGGAATCTAAAACTGGACTTGCAGGAGAGGGTCAAATCATAGAAAGTTAGAGTGTCAGTCCTCTTTTACTTTAGTCGGCATTGTGCGTTTAGTATAAAATTCGGATGAAATTTCTGTGTTTCATCGTCAATAAGAAGGTCCAAGGGATACAGTAAACCTGAAGTGAAGCATCAGAATCTAAAACTGGACTCACAGGTGAGGTTCAAATCATAGAAAGAGAGAGTGTCAGTCCTCTTGTACTTAAGTCGCCATTGTGCCTTTTGTATTAAATTCGGATGCAATTTCTGTGTTTCATCGTCATTAAGAAGGTCCAAGGGATACAGTAAACCTGAAGTGAAGCATCGGAATCTTAAACTGGACTCACAGGTGAGGTTCAAATCATAGAAAGTTAATATGTCAGTCCTCTTGAACTTAAGTCGGCATTGTACCTTTTGTATTAAATTTGGATGCAAACTCTGTGTTTCATCGTCAATAAGAAGGTCCAAGGGATACAGTAAACCTGAAGTGAAGCTTCGGATTCTAAAACTGGACTCACAGGAGAGGTTCAAATCATAGAAAGTGAGAGTGTCAGTCCTCTTGTACTTAAGTCGGCATTGTACCTTTAGAATTTAATTCCGATGCAATTTCTGTGTTTCATCGTCAATAAGAAGGTGCAAGGTATACAGTCAACCTGAAGTGAAGCATCGGAATCTGAAACTGGACTCACAGGAAAGGTTCAAATCATTGAAAGTGAGAGTGTCAGTCCTCTTGTACTTAAGTCGCCATTGTGCCTTTTGTATTAAATTCGGATCCAATTTCTGTGTTTCATCGTCAATAAGAAGGTCCAAGGGATACAGTAAACCTGAAGTGAAGCATCGGAATCTAAAACTGGACTCACAGAAGGGGTTCAAATCATAGATAGTGAGAGTGTCAGTCCTCTTGTACTTAAGTCGTAATTGTGCCATTTGTATTAAATTCGGGTGCAATTTCTGTATTTCATCGTCAATAAGAAGGTCCATGGGATACAGTAAACCTGAAGTGAAGCATCAGAATCTAAAACTGGACTCACATGAAAGGTTCAAATCACAGAAAGTGACAGTGTCAGTCCTCTTGTACTTAAGTCGGCATTGTGGCATTTGTATTAAATTCGGATGCAATTTCTGTGTTTCATCGTCAATAAGAAGGTCCAAGGGATATAGTAAACCTGAAGTGAAGCATCGGTATCTAAAACTGGACTCACGGGAGAGGTTCAAATCATAGAAAGTTAGAGTGTCAGTCCTCTTGTACTTAAGTCGGCATTGTGCCTTTTGTATTAAATTCGGATGCAATTTCTGTGTTTCATCGTCAATAAGAAGGTCCAAGGGATACAGTAAACTTGAAATGACGCATTAGAATCTAAAACTAGACTCACAGGAGAAGTTCAAATCATAGAAAGTTAGAGTGTTTGTCCTCTTTTACTTAAGTCGGCATTGTGCCTTTTGTATTAAATTCCAATGCAATTTCTATGTTTCATCGTCAATAAGAAGGTGCAAGGTATACAGTAAACCTGGAGTGAAGCATCGGAATTTAAAACGGGACTCACAGGAGAGGTTCAAATCACAGAAAGAGAGAGTGTCAGTCCTCTTGTACTTAAGTCGGCATTGGGCTATTTGTATTAAATTCGGATGCAATTCCTGTGTTTCATAGTCAATAAGAAGGTACAAGGGATACAGTAAACCTGAAGTGAAACATCGGAATCTAAAACTGGACCCACAGGAGAGATTCAAATCATAGAAAGTTAGAGTGTCACTCCTCTTGTACTTAAGTCGGTATTGTGCCTTTTGTATTAAATTCGGATGCAATGTCTGTGTGTTATCGTCAAAAAGAAGGTCCAAGGTATACAGTAAACCTGAAGTGAAGCATCGGAATCTAAAACTGGACTTGCAGGAGAGGTTCAAATCATAGAAAGTTAGAGTGTCAGTCCTCTTTTACTTATGTCGGCATTGTGCATTTGGTATTAAGTTCGGATTAAATTTCTGTGTTTCACCGTCAATAAGAAGGTCCAAGGGATACAGTAAACCTGAAGTGAAGCATCAGAAACTAAAACTGGACTCACAAGAGAGGTTCAAATCATAGAAAGTTAGAGTGTCAGTCCTCTTGTACTTAAGTCGGCATTGTGCCTTTTGTATTAAATTCGGATGCAATTTCTGTGTTTCATCGTCAATAAGAAGGTCCAAGGGATACAGTAAACTTGAAATGACGCATCAGAATCTAAAACTAGACTCACAGGAGAAGTTCAAATCATAGAAAGTTAGAGTGTTTGTCCTCTTTTACTTAAGTCGGCATTGTGCCTTTTGTATTAAATTCCAATGCAATTTCTATGTTTCATCGTCAATAAGAAGGTGCAAGGTATACAGTAAACCTGGAGTGAAGCATCGGAATTTAAAACGGGACTCACAGGAGAGGTTCAAATCACAGAAAGAGAGAGTGTCAGTCCTCTTGTACTTAAGTCGCCATTGTGCCTTTTGTATTAAATTCGGATGCAATTACTGTGTTTCATCGTCAATAAGAAGGTCCAAGGGATACAGTAAACCTGAAGTGAAGCATCGGATTCTTAAACTGGACTCACAGGAGAGGTTCAAATCATAGAAAGTTAGTATGTCAGTCCTCTTGTACTTAAGTCGGCATTGTACCTTTTGTATTAAATTTGGATGCAAACTCTGTGTTTCATCGTCAATAAGAAGGTCCAAGCGATACAGTAAACCTGAAGTGAAGCATCAGAATCTAAAACTGGACTCACAGGAGAGGTTCAAATCATAGAAAGCGAGAGTGTCAGTCCTCTTGTACTTAAGTCGGCAGTGTGCCTTTTGAATTTCATTCCGATGCAATTTCTGTGTTTCATCGTCAATAAGAAGGTGCAGGGTATACAGTAACCCTGAAGTGAAGCATCGGAATCTAAAACTGGACTCACAGGAGAGGTTCAAACATAGAAAGTTAGAGTGTCATTCCTCTTGTACTGAAGTCGGCATTGTGCCTTTTGTATTAAATTCGGATGCAAACTCTGTGTTTCATCGTCAATAAGAAGGTCCAAGGGATACAGTAAAACCGAAGTGAAGCATCGGAATATAAAACTGGACTCACAGGAGAGGTTCAAATCATAGAAAGTTATAGTGTCAGTCCTATTGTACTTAAGTCGGCATTGTGATTTTTGAATTTAATTCCTATGCAATTTCTGTGTTTCATTGTCAATAAGTAGGTCTAAGTAATACAGTAAACCTGAAGTTAAGCATCGGAATCTAAAACTGGGCTCACAGGAGAGGTTCAAATCATAGAAAGTGAGAGTGTCAGTCCTCTTTTACTTAAGTCGGCATTTTGAGTTTCGAATTTAGTTCCGATGCAATTTCTGAGTTTCATCGTCAATAAGAAGATCCAAGGGATACAGTAAACCTGAAGTGAAGCATCGGAATCTAAAACTGGACTCCCAGGAGAGGTTCAAATCATAGAAAGTGAGAGTGTCAGTCTTCTTGTACTTATGTCGGCATTCTGCCTTTTGAATTTAATTCCGATGCAATTTCTGTGTTTCATCGTCAATAACAAGGTGCAAGTTATACAGTAAACCTGAAGTGAAGCATCGGAATCTGAAACTGGACTCACAGGAGAGGATCAAATCATTGAAAGTGAGAGTGTCAGTCCTCTTGTACTTAAGTCGCCATTGTGCCTTTTGTATTAAATTCGGATCCAATTTCTGTGTCTCATCGTCAATAAGAAGGTCCGAGGGACACAGTAAACCTGAAGTAAAGCGTCGGTATCTAAAACTGGACTCACAGGAGGGTTTCAAATCATAGAAAGTTAGAATGTCATTACTATTGTACTTAGGTCGGCATTGTGCCTTTTGTATTAAATTCGGATGCAAACTCTGTGTTTCATCGTCAATAAGAAGGTCCAAGGGATACAGTAAACCTGAAGTGGAGCATCGGAATCTAAAACTGGACTCACAGGAGAGGTTAAAATCATAGATAGTGAGAGTGTCAGTCCTCTTGTACTTAAGTCGGCATTGTGCCATTTGTATTAAATTCGGGTGCAATTTCTGTGTTTCATCGTCAATAAGAAGGTCCAAGGGATACAGTAAACCTGTAGTGAAGCATCGGATTCTTAAACTGGACTCACAGGAGAGGTTCAAATCATAGAAAGTTAGTGTGTCAGTTCTCTTGTACTTAAGTCGGCATTGTGCCTTTTGAATTTAATTCCGATGCAATTTCTGTGTTTCATCGTCAATAAGGAGGTGCAGGGTATACAGTAAACCTGAAGTGAAGCATCGGAATCTAAAACTGGACACACAGGAGAGGTTCAAATCATAGAAAGTTAGAGTGTCAGTCCTCTTGTACTTAAGTCCGCATTGTGCCTTTTGTATTAAATTCGGATGCAAACTCTGTGTTTCATCGTCAATAAGAAGGTCCAAGGGATACAGTAAACCAGAAGTGAAGCATCGGAATCTAAAACTGGACTCACAGGAGAGGTTCAAATCATAGAAAGTTATAGTGTCAGTCCTCTTGTACTTAAGTCTGCATTGTGATTTTTGAATTTAATTCCGATGCAATTTCTGTGTTTCATCGTCAATAAGAAGGTCTAAGTGATACAGTAAACCGGAAGTGAAGCATCGAAATCTAAAACTGGACTCACAGGAGAGGTTCAAATCATAGAAAGTGAGAGTGTCAGTCCTCTTTTCTTAAGTCGGCATTGTGAGTTTCGAATTTAATTCCGATGCTATTTCTGTGCTTCATCGTCAATAAGAAGGTCCAAGGGATACAGTAGACCTGAAGTGAAGCATCGGAATCTAAAACTGGACTCACAGGAGAGGTTCAAATCATAGAAAGTGAAAGTGTCAGTCCTCTTGTACTTAAGTCGGCATTGTGCCATTTGTATTAATTTCAGGTGCAATGTCAGTGTTTCATCGTCAATAAGAAGGTCCAAGGGATACAGTAAACCTGAAGTAAAGCATCGGAATCTAAAACTGTACTCACAGGAAATGTTCAAATCATAGAAAGTGAGGGTGTCAGTCCTCTTGTACTTAAGTCGGCATTGTGGCATTTGTATTAAATTCGGATGCAATTTCTGTGTTTCATCGTCAATAACAAGGTCCAAGGGATACAGTAAAACTGAAGTGAAGCATCGGAATCTAAAACTGGACTCACAGGAGAAGTTCAAATCATATAAAGTTAGAGTGTCACTCCTCCTGTACTTGAGTCTGTATTGTGCCTTATGTATTAAATTCGGGTGCAATTTCTGTGTTTCATCGTCTATAAGAAGGTCCAAGGGATACAGTAACCTGAAGTAAGCATCGGAATCTAGAACTGGACTCACAGGAGAGGTTCAAATCATAGATAGTTAGAATGTCAGTCATCCTGTACTTTAGTCGGCATTGTGCCTTTTGTATTAAATTCGGATGCAATTTCTGGAGTGAAGCATCGGAATTTAAAACCGGACTATCAGGAGAGGTTCAAATCATAGAAAGAGAGAGTGTCAGTCCTCTTGTACTTAAGTCGGCATTATGCCAATCGTATTAATCTCGGATGTAATTCCTGTGTTTCATAGTCAATAGGAAGGTCCAAGGGATACAGTAAACCTGAAGTGAAGCATCGGAATCTAAAACCGGACTCACAGGAGAGGTTCAAATCATAGAAAGTTAGAGTGTCAGTCCTCTTGTACTTAAGTCGGCATTGTACCTTTTGTATTAAATTCGGATGCAAACTCTGTGTTTCATCGTCAATAAAAAGGTCCAAGGGATACAGTAAACCTGAAGTGAAGCATCGGAATCTAAAACTGGTCTCATAGGAGAGGTTCAAATCATAGAAAGTGAGGGTGTCAGTCCTCTTGTACTTAAGTCGCCATTGTGCCTTTTGAATTTAATTCCGATGCAATTACCGTGTTTCATCGTCAATAAGAAGGTGCAAGGTATACAGTAAACCTGAAGTGACGCATCGGAATCTGAAACTGGACTCAGAGGAGAGGTTCAAATCATAGAGAGTGAGAGTGTCGGTCCTCTTGTACGTAAGTCGCCATTGTGCCTTTTGTATTAAATTCGGATCCAATTTCTGTGTCTCAACGTCAATAAGACGGTCCGAGGGACACAGTAAACCTGAAGTAAAGCGTCGGTATCTAAAACTGGACTCACAGGAGGGTTTCAAATCATAGAAAGTTAGAGTGTCATTACTCTTGTACTTAAGTCGGCATTGTGCCTTTTGTATTAAATTCGGATGCAAACTCTGTGTTTCATGGTCAATCAGAAGGTGCAAGTTATACAGTAAACCTAAAGTGAAGCATCGGAATCTAAAACTGGACTCACAGGAGAGGTTCAAATCATAGAGAGTGAGAGTGTCAGTGCTCTTGTACTTAAGTCGGCATTGTGCCATTTGTATTAAATTCGGGTGCAATTTCTGTGTTTCATCGTCAATAAGAAGGTCCAAGGGATACAGTAAACCTGTAGTGAAGCATCGGATTCTTAAACTGGACTCACAGGAGAGGTTCAAATCATAGAAAGTTAGTGTGTCAGTCCTCTTGTACTTAAGTCGGCATTGTGCCATTTGTATTAATTTCAGGTGCAATGTCAGTGTTTCATCGTCAATAAGAAGGTCCAAGGGATACAGTAAACCTGAAGTAAAGCATCGGAATCTAAAACTGTACTCACAGGAAATGTTCAAATCATAGAAAGTGAGGGTGTCAGTCCTCTTGTACTTAAGTCGGCATTGTGGCATTTGTATTAAATTCGGATGCAATTTCTGTGTTTCATCGTCAATAACAAGGCCCAAGGGATACAGTAAACCTGAAGTGAAGCATCGGAATCTAAAACCGGACTCACAGGAGAGGTTCAAATCATAGAAAGTTAGAGTGTCAGTCCTCTTGTACTTAAGTCGGCATTGTACCTTTTGTATTAAATTCGGATGCAAACTCTGTGTTTCATCGTCAATAAAAAGGTCCAAGGGATACAGTAAACCTGAAGTGAAGCATCGGAATCTAAAACTGGTCTCATAGGAGAGGTTCAAATCATAGAAAGTGAGGGTGTCAGTCCTCTTGTACTTAAGTCGCCATTGTGCCTTTTGAATTTAATTCCGATGCAATTACCGTGTTTCATCGTCAATAAGAAGGTGCAAGGTATACAGTAAACCTGAAGTGACGCATCGGAATCTGAAACTGGACTCAGAGGAGAGGTTCAAATCATAGAGAGTGAGAGTGTCGGTCCTCTTGTACGTAAGTCGCCATTGTGCCTTTTGTATTAAATTCGGATCCAATTTCTGTGTCTCATCGTCAATAAGAAGGTCCGAGGGACACAGTAAACCTGAAGTAAAGCGTCGGTATCTAAAACTGGACTCACAGGAGGGTTTCAAATCATAGAAAGTTAGAGTGTCATTACTCTTGTACTTAAGTCGGCATTGTGCCTTTTGTATTAAATTCGGATGCAAACTCTGTGTTTCATCGTCAATCAGAAGGTGCAAGGTATACAGTAAACCTAAAGTGAAGCATCGGAATCTAAAACTGGACTCACAGGAGAGGTTCAAATCATAGAGAGTGAGAGTGTCAGTGCTCTTGTACTTAAGTCGGCATTGTGCCATTTGTATTAAATTCGGGTGCAATTTCTGTGTTTCATCGTCAATAAGAAGGTCCAAGGGATACAGTAAACCTGTAGTGAAGCATCGGATTCTTAAACTGGACTCACAGGAGAGGTTCAAATCATAGAAAGTTAGTGTGTCAGTCCTCTTGTACTTAAGTCGGCATTGTGCCATTTGTATTAATTTCAGGTGCAATGTCAGTGTTTCATCGTCAATAAGAAGGTCCAAGGGATACAGTAAACCTGAAGTAAAGCATCGGAATCTAAAACTGTACTCACAGGAAATGTTCAAATCATAGAAAGTGAGGGTGTCAGTCCTCTTGTACTTAAGTCGGCATTGTGGCATTTGTATTAAATTCGGATGCAATTTCTGTGTTTCATCGTCAATAACAAGGCCCAAGGGATACAGTAAACCTGAAGTGAAGCATCGGAATCTAAAACCGGACTCACAGGAGAGGTTCAAATCATAGAAAGTTAGAGTGTCAGTCCTCTTGAACTTAAGTCTGCATTGTGATTTTTGAATTTAATTCCGATGCAATTTCTGTGTTTCATCGTCAATAAGAAGGTCTAAGTGATACAGTAAACCGGAAGTGAAGCATCGGAATCTAAAACTGGACTCACAGGAGAGGTTCAAATCATAGAAAGTGAGAGTGTCAGTCCTCTTTTCTTAAGTCGGCATTGTGAGTTTCGAATTTAATTCCGATGCTATTTCTGTGCTTCATGGTCAATAAGAAGGTCCAAGGGATACAGTAGACCTGAAGTGAAGCATCGGAATCTAAAACTGGACTCACAGGAGAGGTTCAAATCATAGAAAGTGAAAGTGTCAGTCCTCTTGTACTTAAGTCGGCATTGTGCCATTTGTATTAATTTCAGGTGCAATGTCAGTGTTTCATCGTCAATAAGAAGGTCCAAGGGATACAGTAAACCTGAAGTAAAGCATCGGAATCTAAAACTGTACTCACAGGAAATGTTCAAATCATAGAAAGTGAGGGTGTCAGTCCTCTTGTACTTAAGTCGGCATTGTGGCATTTGTATTAAATTCGGATGCAATTTCTGTGTTTCATCGTCAATAACAAGGTCCAAGGGATACAGTAAAACTGAAGTGAAGCATCGGAATCTAAAACTGGACTCACACGAGAAGTTCAAATCATATTAAGTTAGAGTGTCACTCCTCCTGTACTTGAGTCTGTATTGTGCCTTATGTATTAAATTCGGGTGCAATTTCTGTGTTTCATCGTCAATAAGAAGGTCCAAGGGATACAGTAACCTGAAGTTAGCATCGGAATCTAGAACTGGACTCACAGGAGAGGTTCAAATCATAGATAGTTAGAATGTCAGTCATCCTGTACTTTAGTCGGCATTGTGCCTTTTGTATTAAATTCGGATGCAATTTCTGGAGTGAAGCATCGGAATTTAAAACCGGACTATCAGGAGAGGTTCAAATCATAGAAAGAGAGAGTGTCAGTCCTCTTGTACTTAAGTCGGCATTATGCCAATCGTATTAATCTCGGATGTAATTCCTGTGTTTCATAGTCAATAGGAAGGTCCAAGGGATACAGTAAACCTGAAGTGAAGCATCGGAATCTAAAACCGGTCTCACAGGAGAGGTTCAAATCATAGAAAGTTAGAGTGTCAGTCCTCTTGTACTTAAGTCGGCATTGTACCTTTTGTATTAAATTCGGATGCAAACTCTGTGTTTCATCGTCAATAAAAAGGTCCAAGGGATACAGTAAACCTGAAGTGTAGCATCGGAATCTAAAACTGGTCTCATAGGAGAGGTTCAAATCATAGAAAGTGAGGGTGTCAGTCCTCTTGTACTTAAGTCGCCATTGTGCCTTTTGAATTTAATTCCGATGCAATTACCGTGTTGCATCGTCAATAAGAAGGTGCAAGGTATACAGTAAACCTGAAGTGACGCATCGGAATCTGAAACTGGACTCAGAGGAGAGGTTCAAATCATAGAGAGTGAGAGTGTCGGTCCTCTTGTACGTAAGTCGCCATTGTGCCTTTTGTATTAAATTCGGATCCAATTTCTGTGTCTCAACGTCAATAAGAAGGTCCGAGGGACACAGTAAACCTGAAGTAAAGCGTCGGTATCTAAAACTGGACTCACAGGAGGGTTTCAAATCATAGAAAGTTAGAGTGTCATTACTCTTGTACTTAAGTCGGCATTGTGCCTTTTGTATTAAATTCGGATGCAAACTCTATGTTTCATCGTCAATCAGAAGGTGCAAGTTATACACTAAACCTAAAGTGAAGCATCGGAATCTAAAACTGGACTCACAGGAGAGGTTCAAATCATAGAGAGTGAGAGTGTCAGTGCTCTTGTACTTAAGTCGGCATTGTGCCATTTGTATTAAATTCGGGTGCAATTTCTGTGTTTCATCGTCAATAAGAAGGTCCAAGGGATACAGTAAACCTGTAGTGAAGCATCGGATTCTTAAACTGGACTCACAGGAGAGGTTCAAATCATAGAAAGTTAGTGTGTCAGTCCTCTTGTACTTAAGTCGGCATTGTGCCATTTGTATTAATTTCAGGTGCAATGTCAGTGTTTCATCGTCAATAAGAAGGTCCAAGGGATACAGTAAACCTGAAGTAAAGCATCGGAATCTAAAACTGTACTCACAGGAAATGTTCAAATCATAGAAAGTGAGGATGTCAGTCCTCTTGTACTTAAGTCGGCATTGTGGCATTTGTATTAAATTCGGATGCAATTTCTGTGTTTCATCGTCAATAACAAGGCCCAAGGGATACAGTAAACCTGAAGTGAAGCATCGGAATCTAAAACCGGACTCACAGGAGAGGTTCAAATCATAGAAAGTTAGAGTGTCAGTCCTCTTGTACTTAAGTCGGCATTGTACCTTTTGTATTAAATTCCGATGCAAACTCTGTGTTTCATCGTCAATAAAAAGGTCCAAGGGATACAGTAAACCTGTAGTGAAGCATCGGAATCTAAAACTGGTCTCATAGGAGAGGTTCAAATCATAGAAAGTGAGGGTGTCAGTCCTCTTGTACTTAAGTCGCCATTGTGCCTTTTGAATTTAATTCCGATGCAATTACCGTGTTTCATCGTCAATAAGAAGGTGCAAGGTATACAGTAAACCTGAAGTGACGCATCGGAATCTGAAACTGGACTCAGAGGAGAGGTTCAAATCATAGAGAGTGAGAGTGTCGGTCCTCTTGTATGTAAGTCGACATTGTGCCATTTGTATTAAATTCGGATTCAATTTCTGTGTTTCATCGTCTATAAGAAGGTCCAAGGGATACAGTAAACCTGAAGTGAAGCATCGGAATCTAAAACTGGACTCACAGGAGAGGTTCAAATCATAGAAAGTTAGAGTGTTTGTCCTCTTTTACTTAAGTTGGCATTGTGCCTTTTGTATTAAATTCCGATGCAAACTCTACGTTCATCGTCAATAAGAAGGTGCAAGGTATACAGTAAACCTGGAGTGAAGCATCGGAATTTAAAACCGGACTATCAGGAGAGGTTCAAATCATAGAAAGAGAGAGTGTCAGTCCTCTTGTACTTAAGTCGGCATTATGCCATTTGTATTAATCTCGGATGCAATTCCTGTGTTTCATAGTCAATAGGAAGGTCCAAGGGATAAGTAAACCTGAAGTGAAACATCGGAATCTAAAACTGGACTCACGGGAGAGGTTCAAATCATAGAAAGTTAGAGAATCGCTCCTCTTGTACTGAAGTTGGTATTGTGCCTTTTGTATTAAATTCAGACGCAATTTAGGTGTTTTATCGTCAATGAGAAAGTCCAAGGGATACAGTAAACCTGAAGTGAAGCATCGGAATCTAAAACCGGACTCACAGGAGAGGTTCAAATCATAGAAAGTTGGAGTGTCAGTCCTCTTGTACTTAGGTCGGCATTGTACCTTTTGTATTAAATTCGGATGCAAACTCTGTGTTTCATCGTCAATAAAAAGGTCCAAGGGATACAGTAAACCTGAAGTGAAGCATCGGAATCTAAAACTGGTCTCATAGGAGAGGTTCAAATCATAGAAAGTGAGAGTGTCAGTCCTCTTGTACTTAAGTCAGCATTGTGCCTTTTGAATTTAATTCCGATGCAATTACCGTGTTTCATCGTCAATAAGAAGGTGCAAGGTATACAGTAAACCTGAAGTGACGCATCGGAATCTGAAACTGGACTCAGAGGAGAGGTTCAAATCATAGAAAGTGAGAGTGTTAGTCCTCTTCTACTTAGGTCGGCATTGTGCCTTTTGAATTAAATTCCGATGCAATTTCTGTGTTTCTTCGTCAATAAGTTGGTCCAAGGGATACAGTAAACATGAAATGAAGCATCGGAATCTAAATGTGGACTCACAGGAGAGATTCAATTCATAGAAAGTTAAAGGGTCACTCCGCTTGTACTTATGTCGGTATTGTGCTTTTTGTATTAAAATCCGATGCAATTTCTGTGTTTCATCGTCAATCAGAAGGTGCAAGGTATACAGTAAACCTAAAGTGAAGCATCGGAATCTAAAACTGGACTCACAGGAGAGGTTCAAATCATAGAGAGTGAGAGTGTCGGTCCTCTTGTACGTAAGTCGCCATTGTGCCTTTTGTATTAAATTCGGATCCAATTTCTGTGTCTCATCGTCAATAAGAAGGTCCGAGGGACACAGTAAACCTGAAGTAAAGCGTCGGTATCTAAAACTGGTCTCACAGGAGGGTTTCAAATCATAGATAGTTAGAGTGTCATTACTCTTGTACTTAAGTCGGCATTGTGCGTTTTGTATTAAATTCGGATGCAAACTCTGTGTTTCATCGTCAATCAGAAGGTGCAAGGTATACAGTAAACCTAAAGTGAAGCATCGGAATCTAAAACTGGACTCACAGGAGAGGTTCAAATCATAGAGAGTGAGAGTGTCAGTGCTCTTGTACTTAAGTCGGCATTGTGCCATTTGTATTAAATTCGGGTGCAATTTCTGTGTTTCATCGTCAATAAGAAGGTCCAAGGGATACAGTAAACCTGTAGTGAAGCATCGGATCCTTAAACTGGACTCACAGGAGAGGTTCAAATCATAGAAAGTTAGTGTGTCAGTCCTCTTGTACTTAAGTCGGCATTGTGCCATTTGTATTAATTTCAGGTGCAATGTCAGTGTTTCATCGTCAATAAGATGGTCCAAGGGATACTGTAAACCTGAAGTAAAGCATCGGAATCTAAAACTGTACTCACAGGAAATGTTCAAATCATAGAAAGTGAGGGTGTCAGTCCTCTTGTACTTAAGTCGGCATTGTGGCATTTGTATTAAATTTGGATGCAATTTCTGTGTTTCATCGTCAATAACAAGGCCCAAGGGATACAGTAAACCTGAAGTGAAGCATCGGAATCTAAAACCGGACTCACAGGAGAGGTTCAAATCATAGAAAGTTAGAGTGTCAGTCCTCTTGTACTTAAGTCGGCATTGTACCTTTTGTATTAAATTCGGATGCAAACTCTGTGTTTCATCGTCAATAAAAAGGTCCAAGGGATACAGTAAACCTGAAGTGAAGCATCGGAATCTAAAACTGGTCTCATAGGAGAGGTTCTAATCATAGAAAGTGAGGGTGTCAGTCCTCTTGTACTTAAGTCGCCATTGTGCCTTTTGAATTTAATTCCGATGCAATTACCGTGTTTCATCGTCAATAAGAAGGTGCAAGGTATACAGTAAACCTGAAGTGACGCATCGGAATCTGAAACTGGACTCAGAGGAGAGGTTCAAATCATAGAGAGTGAGAGTGTCGGTCCTCTTGTACGTAAGTCGACATTGTGCCATTTGTATTAAATTCGGATACAATTTCTGTGTTTCATCGTCAATAAGAAGGTCCAAGGGATACAGTAAACCTGAAGTGAAGCATCGGAATCTAAAACTGGACTCACAGGAGAGGTTCAAATCATAGAAAGTTAGAGTGTTTGTCCTCTTTTACTTAAGTTGGCATTGTGCCTTTTGTATTAAATTCCGATGCAAACTCTATGTTCATCGTCAATAAGAAGGTGCAAGGTATACAGTAAACCTGGAGTGAAGTATCGGAATTTAAAACCGGACTATCAGGAGAGGTTCAAGTCATAGAAAGAGAGAGTGTCAGTCCTCTTGTACTTAAGTCGGCATTATGCCATTTGTATTAATCTCGGATGCAATTCCTGTGTTTCATAGTCAATAGGAAGGTCCATGGGATAAGTAAACCTGAAGTGAAACATCGGAATCTAAAACTGGACTCACAGGAGAGGTTCAAATCATAGAAAGTTAGAGAGTCGCTCCTCTTGTACTGAAGTTAGTATTGTGTCTTTTGTAAAAAATTCAGACGCAATTTAAGTGTTTTATCACCAATGAGAAAGTCCAAGGGATACAGTAAACCTGAAGTGAAGCATCGGAATCTAAAACCGGACTCCAGGAGAGGTTCAAATCATAGAAAGTTAGAGTGTCAGTCCTCTTGTACTTAAGTCGGCATTGTACCTTTTGTATTAAATTCGGATGCAAACTCTGTGTTTCATCGTCAATAAAAAGGTCCAAGGGATACAGTAAACCTGAGGTGAAGCATCGGAATCTAAAACTGGTCTCATAGGAGAGGTTCAAATCATAGAAAGTGAGAGTGTCAGTCCTCTTGTACTTAAGTCAGCATTGTGCCTTTTGAATTTAATTCCGATGCAATTACCGTGTTTCATCGTCAATAAGAAGGTGCAAGGTATACAGTAAACCTGAAGTGACGCATCGGAATCTGAAACTGGACTCAGAGGAGAGGTTCAAATCATAGAAAGTGAGAGTGTCAGTCCTCTTCTACTTAGGTCGGCATTGTGCCTTTTGAATTAAATTCCGATGCAATTTCTGTTTCTTCGTCAATAAGTTGGTCCAAGGGATACAGTAAACATGAAATGAAGCATCGGAATCTAAATGTGGACTCACAGGAGAGATTCAATTCATAGAAAGTTAAAGTGTCACTCCGCTTGTACTGATGTCGGTATTGTGCCTTTTGTATTAAAATCAAATGCAATTTCTGTGTTTCATCGTCAATCAGAAGGTGCAAAGTATACAGTAAACCTAAAGTGAAGAATCGGAATCTAAAACTGGACTCACAGGAGAGGTTCAAATCATAGAGAGTGAGAGTGTCAGTGCTCTTACACTTAAGTCGGCATTGTGCCATTTGTATTAAATTCGGATAAAATTTCTGTGTTTCATCGTCAAGAAGATGGTCAAAGGTATACAGTAAACCTGAAGTGTAGCATCGGAATCTAAAACTATACTCACAGGAGAGGTTCAAATCATAGAAAGTTAGGGTGTCACTCCTCTTGTACTTAAGTCGGTATTCTGCCATTTGTATTACATTCGGATGCAATTTCTGTGTTTCATCGTCAATAAGAAAATCCAAGGGATACAGTAAACCTGAAGTGAAGCATCGGAATCTAAAACTGGACTCACAGGAGAGGTTCAAATCATAGAAAGTTAGAATGTCAGTCCTCTTGTACTTAAGTCGGCATTGTGCCTTTTGTATTAAATTCGGATCCAATTTCTGTGTTTCATTGTCAATAAGAAGGTGCAAGGTATACAGTAAACCTAAAGTGAAGCATCGGAATCTAAAACTGGACTCACAGGAGGGGTTCAAATCATAGAAAGTGAGAGTGACAGCCCTCTTGTACTTAAGTTGGAATTGTGCCTTTTGAATTTTATTCCGATGCAATTTCTGTGTTTCATCGTCATTAAGAAGTTACAAGGTATACAGTAAACCTGAAGTGAAGCTTCGGAATCTAAAACTGGACTCACAGGAGAGGTTCAAATCAATGAAAGTGAGAGTGTCAGTCCTCTTGTACTTAAGTCGGCATTGTGCCTTTAGAATTTAATTCCGATGCAATTTCTCTGTTTCATCGTCAATAAGAAGGTGCAAGGTATACAGTCAACCTGAAGTGAAGCATCGGAATCTGAAACTGGACTCACAGGAAAGGTTCAAATCATTGAAAGTGAGAGTGTCAGTCCTCTTGTACTTAAGTCGCCATTGTGTCTTTTGTATTAAATTCGGATCCAATTTCTGTGTTTCATCGTCAATAAGAAGGTCCAAGGGATACAGTAAACCTGAAGTGAAGCATCGGAATCTAAAACTGGACTCACAGAAGGGGTTCAAATCATAGATAGTGAGAGTGTCAGTCCTCTTGTACTTAAGTCGTTATTGTGCCATTTGTATTAAATTCGGGTGCAATTTCTGTGTTTCATCGTCAATAAGAAGGTCCAAGGGATACTGTAAACCTGAAGGGAAGCATCAGAATCTAAAACTGGACTCACAGGAAAGGTTCAAATCATAGGAAGTGAGAGTGTCAGTCCTCTTGTACTTAAGTCGGCATTGTGCCTTTTGTATTAAATTCGGATGCAATTTCTGTGTTTCATCGTCAATAAGAAGGTCCAAGGGATACAGTAAACTTGAAGTGACGCATCAGAATCTAAAACTAGACTCACAGGAGAGGTTCAAATCATAGAAAGTTAGAGTGTTTGTCCTCTTTTACTTAAGTCGGCATTGTGCCTTTTGTATTAAATTCCGATGCAATTTCTATGTTTCATCGTCAATAAGAAGGTGCAAGGTATACAGTTAACCTGGAGTGAAGCATCGGAATTTAAAACGGGACTCACAGGAGAGGTTCAAATCATAGAAAGAGAGAGTGTCAGTCCTCTTGTACTTAAGTCGGCATTGGGCTATTTGTATTAAAGTCGGATGCAATTCCTGTGTTTCATAGTCAATAAGAAGGTACAAGGGATACAGTAAACCTGAAGTGAAACATCGGAATCTAAAACTGGACTCACAGGAGAGATTCAAATCATAGAAAGTTAGAGTGTCACTCCTCTTGTAATTAAGTCGGTATTGTGCCTTTTGTATTAAATTCGGATGCAATGTCTGTGTTTTATCGTCAAAAAGAAGGTCCAAGGGATACAGTAAACCTGAAGTGAAGCATCAGAATCTAAAACTGGACTCACAGGAGAGGTTCAAATCATAGAAAGTGAGAGTGTCAGTCCTCTTGTACTTAAGTCGGCAGTGTGCCTTTTGAATTTAATTCCGATGCAATTTCTGTGTTTCATCGTCAATAAGAAGGTGCAGGGTATACAGTAACCCTGAAGTGAAGCATCGGAATCTAAAACTGGACTCACAGGAGAGGTTCAAACATAGAAAGTTAGAGTGTCATTCCTCTTGTACTTAAGTCGGCATTGTGCTTTTTGTATTAAATTCGGATGCTAACTCTGTGTTTCATCGTCAATAAGAAGGTCCAAGGGATACAGTAAACCTGAAGTGAAGCATCAGAATCTAAAACTGGTCTCATAGGAGAGGTTCAAATCATAGAAAGTGAGAGTGTCAGTCCTCTTGTACTTAAGTCGGCATTGTGCCTATTGAATTTAATTCCGATGCAATTACCGTGTTTCATCGTCAATAAGAAGGTGCAAGGTATACAGTAAACCTGAAGTGACGCATCGGAATCTGAAACTGGACTCAGAGGAGAGGTTCAAATCATAGAAAGTGAGAGTGTCAGTCCTCTTCTACTTAGGTCGGCATTGTGCCTTTTGAATTAAATTCCGATGCAATTTCTGTGTTTCTTCGTCAATAAGTTGGTCCAAGGGATACAGTAAACATGAAATGAAGCATCGGAATCTAAATGTGGACTCACAGGAGAGATTCAATTCATAGAAAGTTAAAGTGTCACTCCGCTTGTACTTATGTCGGTATTGTGCCTTTTGTATTAAAATCCGATGCAATTTCTGTGTTTCATCGTCAATCAGAAGGTGCCAGGTATACAGTAAACCTAAAGTGAAGCATCGGAATCTAAAACTGGACTCACAGGAGAGGTTCAAATCATAGAGAGTGAGAGTGTCAGTGCTCTTGTACTTAAGTCGGCATTGTGCCATTTGTATTAAATTCGATTAAAATTTCTGTGTTTCATCGTCAAGAAGATGGTCAAAGGTATACAGTAAACCTGAAGTGAAGCATCGGATTCTAAAACTATACTCACAGGAGAGGTTCAAATCATAGAAAGTTAGGGTGTCACTCCTCTTGTACTTAAGTCGGTATTGTGCCATTTGTATTACATTCGGATGCAATTTCTGTGTTTCATCGTCAATAAGAAAATCCAAGGGATACAGTAAACCTGAAGTGAAGCATCAGAATCTAAAACTGGACTCACAGGAGAGGTTCAAATCATAGAAAGTGAGAGTGTCAGTCCTCTTGTACTTAAGTCGGCAGTGTGCCTTTTGAATTTAATTCCGATGCTATTTCTGTGTTTCATCGTCAATAAGAAGGTGCAGGGTATACAGTAACCCTGAAGTGAAGCATCGGAATCTAAAACTGGACTCACAGGAGAGGTTCAAACATAGAAAGTTAGAGTGTCAGTCCTCTTGTACTTAAGTCGGCATTGTACCTTTTGTATTAAATTCGGATGCAAACTCTGTGTTTCATCGTCAATAAAAAGGTCCAAGGGATACAGTAAACCTGAAGTGAAGCATCGGAATCTAAAACTGGTCTCATAGGAGAGGTTCAAATCATAGAAAGTGAGAGTGTCAGTCCTCTTGTACTTAAGTCAGCATTGTGCCTTTTGAATTTAATTCCGATGCAATTACCGTGTTTCATCGTCAATAAGAAGGTGCAAGGTATACAGTAAACCTGAAGTGATGCATCGGAAACTGAAACTGGACTCAGAGGAGAGGTTCAAATCATAGAAAGTGAGAGTGTCAGTCCTCTTCTACTTAGGTCGGCATTGTGCCATTTGAATTAAATTCCGATGCAATTTCTGTGTTTCTTCGTCAATAAGTTGGTCCAAGGGATACAGTAAACATGAAATGAAGCATCGGAATCTAAATGTGGACTCACAGGAGAGATTCAATTCATAGAAAGTTAAAGTGTCACTCCGCTTGTACTTATGTCGGTATTGTGCCTTTTGTATTAAAATCCGATGCAATTTCTGTGTTTCATCGTCAATCAGAAGGTGCAAGGTATACAGTAAACCTAAAGTGAAGCATCGGAATCTAAAACTGGACACACAGGAGAGGTTCAAATCATAGAGAGTGAGAGTGTCAGTGCTCTTGTACTTAAGTCGGCATTGTGCCATTTGTATTAAATTCGGATAAAATTTCTGTGTTTCATCGTCAAGAAGATGGTCAAAGGTATACAGTAAACCTGAAGTGAAGCATCGGAATCTAAAACTAAACTCACAGGAGAGGTTCAAATCATAGAAAGTTAGGGTGTCACACCTCTTGTACTTAAGTCGGTATTGTGCCATTTGTATTACATTCGGATGCAATTTCTGTGTTTCATCGTCAATAAGAAAATCCAAGGGATACAGTAAACCTGAAGTGAAGCATCGGAATCTAAAACTGGACTCACAGGAGAGGTTCAAATCATAGAAAGTTAGAATGTCAGTCCTCTTGTACTTAAGTCGGCATTGTGCCTTTTGTATTAAATTCGGATCCAATTTCTGTGTTTCATCGTCAATAAGAAGGTGCAAGGTATACAGTAAACCTAAAGTGAAGCATCGGAATCTAAAACTGGACTCACAGGAGAGGTTCAAATCATAGAAAGTGAGAGTGACAGCCCTCTTGTACTTATGTCGGAATTGTGCCTTTTGAATTTTATTCCGATGCAATTTCTGTGTTTCATCGTCATTAAGAAGTTACAAGGTATACAGTAAACCTGAAGTGAAGCTTCGGAATCTAAAACTGGACTCACAGGAGAGGTTCAAATCAATGAAAGTGAAAGTGTCAGTCCTCTTGTACTTAAGTCGGCATTGTGCCTTTAGAATTTAATTCCGATGCAATTTCTGTGTTTCATCGTCAATAAGAAGGTGCAAGGTATACAGTCAACCTGAAGTGAAGCATCGGAATCTGAAACTGGACTCACAGGAAAGGTTCAAATCATTGAAAGTGAGAGTGTCAGTCCTCTTGTACTTAAGTCGCCATTGTGTCTTTTGTATTAAATTCGGATCCAATTTCTGTGTTTCATCGTCAATAAGAAGGTCCAAGGGATACAGTAAACCTGTAGTGAAGCATCGGAATCTAAAACTGGACTCACAGAAGGGGTTCAAATCATAGATAGTGAGAGTGTCAGTCCTCTTGTACTTAAGTCGTTATTGTGCCATTTGTATTAAATTCGGGTGCAATTTCTGTGTTTCATCGTCAATAAGAAGGTCCAAGGGATACTGTAAACCTGAAGGGAAGCATCAGAATCTAAAACTGGACTCACAGGAAAGGTTCAAATCATAGGAAGTGACAGTGTCAGTCCTCTTGTACTTAAGTCGGCATTGTGGCATTTGTATTAAATTCGGATGCAATTTCTGTGTTTCATCGTCAATAAGAAGGTCCAAGGGATATAGTAAACCTGAAGTGAAGCATCGGTATCTAAAACTGGACTCACGGGAGAGGTTCAAATCATAGAAAGTTAGAGTGTCAGTCCTCTTGTACTTAAGTCGGCATTGTGCCTTTTGTATTAAATTCGGATGCAATTTCTGTGTTTCATCGTCAATAAGAAGGTCCAAGGGATACAGTAAACTTGAAGTGATGCATCAGAATCTAATACTAGACTCACAGGAGAGGTTCAAATCATTGAAAGTTAGAGTGTTTGTCCTCTTTTACTTAAGTCGGCATTGTGCCTTTTGTATTAAATTCCGATGCAATTTCTGTGTTTCATCGTCAATAAGAAGGTGCAAGGTATACAGTTAACCTTTAGTGAAGCATCGGAATTTAAAACGGGACTCACAGGAGAGGTTCAAATCATAGAAAGAGAGAGTGTCAGTCCTCTTGTACTTAAGTCGGCAGTGTGCCTTTTGAATTTAATTCCGATGCAATTTCTGTGTTTCATCGTCAATAAGAAGGTGCAGGGTATACAGTAACCCTGAAGTGAAGCATCGGAATCTAAAACTGGACTCACAGGAGAGGTTCAAATATAGAAAGTTAGAGTGTCATTCCTCTTGTACTTAAGTCGGCATTGTGCCTTTTGTATTAAATTCGGATGCAAACTCTGTGTTTCATCGTCAATAAGAAGGTCCAAGGGATACAGTAAACCTGAAGTGTAGCATCGGAATCTAAAACTGGTCTCATAGGAGTGGTTCAAATCATAGAAAGTGAGAGTGTCAGTCCTCTTGTACTTAAGTCGGCATTGTGCCTTTTGAATTTAATTCCGTTGCAATTACCGTGTTTCATCGTCAATAAGAAGGTGCAAGGTATACAGTAAACCTGAAGTGACGCATCGGAATCTGAAACTGGACTCAGAGGAGAGGTTCAAATCATAGAAAGTGAGAGTGTCAGTCCTCTTCTACTTAGGTCGGCATTGTGCCTTTTGAATTAAATTCCGATGCAATTTCTGTGTTTCTTCGTCAATAAGTTGGTCCAAGGGATACAGTAAACATGAAGTGAAGCATCGGAATCTAAATGTGGACTCACAGGAGAGATTCAATTCATAGAAAGTTAAAGTGTCACTCCGCTTGTACTTAAGTCGGTATTGTGCCTTTTGTATTAAAATCCGATGCAATTTCTGTGTTTCATCGTCAATCAGAAGGTGCAAGGTATACAGTAAACCTAAAGTGAAGCATCGGAATCTAAAACTGGACTCACAGGAGAGGTTCGAATCATAGAGAGTGAGAGTGTCAGTCCTCTTGTACTTAAGTCGGTATTGTGCCATTTGTATTAAATTCGGATAAAATTTCTGTGTTTCATCGTCAAGAAGATGGTCAAAGGTATACAGTAAACCTGAAGTGAAGCATCGGAATCTAAAACTATACTCACAGGAGAGGTTCAAATCATAGAAAGTTAGGGTGTCACTCCTCTTGTACTTAAGTCGGTATTGTGCCATTTGTATTACATTCGGATGCAATTTCTGTGTTTCATCGTCAATACGAAAATCCAAGGGATACAGTAAACCTGAAGTGAAGCATCGGAATCTAAAACTGGACTCACAGGAGAGGTTCAAATCAATGAAAGTGAGAGTGTCAGTCCTCTTGTACTTAAGTCGGCATTGTGCCATTTGAATTTAATTCCGATGCAATTTCTGTGTTTCATCGTCAATAAGAAGGTGCAAGGTATACAGTCAACCTGAAGTGAAGCATCGGAATCTGAAACTGGACTCACAGGAAAGGTTCAAATCATTGAAAGTGAGAGTGTCAGTCCTCTTGTACTTAAGTCGCCATTGTGTCTTTTGTATTAAATTCGGATTCAATTTCAGTGTTTCATCGTCAATAAGAAGGTCCAAGGGATACAGTAAACCTGAAGTGAAGCATCGGAATCTAAAACTGGACTCACAGAAGGGGTTCAAATCATAGATAGTGAGAGTGTCAGTCCTCTTGTACTTAAGTCGTTATTGTGCCATTTGTATTAAATTCGGGTGCAATTTCTGTGTTTCATCGTCAATAAGAAGGTCCAAGGGATACTGTAAACCTGAAGGGAAGCATCAGAATCTAAAACTGGACTCACAGGAAAGGTTCAAATCATAGGAAGTGACAGTGTCAGTCCTCTTGTACTTAAGTCGGCATTGTGGCATTTGTATTAAATTCGGATGCAATTTCTGTGTTTCATCGTCAATAAGATGGTCCAAGGGATATAGTAAACCTGAAGTGAAGCATCGGTATCTAAAACTGGACTCACGGGATAGGTTCAAATCATAGAAAGTTAGAGTGTCAGTCCGCTTGTACTTAAGTCGGCATTGTGCGTTTCGTATTAAATTTGGATGCAATTTCTGTGTTTCATCGTCAATAAGAAGGTCCAAGGGATACAGTAAACTTGAAGTGACGCATCAGAATCTAAAACTAGACTCACAGGAGAGGTTCAAATCATAGAAAGTTAGAGTGTTTGTCCTCTTTTACTTAAGTCGGCATTGTGCCTTTTGTATTAAATTCCGATGCAATTCCTGTGTTTCATAGTCAATAAGAAGGTACAAGGGATACAGTAAACCTGAAGTGAAACATCGGAATCTAAAACTGGACTCACAGGAGAGATTCAAATAATAGAAAGTTAGAGTGTCACTCCTCTTGTAATTAAGGCGGTATTGTGCCTTTTGTATTAAATTCGGATGCAATGCCTGTGTTTTATCGTCAAAAAGAAGGTCCAAGGTATACAGTAAACCTGAAATGAAGCATCGGAATCTAAAACTGGACTTGCAGGAGAGGTTCAAATCATAGAAAGTTAGAGTGTCAGTCCTCTTTTACTTATGTCGGCATTGTGCCTTTGGTATTAAGTTCGGATGAAATTTCTGTGTTTCACCGTCAATAAGAAGGTCCAAGGGATACAGTAAACCTGAAGTGAAGCATCAGAATCTAAAACTGGACTCACAGGAGAGGTTCAAATCATAGAAAGTGAGAGTGTCAGTCCTCTTGTACTTAAGTCGGCAGTGTGCCTTTTGAATTTAATTCCGATGCAATTTCTGTGTTTCATCGTCAATAAGAAGGTGCAGGGTATACAGTAACCCTGAAGTGAAGCATCGGAATCTAAAAGTGGACTCACAGGAGAGGTTCTAACATAGAAAGTTAGAGTGTCATTCCTCTTGTACTTAAGTCGGCATTGTGCCTTTTGTATTAAATTCGGATGCAAACTCTGTGTTTCATCGTCAATAAGAAGGTCCAAGGGATACAGTAAACCCGAAGTGAAGCATCGGAATCTAAAACTGGACTCACAGGAGAGGTTCAAATCATAGAAAGTTATAGTGTCAGTCCTCTTGTACTTAAGTCGGCATTGTGATTTTTGAATTTATTTCCTATGCAATTTCTGTGTTTCATTGTCAATAAGTAGGTCTAAGTAATACAGTAAATCTGAAGTTAAGCAACTGAATCTAAAACTGGGCTCACAGGAGAGGTTCAAATCATAGAAAGTGAGAGTGTCAGTCCTCTTTTACTTAAGTCGGCATTTTGAGTTTCGAATTTAGTTCCGATGCAATTTCTGTGTTTCATCGTCAATAAGAAGGTCCAAGGGATACAGTAAACCTGAAGTGAAGCATCGGAATCTAAAACTGGACTCACAGGAGAGGTTCAAATCATAGAGAGTGAGAGTGTCAGTGCTCTTGTACTTAAGTCGGCATTGTGCCATTTGTATTAAATTCGGATAAAATTTCTGTGTTTCATCGTCAAGAAGATGGTCAAAGGTATACAGTAAACCTGAATTGAAGCATCGGAATCTAAAACTATACTCACAGGAGAGGTTCAAATCATAGAAAGTTAGGGTGTCACTCCTCTTGTACTTAAGTCGGCATTGTGCCTTTTGTATTAAATTCGGATCCCATTTCTGTGTTTCATCGACAATAAGAAGGTGCAAGGTATACAGTAAACCTAAAGTGAAGCATCGGAATCTAAAACTGGACTCACAGGAGAGGTTCAAATCATAGAAAGTGAGAGTGACAGCCCTCTTGTACTTAAGTCGGAATTGTGCCTTTTGAATTTTATTCCGATGCAATTTCTGTGTTTCATCGTCATTAAGAAGTTACAAGGTATACAGTAAACCTGAAGTGAAGCTTCGGAATCTAAAACTGGACTCACAGGAGAGGTTCAAATCAATGAAAGTGAGAGTGTCAGTCCTCTTGTACTTAAGTCGGCATTGTGCCTTTAGAATTTAATTCCGATGCAATTTCTGTGTTTCATCGTCAATAAGAAGGTGCAAGGTATACAGTCAACCTGAAGTGAAGCATCGGAATCTGAAACTGGACTCACAGGTAAGGTTCAAATCATTGAAAGTGAGAGTGTCAGTCCTCTTGTACTTAAGTCGCCATTGTGTCTTTTGTATTAAATTCGGATCCAATTTCTGTGTTTCATCGTCAATAAGAAGGTCCAAGGGATACAGTAAACCTGAAGTGAAGCATCGGAATCTAAAACTGGACTCACAGAAGGGGTTCAAATCATAGATAGTGAGAGTGTCAGTCCTCTTGTACTTAAGTCGTTATTGTGCCATTTGTATTAAATTCGGGTGCAATTTCTGTGTTTCATCGTCAATAAGAAGGTCCAAGGGATACTGTAAACCTGAAGGGAAGCATCAGAATCTCAAACTGGACTCACAGGAAAGGTTCAAATCATAGGAAGTGACAGTGTCAGTCCTCTTGTACTTAAGTCGGCATTGAGGCATTTGTATTAAATTCGGATGCAATTTCTGTGTTTCATCGTCAATAAGAAGGTCCAAGGGATATAGTAAACCTGAAGTGAAGCATCGGTATCTATAACTGGACTCACGGGAGAGGTTCAAATCATAGAAAGTTAGAGTGTCAGTCCTCTTGTACTTAAGTCGGCATTGTGCCTTTTGTATTAAATTCGGATGCAATTTCTGTGTTTCATCGTCAATAAGAAGGTCCAAGGGATACAGTAAACTTGAAGTGACGCATCAGAATCTAAAACTAGACTCACAGGAGAGGTTCATATCATAGAAAGTTAGAGTGTTTGTCCTCTTTTACTTAAGTCGGCATTGTGCCTTTTGTATTAAATTCCGATGCAATTTCTATGTTTCATCGTCAATAAGAAGGTGCAAGGTATACAGTTAACCTGGAGTGAAGCATCGGAATTTAAAACGGGACTCACAGGAGAGGTTCAAATCATAGAAAGAGAGAGTGTCAGTCCTCTTGTACTTAAGTCTGCATTGGGCTATTTGTATTAAATTCGGATGCAATTCCTGTGTTTCATAGTCAATAAGAAGGTACAAGGGATACAGTAAACCTGAAGTGAAACATCGGAATCTAAAACTGGACTCACAGGAGAGATTCAAATCATAGAAAGTTAGAGTGTCACTCCTCTTGTAATTAAGTCGGCATTGTGCCTTTTGAATTTAATTCCGATGCAATTACCGTGTTTTATCGTCAATAAGAAGGTGCAAGGTATACAGTAAACCTGAAGTGACGCATCGGAATCTGAAACTGGACTCAGAGGAGAGGTTCAAATCATAGAAAGTGAGAGTGTCAGTCCTCTTCTACTTAGGTCGGCATTGTGCCTTTTGAATTAAATTCCGATGCAATTTCTGTGTTTCTTCGTCAATAAGTTGGTCCAAGGGATACAGTAAACATGAAGTGAAGCATCGGAATCTAAATGTGGACTCACAGGAGAGATTCAATTCATAGAAAGTTAAAGTGTCACTCCGCTTGTACTTAAGTCGGTATTGTGCCTTTTGTATTAAAATCCGATGCAATTTCTGTGTTTCATCGTCAAACAGAAGGTGCAAGGTATACAGTAAAATTAAAGTGAAGCATCGGAATCTAAAACTGGACTCACAGGAGAGGTTCAAATCATAGAGAGTGAGAGTGTCAGTCCTCTTGTACTTAAGTCGGCATTGTGCCATTTGTATTAAATTCGGATAAAATTTCTGTGTTTCATCGTCAAGAAGATGGTCTAAGGTATACAGTAAACCTGAAGTGAAGCATCGGAAACTAAAACTATACTCACAGGAGAGGTTCAAATCATAGAAAGTTAGGGTGTCACTCCTCTTGTACTTAAGTCGGTATTGTGCCATTTGTATTACATTCGGATGCATTTTCTGTGTTTCATCGTCAATAAGAAAATCCAAGGGATACAGTAAACCTGAAGTGAAGCATCGGAGTCTAAAACTGGACTCACAGGAGAGGTTCAAATCATAGAAAGTGAGAGTGACAGCCCTCTTGTACTTAAGTCGGAATTGTGCCTTTTGAATTTCATTCCGATGCAATTTCTGTGTTTCATCGTCATTAAGAAGTTACAAGGTATACAGTAAACCTGAAGTGAAGCTTCGGAATCTAAAACTGGACTCACAGGAGAGGTTCAAATCAATGAAAGTGAGAGTGTCAGTCCTCTTGTACTGAAGTCGGCATTGTGCCTTTAGAATTTAATTCCGATGCAATTTCTGTGTTTCATCGTCAATAAGAAGGTGCAAGGTATACAGTCAACCTGAAGTGAAGCATCGGAATCTGAAACTGGACTCACAGGAAAGGTTCAAATCATTGAAAGTGAGAGTGTCAGTCCTCTTGTACTTAAGTCGCCATTGTGTCTTTTGTATTAAATTCGGATTCAATTTCTGTGTTTCATCGTCAATAAGAAGGTCCAAGGGATACAGTAAACCTGAAGTGAAGCATCGGAATCTAAAACTGGACTCACAGAAGGGGTTCAATTCATAGATAGTGAGAGTGTCAGTCCTCTTGTACTTAAGTCGTTATAGTGCCATTTGTATTAAATTCGGGTGCAATTTCTGTGTTTCATCGTCAATAAGAAGGTCCAAGGGATACTGTAAACCTGAAGGGAAGCATCAGAATCTAAAACTGGACTCACAGGAAAGGTTCAAATGATAGGAAGTGAGAGTGTCAGTCTTCTTGTACTTATGTCGCCATTCTGCCTTTTGAATTTAATTCCGATGCAATTTCTGTGTTTCATCGTCAATAACAAGGTGCAAGTTATACAGTAAACCTGAAGTGAAGCATCGGAATCTGTAACTGGACTCACAGGAGAGGATCAAATCATTGAAAGCGAGAGTGTCAGTCCTCTTGTACTTAAGTCGCCATTGTGCATTTTGTATTAAATTCGGATCCAATTTCTGTGTCTCATCGTCAATAAGAAGGTCCGAGGGACACAGTAAACCTGAAGTGAAGCGTCGGTATCTAAAACTGGACTCACAGGAGGGTTTCAAATCATAGAAAGTTAGAGTGTCATTACTCTTGTACTTAAGTCGGCATTGTGCCTTTTGTATTAAATTCGGATGCAAACTCTGTGTTTCATCGTCAATAAGAAGGTCCAAGGGATACAGTAAACCTGAAGTGGAGCATCGGAATCTAAAACTGGACTCACAGGAGAGGTACAAATCATAGACAGTGAGAGTGTCAGTCCTCTTGTACTTAAGTCGGCATTGTGCCATTTGTATTAAATTCGGGTGCAATTTCTGTGTTTCATCGTCAATAAGAAGGTCCAAGGGATACAGTAAACCTGTAGTGGAGCATCGGATTCTTAAACTGGACTCACAGGAGAGGTTCAAATCATAGAAAGTTAGTGTGTCAGTCCTCTTGTACTTAAGTCGGCATTGTGTCTTTTGAATTTAATTCCGATGCAATTACTGTGTTTCATCGTCAATAAGAAGGTGCAGGGTATACAGTAAACCTGAAGTGAAGCATCGGAATCTAAAACTGGACACACAGGAGAGGTTCAAATCATAGAAAGTTAGAGTGTCAGTCCTCTTGTACTTAAGTCCGCATTGTGCCTTTTGTATTAAATTCGGATGCGAATTCTGTGTTTCATCGTCAATAAGAAGGTCCAATGGATAAAGTAAACCTGAAGTGAAGCATCGGAATCTAAAACTGGACTCACAGGAGAGGTTCAAATCATAGAAAGTTATAGTGTCAGTCCTCTTGTACTTAAGTCTGCATTGTGATTTTTGAATTTAATTCCGATGCAATTTCTGTGTTTCATCGTCAATAAGAAGGTCTAAGTGATACAGTAAACCGGAAGTGAAGCATCGAAATCTAAAACTGGACTCTCAGGAGAGGTTCAAATCATAGAAAGTGAGAGTGTCAGTCCTCTTTCACTTAAGTCGGCATTGTGAGTTTCGAATTTAATTCCGATGCTATTTCTGTGTTTCATCGTCAATAAGAAGGTCCAAGGGATACAGTAGACCTGAAGTGAAGCATCGGAATCTAAAATTGGACTCACAGGAGAGGTTCAAATCATAGAAAGTGAAGGTGTCAGTCCTCTTGTACTTAAGTCGGCATTGTGCCATTTGTATTAATTTCAGGTGCAATGTCAGTGTTTCATCGTCAATAAGAAGGTCCAAGGGATACAGTAAACCTGAAGTAAAGCATCAGAATCTAAAACTGGACTCACAGGAGAGGTTCAAATCATAGAAAGTGAGAGTGTCAGTCCTCTTGTACTTAAGTCGGCAGTGTGCCTTTTGAATTTAATTCCGATGCAATTTCTGTGTTTCATCGTCAATAATAAGGTGCAGGGTATACAGTAACCCTGAAGTGAAGCATCGGAATCTAAAAGTGGACTCACAGGAGAGGTTCTAACATAGAAAGTTAGAGTGTCATTCCTCTTGTACTTAAGTCGGCATTGTGCCTTTTGTATTAAATTCGGATGCAAACTCTGTGTTTCATCGTCAATAAGAAGGTCCAAGGGATACAGTAAACCCGAAGTGAAGCATCGGAATCTAAAACTGGACTCACAGGAGAGGTTCAAATCATAGAAAGTTATAGTGTCAGTCCTCTTGTACTTAAGTCGGCATTGTGATTTTTGAATTTATTTCCTATGCAATTTCTGTGTTTCATTGTCAATAAGTAGGTCTAAGTAATACAGTAAATCTGAAGTTAAGCAACTGAATCTAAAACTGGGCTCACAGGAGAGGTTCAAATCATAGAAAGTGAGAGTGTCAGTCCTCTTTTACTTAAGTCGGCATTTTGAGTTTCGAATTTAGTTCCGATGCAATTTCTGTGTTTCATCGTCAATAAGAAGGTCCAAGGGATACAGTAAACCTGAAGTGAAGCATCGGAATCTAAAACTGGACTCACAGGAGAGGTTCAAATCATAGAGAGTGAGAGTGTCAGTGCTCTTGTACTTAAGTCGGCATTGTGCCATTTGTATTAAATTCGGATAAAATTTCTGTGTTTCATCGTCAAGAAGATGGTCAAAGGTATACAGTAAACCTGAATTGCAGCATCGGAATCTAAAACTATACTCACAGGAGAGGTTCAAATCATAGAAAGTTAGGGTGTCACTCCTCTTGTACTTAAGTCGGCATTGTGCCTTTTGTATTAAATTCGGATCCCATTTCTGTGTTTCATCGACAATAAGAAGGTGCAAGGTATACAGTAAACCTAAAGTGAAGCATCGGAATCTAAAACTGGACTCACAGGAGAGGTTCAAATCATAGAAAGTGAGAGTGACAGCCCTCTTGTACTTAAGTCGGAATTGTGCCTTTTGAATTTTATTCCGATGCAATTTCTGTGTTTCATCGTCATTAAGAAGTTACAAGGTATACAGTAAACCTGAAGTGAAGCTTCGGAATCTAAAACTGGACTCACAGGAGAGGTTCAAATCAATGAAAGTGAGAGTGTCAGTCCTCTTGTACTTAAGTCGGCATTGTGCCTTTAGAATTTAATTCCGATGCAATTTCTGTGTTTCATCGTCAATAAGAAGGTGCAAGGTATACAGTCAACCTGAAGTGAAGCATCGGAATCTGAAACTGGACTCACAGGTAAGGTTCAAATCATTGAAAGTGAGAGTGTCAGTCCTCTTGTACTTAAGTCGCCATTGTGTCTTTTGTATTAAATTCGGATCCAATTTCTGTGTTTCATCGTCAATAAGAAGGTCCAAGGGATACAGTAAACCTGAAGTGAAGCATCGGAATCTAAAACTGGACTCACAGAAGGGGTTCAAATCATAGATAGTGAGAGTGTCAGTCCTCTTGTACTTAAGTCGTTATTGTGCCATTTGTATTAAATTCGGGTGCAATTTCTGTGTTTCATCGTCAATAAGAAGGTCCAAGGGATACTGTAAACCTGAAGGGAAGCATCAGAATCTAAAACTGGACTCACAGGAAAGGTTCAAATCATAGGAAGTGACAGTGTCAGTCCTCTTGTACTTAAGTCGGCATTGAGGCATTTGTATTAAATTCGGATGCAATTTCTGTGTTTCATCGTCAATAAGAAGGTCCAAGGGATATAGTAAACCTGAAGTGAAGCATCGGTATCTATAACTGGACTCACGGGAGAGGTTCAAATCATAGAAAGTTAGAGTGTCAGTCCTCTTGTACTTAAGTCGGCATTGTGCCTTTTGTATTAAATTCGGATGCAATTTCTGTGTTTCATCGTCAATAAGAAGGTCCAAGGGATACAGTAAACTTGAAGTGACGCATCAGAATCTAAAACTAGACTCACAGGAGAGGTTCATATCATAGAAAGTTAGAGTGTTTGTCCTCTTTTACTTAAGTCGGCATTGTGCCTTTTGTATTAAATTCCGATGCAATTTCTATGTTTCATCGTCAATAAGAAGGTGCAAGGTATACAGTTAACCTGGAGTGAAGCATCGGAATTTAAAACGGGACTCACAGGAGAGGTTCAAATCATAGAAAGAGAGAGTGTCAGTCCTCTTGTACTTAAGTCTGCATTGGGCTATTTGTATTAAATTCGGATGCAATTCCTGTGTTTCATAGTCAATAGGAAGGTACAAGGGATACAGTAAACCTGAAGTGAAACATCGGAATCTAAAACTGGACTCACAGGAGAGATTCAAATCATAGAAAGTTAGAGTGTCACTCCTCCTGTAATTAAGTCGGCATTGTGCCTTTTGAATTTAATTCCGATGCAATTACCGTGTTTTATCGTCAATAAGAAGGTGCAAGGTATACAGTAAACCTGAAGTGACGCATCGGAATCTGAAACTGGACTCAGAGGAGAGGTTCAAATCATAGAAAGTGAGTGTGTCAGTCCTCTTCTACTTAGGTCGGCATTGTGCCTTTTGAATTAAATTCCGATGCAATTTCTGTGTTTCTTCGTCAATAAGTTGGTCCAAGGGATACAGTAAACATGAAGTGAAGCATCGGAATCTAAATGTGGACTCACAGGAGAGATTCAATTCATAGAAAGTTAAAGTGTCACTCCGCTTGTACTTAAGTCGGTATTGTGCCTTTTGTATTAAAATCCGATGCAATTTCTGTGTTTCATCGTCAATCAGAAGGTGCAAGGTATACAGTAAAATTAAAGTGAAGCATCGGAATCTTAAACTGGACTCACAGGAGAGGTTCAAATCATAGAGAGTGAGAGTGTCAGTCCTCTTGTACTTAAGTCGGCATTGTGCCATTTGTATTAAATTCGGATAAAATTTCTGTGTTTCATCGTCAAGAAGATGGTCTAAGGTATACAGTAAACCTGAAGTGAAGCATCGGAAACTAAAACTATACTCACAGGAGAGGTTCAAATCATAGAAAGTTAGGGTGTCACTCCTCTTGTACTTAAGTCGGTATTGTGCCATTTGTATTACATTCGGATGCATTTTCTGTGTTTCATCGTCAATAAGAAAATCCAAGGGATACAGTAAACCTGAAGTGAAGCATCGGAGTCTAAAACTGGACTCACAGGAGAGGTTCAAATCATAGAAAGTGAGAGTGACAGCCCTCTTGTACTTAAGTCGGAATTGTGCCTTTTGAATTTCATTCCGATGCAATTTCTGTGTTTCATCGTCATTAAGAAGTTACAAGGTATACAGTAAACCTGAAGTGAAGCTTCGGAATCTAAAACTGGACTCACAGGAGAGGTTCAAATCAATGAAAGTGAGAGTGTCAGTCCTCTTGTACTGAAGTCGGCATTGTGCCTTTAGAATTTAATTCCGATGCAATTTCTGTGTTTCATCGTCAATAAGAAGGTGCAAGGTATACAGTCAACCTGAAGTGAAGCATCGGAATCTGAAACTGGACTCACAGGAAAGGTGCAAATCATTGAAAGTGAGAGTGTCAGTCCTCTTGTACTTAAGTCGCCATTGTGTCTTTTGTATTAAATTCGGATTCAATTTCTGTGTTTCATCGTCAATAAGAAGGTCCAAGGGATACAGTAAACCTGAAGTGAAGCATCGGAATCTAAAACTGGACTCACAGAAGGGGTTCAATTCATAGATAGTGAGAGTGTCAGTCCTCTTGTACTTAAGTCGTTATAGTGCCATTTGTATTAAATTCGGGTGCAATTTCTGTGTTTCATCGTCAATAAGAAGGTCCAAGGGATACTGTAAACCTGAAGGGAAGCATCAGAATCTAAAACTGGACTCACAGGAAAGGTTCAAATCATAGGAAGTGTGAGTGTCAGTCTTCTTGTACTTATGTCGCCATTCTGCCTCTTGAATTTAATTCCGATGCAATTTCTGTGTTTCATCGTCAATAACAAGGTGCAAGTTATACAGTAAACCTGAAGTGAAGCATCGGAATCTGTAACTGGACTCACAGGAGAGAATCAAATCATTAAAAGCGAGAGTGTCAGTCCTCTTGTACTTAAGTCGCCATTGTGCATTTTGTATTAAATTCGGATCCAATTTCTGTGTCTCATCGTCAATAAGAAGGTCCGAGGGACACAGTAAACCTGAAGTGAAGCGTCGGTATCTAAAACTGGACTCACAGGAGGGTTTCAAATCATAGAAAGTTAGAGTGTCATTACTCTTGTACTTAAGTCGGCATTGTGCCTTTTGTATTAAATTCGGATGCAAACTCTGTGTTTCATCGTCAATAAGAAGGTCCAAGGGATACAGTAAACCTGAAGTGGAGCATCGGAATCTAAAACTGGACTCACAGGAGATGTACAAATCATAGACAGTGAGAGTGTCAGTCCTCTTGTACTTAAGTCGGCATTGTGTAATTTGTATTAAATTCGGGTGCAATTTCTGTGTTTCATCGTCAATAAGAAGGTCCAAGGGATACAGTAAACCTGTAGTGGAGCATTGGATTCTTAAACTGGACTCACAGGAGAGGTTCAAATCATAGAAAGTTAGTGTGTCAGTCCTCTTGTACTTAAGTCGGCATTGTGTCTTTTGAATTTAATTCCGATGCAATTACTGTGTTTCATCGTCAATAAGAAGGTGCAGGGTATACAGTAAACCTGAAGTGAAGCATCGGAATCTAAAACTGGACACACAGGAGAGGTTCAAATCATAGAAAGTTAGAGTGTCAGTCCTCTTGTACTTAAGTCCGCATTGTGCCTTTTGTATTAAATTCGGATGCGAACTCTGTGTTTCATCGTCAATAAGAAGGTCCAATGGATAAAGTAAACCTGAAGTGAAGCATCGGAATCTAAAACTGGACTCACAGGAGAGGTTCAAATCATAGAAAGTTATAGTGTCAGTCCTCTTGTACTTAAGTCTGCATTGTGATTTTTGAATTTAATTCCGATGCAATTTCTGTGTTTCATCGTCAATAAGAAGGTCTAAGTGATACAGTAAACCGGAAGTGAAGCATCGAAATCTAAAACTGGACTCACAGGAGAGGTTCAAATCATAGAAAGTGAGAGTGTCAGTCCTCTTTCACTTAAGTCGGCATTGTAAGTTTCGAATTTAATTCCGATGCTATTTCTGTGTTTCATCGTCAATAAGAAGGTCCAAGGGATACAGTAGACCTGAAGTGAAGCATCGGAATCTAAAATTGGACTCACAGGAGAGGTTCAAATCATAGAGAGTGAAAGTGTCAGTCCTCTTGTACTTAAGTCGGCATTGTGCCATTTGTATTAATTTCAGGTGCAATGTCAGTGTTTCATCGTCAATAAGAAGGTCCAAGGGATACAGTAAACCTGAAGTAAAGCATCGGAATCTAAAACTGTACTCACAGGAAATGTTCAAATCATAGAAAGTGAGGGTGTCAGTCCTCTTGTACTTAAGTCGGCATTGTGGCATTTGTATTAAATTCGGATGCAATTTCTGTGTTTCATCGTCAATAACAAGGTCCAAGGGATACAGTAAACCTGAAGTGAAGCATCGGAATCTAGAACTGGACTCTCAGGAGAGGTTCAAATCATAGATAGTTAGAATGTCGGTCCTCCTGTACTTTAGTCGGCATTGTGCCTTCTGTATTAATTTCGGATGCAATTTCTGGAGTGAAGCATCGGAATTTAAAACCGGACTATCAGGAGACGTTCAAATCATAGAAAGAGAGAGTGTCAGTCCTCTTGTACTTAAGTCGGCATTATGCCATTTGTATTAATCTCGGATGCAATTCCTGTGTTTCATAGTCAATGGGAAAATCCAAGGGATAAGTAAACCTGAAGTGAAACATCGGAATCTAAAACTGGACTCACAGGAGAGGTTCAAATCATAGGATGTTAGAGTGTCGCTCCTCTTGTACTGAAGTTGGTATTGTGCCTTTTGTATTAAATTCAGACGCAATTTAAGTGTTTTATCGTCAATGAGAAGGTCCAAGGGATACAGTAAACCTGAAGTGAAGCATCGGAATCTAAAACCGGACTCACAGGAGAGGTTCAAATCATAGAAAGTTAGAGTGTCAGTCCTCTTGTACTTAAGTCGGCATTGTACCTTTTGTATTAAATTCGGATGCAAACTCTGTGCTGCATCGTCAATAAAAAGGTCCAAGGGATACAGTAAACCTGAAGTGACGCATCGGAATCTGAAACTGGACTCAGAGGAGAGGTTCAAATCATAGAAAGTGAGAGTGTCAGTCCTCTTCTACTTAGGTCGGCATTGTGCCTTTTGAATTAAATTCCGATGCAATTTCTGTGTTTCTTCGTCAATAAGTTGGTCCAAGGGATACAGTAAACATGAAGTGAAGCATCGGAATCTAAATGTGGACTCACAGGATAGATTCAATTCATAGAAAGTTAAAGTGTCACACCGCTTGTACTTAAGTCGGTATTGTGCCTTTTGTATTAAATTCGGATGCAATTTCTGTCTTTCATCGTCAATAAGAAGGTCCAAGGGATACAGTAAACCTTAAGTGAAGCAACGGAATCTAAAACTGGACTCACTGGAGAGGTTCAAATCATAGAAAGTTAGAGTGTCAGTCCTCTTTTACTTAGGTCGGCATTGTGCCTTTTGTATAAAAATCCGATGCAATTTCTGTGTTTCATCGTCAATCAGAAGGTGCAAGGGATACAGTAAACCTAAAGTGAAGCATCGGAATCTAAAACTGGACTCACTGGAGAGGTTCAAATCATAGAGAGTGAGAGTGTCAGTCCTCTTGTACTTAAGCCGCCATTGTGCCTTTTGAATTTTAATCCGATGCAATTTCTGTGTTTCATCGTCATTAAGAAGTTACAAGGTATACAGTAAACCTGAAGTGAAGCTTCGGAATCTAAAACTGGACTCACAGGAGAGGTTCAAATCAATGAAAGTGAGAGTGTCAGTCCTCTTGTACTTAAGTCGCCATTGTGCCTTTTGGATTAAATTCGGATCCAAATTTATGTGTTTCATCGTCAACAAGAAGGTCCAAGGGATACAGTAAACCTGAAGTGAAGCATCGGAATCTAAAACTGGACTCACAGGAGAGGTTCAAATCATAGAAGAAGAGAGTGTCAGTCCTCTTGTACTTAAGTCGGCATTGTGCCATTTGTATTAAATTCGGGTGCAATTTCTGTGTTTCATCATCAATAAGAACGTCCAAGGGATACAGTAAAACTGAAGTGAAGCATCGGAAGCTAAAACTGGACTCACAGGAAAGGTTCAAATCATGGAAAGTGACAGTTTCAGTCCTCTTGTAGTTAAGTCGGCATTGTGGCAATTGTATTAAATTCGGATTCAATTTCTGTGTTTCATCGTCAATAAGAAGGTCCATGGGATATAGTAAACCTGAAGTGAAGCATTGGAATCCAAAACTGGACTCAAACGAGAGGTTTAAATCATAGAAAGTTAGAGTGTTTGTCCTCTTTTACTGAAGTCGGCATTGTGCATTTTGTACTAAATTCCGATGCAATTTCTATGTTCATCTTCAATATGAAGGTGCAAGGTATACAGTAAACCTGGAGTGAAGGATCGGAATCTGAAACCGGACTCACAGGAGCGGTTCAAATCATAGAAAGTTAGAGTGTCAGTATTCTTGTACTTAAGTCGGCATTGTACCTTTGGATTAAATTCGGATGCAAACTCTGTGTTTCATCGTCAATAAAAAGGTCCAAGGGAAACAGTGAACCTGAAGTGAATCATCGTAATCTATAACTGGTCTCACAGGAGAGGTTCAAATCATAGAAAGTGATAGTCTCAGTCCTCTTGTACTTAAGTCGGCATTGTGCTTTTGAATTTAATTCCGATGCAATTTCTGTGTTTTTGATCGTCAATAAGAAGGTGCAAGGTATACAGTAAACCTGAAGTGATGCATCGGAATCTAAAACTAGACCCACAGGAGAGGTTCAAATCATAGAAAGTTAGAGTGTCAGTCCTCTTGCACTTAAGTCGGCATTTGCCTTTTATATTAAATTCGGATGCAAACTCTGTGTTTCATTGGCAATAAGAAGGTCCAAGGGATACAGTAAACCTGAAGTGAAGCATCGGAATCTAAAATTGGACTCACAGGAGAGGTTCATATCATAGAAAGTGAGAGTGTCAGTCCTCTTTTACTTAAGTCGGCATTGTGCGTTTTGAATTTAATTCCGATGCAATTTCTGTGTTTCATCGTCAATAAGAAGGTGCAAGTTATACAGTAAACCTGAAGTGATGCATCGGAATCTGAAACTGGAGTCTTAGGAGAGGTTCAAATCATTGAAAGTGAGAGTGTCAGTCCTCTTGTACTTAAGTCGGCATTGTGTCATTTGTATAAAATTCGGGTGCAATTTCTGTGTTTCATCGTCAATAAGAAGGTCCAAGCGATACAGTAAACCTGAAGTGAAGCATCGGAATCTAAAACTGGACTCACTGGAAAGGTTCAAATCATAGAAAGTGAGAGTGTCCGTCCTCTTGTACTTATGTCGGCATTGTGGCATTTGTATTAAATTCGGATGCAAACTCTGTGTTTCATCGTCAATAAAAAGTTCCAAGGGATATAGTGAACCTGAAGTGAAGCATCGGAATCTATAACTGGTCTCACAGGAGAGGTTCAAATCATAGAAAGTGAGAGTGTCAGTCCTCTTGCACTTAAGTCGGCATTGTGCCTTTTGAATTTAATTCCGATGCAATTTCTGTGTTTCATCGTCAATAAGAAGGTGCAAGGTATACAGTAAACCTGAAGTGATGCATCGGAATCTGAAACTGGACTCACAGGAGAGGTTCAAATCATAGAAAGTGAGAGTGTCAGTCCTCTTGTACTTAAGTCGCCATTGTGCCTTTTGTATTAAATTCTGATGCAATTTCTGTGTATCATCGTCAAGAAGAAGGTCCAAGGGATACAGCAAACTTAAAGCCATGCATCGGAATCTAAAACTGGACTCACAGGAAAGGTTGAAATCATAGAAAGTTAGAGTGTTAGTCCTCTTGTACTTAAGTCGGCATTGTGCCTTTTATATTAAATTCGGATGCAAACTCTGTGTTTCATCGGCAATAAGAAGGTCCAAGGGATACAGTAAACCTGAAGTGAAGCATCAGAATCTAAAACTGGACTCACAGGAGAGGTTCAAATTATAGAAAGTGAAAGTGTCAGTCCTCTTGTACTTAAGTCGGCATTGTGTCATTTGTATTAAATTCGGGTGCAATTTCTGTGTTTCATCGTCAATAAGAAGGTCCAAGGGATACAGTAAACCTGAAGTGAAACATCGGAATCTGTAACTGGACTCACAGGAAAGGTCCAAATCATAGAAAGTGAGACTTTCCGTCCTCTTGTACTTAAGTCGGCATTGTGGCATTTGTATTAAATTCGGATGCAATTTCTGTGTTTCATCGTCAATTAGAAGGTCCAAGGGATACAATAAACCTGAAGTGAAGCATCGGAATCTAAAACTGGACTCACAGGAGAGGTTCAAATCACAGAAAGTTAGAGTGACACTCCTCTTGTACTTGAGTCGATATTGTGCTTTTGTATTAAATTGGGGAGCAATGTCTGTGTTTCATCGTCAATAAGAACGTTCAAGGGATACAGTGAACCTGAAGTGAAGCATCGGAATCTAAAACTGGATTCACAGGAGAGGTTCAAATCATAGAAGGTTAGAATGTCAGACCTCTTGTACTTAAGTCGGCATTGTGCCCTTTGTATTAAATTCGGATGCAATTTCTGTGGTTCATCGTCAATAAGAAGGAGCAAGTTATTCAGTAAACCTGAAGTGAAGCATCAGAATCTAAAACTGGACTCAAAGGAGAGGTTCAAATCATAGAAAATGAGACGGTTAGTCCTCTTGTACTTAAGTCGGCATTGTGGCATTTGTATTTAATTAGGATGAAATATCTGTGTGTCATCGTCAATAAGAAGGTCCGAGGGATACAGTAAACCTGAAGTGAAGCATCGGAATCTAAAACTGGACTCACAGGAGAGGTTCAAATCATAGAAAGTTAGAGTGTCACTCCTCTTGTACTTAAGTCGGCATTGTGTCATCTGTATTAAATTCGGGTGCAATTTCTGTGTTTCATCGTCAATAAGAAGGTCCAAGGGATACAGTAAACCTGAAGTGAAGCATCGGAATCTAAAACTGGACTCACAGGAGAGGTTCAATTCATAGAAAGTGAGAGTGTCAGTACTCTTGTACTTTAGTCGCCATTGTGATTTTTGTATTTCATTCGGATCCAATTTCTGTGTTTCATCGTCAATAAGAGGGTCCAAGGGATACAGTATACCTGAAGTGATGCATCGGAATCTTAAACTGGACTCACAGGAGAGGTTCAAATCATAGAAAGTTAGAGTGTCAGTTCTCTTGTACTTAAGTCGGCATTGTACCTTTTGTATAAAATTCGGATGCAAACTCTGTGTTTCATCGTCAATAAGCAGGTCCAAGGGATACAGTAAACCTGAAGTGAAGCATCGGAATCTAAAACTGGACTCAAAGGAGAGGTTCACATCATAGAAAGTGAGAGTGTCAGTCCTCTTGTACTTAAGTCGGCATTGTGTCTTTTGAATTTATTTCCGATGCAATTTCTGTGTTTCATCGTCAATAAGAAGGTGCAAGGTATACAGTAAACCTGAAGTGAAACATCGGAATCTAAAACTGGACTCACAGGGGAGGTTCAAATCATAGAAAATGAGAGTGTCAGTCCACTTCTACTTACGTCGGCATTGTGCCTTTTGAATTTCATTCCGATGCATTTTTTGTGTTTCATCGTCAATAAGAAGGTGCAAAGGATACAGTAAACCTGAAGTGAAGCATCGGAATCTGAAGCTGGACTCACAGGAGAGATTCAAATCATAGAAAGTTAGAGTGTCACTCCTCTTGTACTTAAGTCGGTATTGTGACTTTTGTATTAAATTCGGATGCAATTTCTGTGTTTCATCGTCAATTAGAAGGTCCAAGGGATACAGTAAACCTTAAGTGAAGCAACGGAATCTAAAACTGGACTCACTGGAGAGGTTCGAATCATAGAAAGTTAGAGTGTCAGTCCTCTTTTACTTAGGTCGGCATTGTGCCTTTTGTATTAATATCCGATGCAATTTCTGTGTTTCATCGTCAATCAGAAGGTGCAAGGTACACAGTAAACCTAAAGTGAAGCATCGGAATCTAAAACTGGACTCACAGGAGAGGTTCAAATCATAGAGAGTGAGAGTGTCAGTCCTCTTGTACTTAAGTCGGCATTGTGCCATTTGTATTAAATTCGGATAAAATTTCTGTGTTTCATCGTCAAGAAGATGGTCAAAGGTATACAGTAAACCTGAAGTGAAGCATCGGAATCTAAAACTATACTCACAGGAGTGGTTCAAATCATAGAAAGTTAGGGTGTCACTCCTCTTGTACTTAAGTCGGTATTGTGCCATTTGTATTACATTCGGATGCAATTTCTGTGTATCATCGTCAATAAGAAAATTCAAGGGATACAGTAAACCTGAAGTGAAGCATCGGAATCTAAAACTGGACTCACAGGAGAGGTTCAAATCATAGAAAGTTAGAATGTCAGTCCTCTTGTACTTAAGTCGGCATTGTGCCTTTTGTATTAAATTCGGATCCAATTTCTGTGTTTCATCGTCAATAAGAAGGTGCAAGGTATACAGTAAACCTAAAATGAAGCATCGGAATCTAAAACTGGACTCACAGCAGAGGTTCAAATCATAGAAAGTGAGAGTGACAGCCCTCTTGTACTTAAGTCGGCATTGTGCCTTTTGAATTTTAATCCGATGCAATTTCTGTGTTTCATCGTCATTAAGAAGTTACAAGGTATACAGTAAACCTGAAGTGAAGCTTCGGAATCTAAAACTGGACTCACAGGAGAGGTTCAAATCAATGAAAGTGAGAGTGTCAGTCCTCTTGTACTTAAGTGGCCATTGTGCCTTTTGGATTAAATTCGGATCCAAATTTATGTGCTTCATCGTCAACAAGAAGGTCCAAGGGATACAGTAAACCTGAAGTGAAGCATCGGAATCTAAAACTGGACTCACAGGAGAGGTTCAAATCATAGAAAGTGAGAGTGTCAGTCCTCTTGTACTTAAGTCGCCATTGTGCCTTTTGTATTAAATTCGGATGCAATTTCTGTGTTTTATAGTCAAGAAGAAGGTCCAAGGGATACAGTAAACCTGAAGTGAAGCATCGGATTCTAAAACTAGACCCACAGGAGAGGTTCAAATCATAGAAAGTTAGAGTGTCAGTCCTCCTGTACTTAAGTCGGCATTTGCCTTTTATATTAAATTCGGATGCAAACTCTGTGTTTCATTGGCAATAAGAAGGTCCAAGGGATACAGTAAACCTGAAGTGAAGCATCGGAATCTAAAATTGGACTCACAGGAGAGGTTCATATCATAGAAAGTGAGAGTGTCAGTCCTCTTTTACTTAAGTCTGCATTGTGCGTTTTGAATTTAATTCCGATGCAATTTCTGTGTTTCATCTTCAATAAGAAGGTCCAAGGGATACAGTAAACCTGAAGTGAAGCATCGTAATCTAAAACTGGACTCTTAGGAGTGGTTAAAATCATTGAAAGTGAGAGTGTCAGTCCTCTTGTACTTATGTCGGCATTGTGGCATTTGTATTAAATTCGGATGCAAACTCTGTGTTTCATCGTCAATAAAAAGTTCCAAGTGATATAGTGAACCTGAAGTGAAGCATCGGAATCTATAACTGGTCTCACAGGAGAGGTTCAAATCATAGAAAGTGAGAGTGTCAGTCCTCTTGCACTTAAGTCGGCATTGTGCCTTTTGAATTTAATTCCGATGCAATTTCTGTGTTTCATCGTCAATAAGAAGGTGCAAGGTATACAGTAAACCTGAAGTGATGCATCGGAATCTGAAACTGGACTCACATGAGAGGTTCAAATCATAGAAAGTGAGAGTGTCAGTCCTCTTGTACTTAAGTCGCCATTGTGCCATTTGTTTTAAATTCTGATGCAATTTCTGTGTATCATCGTCAGGAAGAAGGTCCAAGGGATACAGCAAACTTGAAGCCAAGAATCGGAATCAAAAAGTGGACTCACAGGAGAGGTTGAAATCATAGAAAGTTAGAGTGATAGTCCTCTTGTACTTAAGTCGGCATTGTGCCTTTTATATTAAATTCGGATGCAAACTCTATGTTTCATCGGCAATAAGAAGGTCCAAGGGATACAGTAAACCTGAAGTGAAGCATCTGAATCTAAAACTGGACTCACAGGAGAGGTTCAAATTATAGAAAGTGAAAGTGTCAGTCCTCTTGTACTTAAGTCGGCATTGTGTCATTTGTATTAAATTCGGGTGCAATTTCTGTGTTTCATCGTCAATGAGAAGGTCCAAGGGATACAGTAAACCTGAAGTGAAACATCGGAATCTGTAACTGGACTTACAGGAAAGGTTCAAATCATAGAAAGTTAGAGTTTCCGTCCTCTTGTACTTAAGTCGGCATTGTGGCATTTGTATTAAATTCGGATGCAATATCTGTATTTCATCGTCAATTAGAAGGTCCAAGGGATACAATAAACCTGAAGTGAAGCATCGGAATTTAAAACTGGACTCACAGGTGAGGTTCAAATCACAGAAAGTTAGAGTGTCACTCCTCTTGTACTTCAGTCGATATTGTGCTTTTGTATTAAATTGGGGAGCAATTTCTGTGTTTCATCGTCAATAAGAAGGTGCAAGGTATACAGTAAACCTAAAATGAAGCATCGGAATCTAAAACTGGACTCACAGCAGAGGTTCAAATCATAGAAAGTGAGAGTGACAGCCCTCTTGTACTTAAGTCGGCATTGTGCCTTTTGAATTTTAATCCGATGCAATTTCTGTGTTTCATCGTCATTAAGAAGTTACAAGGTATACAGTAAACCTGAAGTGAAGCTTCGAAATCTAAAACTGGACTCACAGGAGAGGTTCAAATCAATGAAAGTGAGAGTGTCAGTCCTCTTGTACTTAAGTCGCCATTGTGCCTTTTGGATTAAATTCGGATCCAAATTTATGTGTTTCATCGTCAACAAGAAGGTCCAAGGGATACAGTAAACCTGAAGTGAAGCATCGGAATCTAAAACTGGTCTCACAGGAGAGGTTCAAATCATAGAAAGTGAGAGTGTCAGTCCTCTTGTACTTAAGTCGGCATTGTGCCATTTGTATTAAATTCGGGTGCAATTTCTGTGTTTCATCATCAATAAGAAGGTCCAAGGGATACAGTAAACCTGAAGTGAAGCATCGGAAGCTAAAACTGGACTCACAGGAAAGGTTCAAATCATGGAAAGTGACAGTATCAGTCCTCTTGTAGTTAAGTCGGCATTGTGGCAATTGTATAAAATTCGGATTCAATTTCTGTGTTTCATCGTCAATAAGAAGGTCCATGGGATATAGTAAACCTGAAGTGAAGCATCGGAATCTAAAATTGGACTCACAGGAGAGGTTCAAATCATAGAAAGTTAGAGTGTTTGTCCTCTTTTACTGAAGTCGGCATTGTGCCTTTTGTACTAAATTCCGATGCAATTTCTATGTTCATCTTCAATATGAAGGTGCAAGGTATACAGTAAACCTGGAGTGAAGGATCGGAATCTGAAACCGGACTCACAGGAGCGGTTCAAATCATAGGAAGTTAGAGTGTCAGTCCTCTTGTACTTAAGTCGGCATTGTACATTTTTTATTAAATTCGGATGCAAACTCTGTGTTTCATTGTCAATAAAAAGGTCCAAGGGAAACAGTGAACCTGAAGTGAAGCATTGGAATCTATAACTGGTCTCACAGGAGAGGTTCAAATCATAGAACGTGATAGTCTCAGTCCTCTTGTACTTAAGTCGGCATTGTGCCTTTTGAATTTAATTCCGGTGCAATTTCTGTGTTTTTGATCGTCAATAAGAAGGTGCAAGGTATACAGTAAACCTGAAGTGATGCATCGGAATCTGAAACTGGACTCACAGGAGAGGTTCAAATCATAGACAGTGAGAGTGTCAGTCCTCTTGTACTTAAGTCGCCATTGTGCCTTTTGTTTTAAATTCTGATGCAATTTCTGTGTATCATCGTCAAGAAGAAGGTCCAAGGGATACAGCAAACTTGAAGCCAAGCATCGGAATCAAAAACTGGACTCACAGGAGAGGTTGAAATCATAGAAAGTTAGAGTGTTAGTCCTCTTGTACTTAAGTCGGCATTGTGCCTTTTATATTAAATTCGGATGCAAACTCTGAGTTTCATCGGCAATAAGAAGGTCCAAGGGATACAGTAAACCTGAAGTGAAGCATCTGAATCTAAAACTGGACTCACAGGAGAGGTTCAAATTATAGAACGTGAAAGTGTCAGTCCTCTTGTACTTAAGTCGGCATTGTGTCATTTGTATTAAATTCGGGGGCAATTTCTGTGTTTCATCGTCAATAAGAAGGTCCAAGGGATACAGTAAACCTGAAGTGAAACATCGGAATCTGTAACTGGACTTACAGGAAAGGTTCAAATCATAGAAAGTGAGAGTTTCCGTCCTCTAGTACTTAAGTCGGCATTGTGGCATTTGTATTAAATTCGGATGCAATTTCTGTATTTCATCGTCAATTAGAAGGTCCAAGGGATACAATAAACCTGAAGTGAAGCATCGGAATTTAAAACTGGACTCACAGGAGAGGTTCAAATCACAGAAAGTTAGAGTGTCACTCCTCTTGTACTTCAGTCGATATTGTGCTTTTGTATTAAATTGGGGAGCAATTTCTGTGTTTCGTCGTCAATAAGAATGTTCAAGGGATACAGAGAACCTGTAGTGAAGCATCGGAATCTAAAACTGGATTCACAGGAGAGGTTCAAATCATAGAAGGTTAGAATGTCAGACCTCTTGTACTTAAGTCGGCATTGTGCCCTTTGTATTAAATTCGGATGCAATTTCTGTGTTTCATCGTCAATAAGAAGGAGCAAGGTATTCAGTAAACCTGAAGTGAAGCATCGGAATCTAAAACTGGACTCATATGAGAGGTTCAAATCATAGAAAATGAGACGGTTAGTCCTCTTGTACTTAAGTCGGCATTGTGTCATTTGTATTAAATTCGGGTGCAATTTCTGTGTTTCATCGTCAATGAGAAGGTCCAAGGGATACAGTAAACCTGAAGTGAAACATCGGAATCTGTAACTGGACTTACAGGAAAGGTTCAAATCATAGAAAGTTAGAGTTTCCGTCCTCTTGTACTTAAGTCGGCATTGTGGCATTTGTATTAAATTCGGATGCAATTTCTGTATTTCATCGTCAATTAGAAGGTCCAAGGGATACAATAAACCTGAAGTGAAGCATCGGAATTTAAAACTGGACTCACAGGTGAGGTTCAAATCACAGAAAGTTAGAGTGTCACTCCTCTTGTACTTCAGTCGATATTGTGCTTTTGTATTAAATTGGGGAGCAATTTCTGTGTTTCATCGTCAATAAGAAGGTGCAAGGTATACTGTAAACCTAAAATGAAGCATCGGAATCTAAAACTGGACTCACAGCAGAGGTTCAAATCATAGAAAGTGAGAGTGACAGCCCTCTTGTACTTAAGTCGGCATTGTGCCTTTTGAATTTTAATCCGATGCAATATCTGTGTTTCATCGTCATTAAGAAGTTACAAGGTATACAGTAAAAATGAAGTGAAGCTTCGAAATCTAAAACTGGACTCACAGGAGAGGTTCAAATCAATGAAAGTGAGAGTGTCAGTCCTCTTGTACTTAAGTCGCCATTGTGCCTTTTGGATTAAATTCGGATCCAAATTTATGTGTTTCATCGTCAACAAGAAGGTCCAAGGGATACAGTAAACCTGAAGTGAAGCATCGGAATCTAAAACTGGACTCACAGGAGAGGTTCAAATCATAGAAAGTGAGAGTGTCAGTCCTCTTGTACTTAAGTCGGCATTGTGCCATTTGTATTAAATTCGGGTGCAATTTCTGTGTTTCATCATCAATAAGAAGGTCCAAGGGATACAGTAAACCTGAAGTGAAGCATCGGAAGCTAAAACTGGACTCACAGGAAAGGTTCAAATCATGGAAAGTGACAGTATCAGTCCTCTTGTAGTTAAGTCGGCATTGTGGCAATTGTATTAAATTCGGATTCAATTTCTGTGTTTCATCGTCAATAAGAAGGTCCATGGGATATAGTAAACCTGAAGTGAAGCATCGGAATCTAAAATTGGACTCACAGGAGAGGTTCAAATCATAGAAAGTTAGAGTATTTGTCCTCTTTTACTGAAGTCGGCATTGTGCCTTTTGTACTAAATTCCGATGCAATTTCTATGTTCATCTTCAATATGAAGGTGCAAGGTATACAGTAAACCTGGAGTGAAGGATCGGAATCTGAAACCGGACTCACAGGAGCGGTTCAAATCATAGAAAGTTAGAGTGTCAGTCCTCTTGTACTTAAGTCGGCATTGTACATTTTTTATTAAATTCGGATGCAAACTCTGTGTTTCATTGTCAATAAAAAGGTCCAAGGGAAACAGTGAACCTGAAGTGAAGCATTGGAATCTATAACTGGTCTCACAGGAGAGGTTCAAATCATAGAACGTGATAGTCTCAGTCCTCTTGTACTTAAGTCGGCATTGTGCCTTTTGAATTTAATTCCGATGCAATTTCTGTGTTTTTGATCGTCAATAAGAAGGTGCAAGGTATACAGTAAACCTGAAGTGATGCATCGGAATCTGAAACTGGACTCACAGGAGAGGTTCAAATCATAGACAGTGAGAGTGTCAGTCGTCTTGTACTTAAGTCGACATTGTGCCTTTTGTTTTAAATTCTGATGCAATTTCTGTGTATCATCGTCAAGAAGAAGGTCCAAGGGATACAGCAAACTTGAAGCCAAGCATCGGAATCAAAAACTGGACTCACAGGAGAGGTTGAAATCATAGAAATTTAGAGTGTTAGTCCTCTTGTACTTAAGTCGGCATTGTGCCTTTTATATTAAATTCGGATGCAAACTCTGTGTTTCATCGGCAATAAGAAGGTCCAAGGGATACAGTAAACCTGAAGTGAAGCATCTGAATCTAAAACTGGACTCACAGGAGAGGTTCAAATTATAGAAAGTGAAAGTGTCAGTCCTCTTGTACTTAAGTCGGCATTGTGTCATTTGTATTAAATTCGGGTGCAATTTCTGTGTTTCATCGTCAATAAGAAGGTCCAAGGGATACAGTAAACCTGAAGTGAAACATCGGAATCTGTAACTGGACTTACAGGAAAGGTTCAAATCATAGAAAGTGAGAGTTTCCGTCCTCTAGTACTTAAGTCGTCATTGTGGCATTTGTATTAAATTCGGATGCAATTTCTGTATTTCATCGTCAATTAGAAGGTCCAAGGGATACAATAAACCTGAAGTGAAGCATCGGAATTTAAAACTGGACTCACAGGAGAGGTTCAAATCACAGAAAGTTAGAGTGTCACTCCTCTTGTACTTCAGTCGATATTGTGCTTTTGTATTAAATTGGGGAGCAATTTCTGTGTTTCATCGTCAATAAGAATGTTCAAGGGATACAGAGAACCTGTAGTGAAGCATCGGAATCTAAAACTGGATTCACAGGAGAGGTTCAAATCATAGAAGGTTAGAATGTCAGACCTCTTGTACTTAAGTCGGCATTGTGCCCTTTGTATTAAATTCGGATGCAATTTCTGTGTTTCATCGTCAATAAGAAGGAGCAAGGTATTCAGTAAACCTGAAGTGAAGCATCGGAATCTAAAACTGGACTCATATGAGAGGTTCAAATCATAGAAAATGAGACGGTTAGTCCTCTTGTACTTATGTCGGCATTGTGGCATTTGTATTTAATTAGGATGAAATATCTGTGTTTCATCGTCAATAAGAAGGTCCGAGGGATACAGTAAACCTGAAGTGAAGCATCGGAATCTAAAACTGGACTCACAGGAGAGGTTCAAATCATAGAAAGTTAGAGTGTCACTCCTCTTGTACTTAAGTCGGCATTGTGTCATTTGTATTAAATTCGGGTGCAATTTCTGTGTTTCATCGTCAATAAGAAGGTCCAAGGGATACAGTAACCCTGAAGTGAAGCATCGGAATCTAAAACTGGACTCACAGGAGAGGTTCAATTCATAGAAAGTGAGAGTGTCAGTACTCTTGTACTTTAGTCGCCATTGTGATTTTTGTATTACATTCGGATGCAATTTCTGTGTTTCATCGTCAATAAGAAGGTCCAAGGGATACAGTATACCTGAAGTGATGCATCGGAATCTTAAACTGGACTCACAGGAGAGGTTCAAATCATAGAAAGTTAGAGTGTCAGTTCTCTTGTACTTAAGTCGGCATTGTACCTTTTGTATAAAATTCGGATGCAAACTCTGTGTTTCATCGTCAATAAGCAGGTCCAAGGGATACAGTAAACCTGAAGTGAAGCATCGGAATCTAAAACTGGACTCAAAGGAGAGGTTCACATCATAGAAAGTGAGAGTGTCAGTCCTCTTGTACTTAAGTCGGCATTGTGTCTTTTGAATTTATTTCCGATGCAATTTCTGTGTCTCATCGTCAATAAGAAGGTGCAAGGTATAGAGTAAACCTGAAGTGAAACATCGGAATCTAAAACTGGACTCACAGGGGAGGTTCAAATCATAGAAAATGAGAGTGTCAGTCCACTTCTACTTACGTCGGCATTGTGCCTTTTGAATTTCATTCCGATGCATTTTCTGTGTTTCATCGTCAATAAGAAGGTGCAAAGGATACAGTAAACCTGAAGTGAAGCATCGGAATCTGAAACTGGACTCACAGGAGAGATTCAAATCATAGAAAGTTAGAGTGTCACTCCTCTTGTACTTAAGTCGGTATTGTGACTTTTGTATTAAATTCGGATGCAATTTCTGTGTTTCATCGTCAATTAGAAGGTCCAAGGGATACAGTAAATCTTTAGTGAAGCATTGGAATCTAAAACTGGACTCGCAGGAGAGGTTCAAATCATAGAAAGTGAGAGTGTCAGTCCTCTTGTACTTAAGTCGGCATTGTGTCATTTGTATTAAATTCGGGTGCAATATCTGTGTTTCATCGTCAATAAGAAGGTCCAAGGGATACAGTAAACCTGAAGTTAAGCATCGGAATCTAAAACTGGACTCACAGGAGAGGTTCAAATCATAGAAAGTGAGAGTGTCAGTCCTCTTGTACTTAAGTCGGCATTGTGTCATTTGTATTAAATTCGGGTGCAATATCTGTGTTTCATCGTCAATAAGAAGGTCCAAGGGATACAGTAAGCCTGAAGTTAAGCATCGGAATCTAAAACTGGACTCACAGGAAAGGTTCAAATCATAGAAAGTGAGAGTGTTAGTCCTCTTGTACTTATGTCGGCTTTGTGGCATTTATATTAAATTCGGATGCAATTTCTGTGTTTCATCGTCAATAAGAAGGTCCAAGGGATACAATAAACCTGAAGTGAAGCATCGGAATCTAAAACTGGACTCACAGAAGAGGTCCACATCATAGAAAGTGAGAGTGTCAGTCCTCTTGTACTTAAGTCGGCATTGTGTCTTTTGAATTTATTTCCGATGCAATTTCTGTGTTTCATCGTCAATAAGAAGGTGCAAGGTATACAGTAAACCTGAAGTGAAACATCGGAATCCAAAACTGGACTCACAGAGGAGGTTCAAATCATAGAAAGTGAGAGTGTCAGTCCTCTTTTACTTAAGTCGGCATTGTGCGTTTTGAATTTAATTCCGATTCAATTTCTGTGTTTCATCTTCAATAAGAAGGTCCAAGGGATACAGTACACCTGAGGTGAAGCATCGGAATCTAAAACTGGTCTCTTAGGAGAGGTTCAAATCATAGAAAGTGGGAGTGTCAGTCCTCTTGTACTTAAGTCGGCATTGTGTCATTTGTATTAAATTTGGGTGCAATTTCTGTGTTTCATCGTCAATAAGAAGGTCCAAGGGATACAGTAAACCTGAAGTGAAGCATCGGAATCTGAAACTGGACTCACAGGAAAGGTTCAAATCATAGAAAGTGAGAGTGTCCGTCCTCTTGTACTTAAGTCGGCATTGTGGCATTTGTATTAAATTCGGATGCAATTTCTGTGTTTCATCGTCAATTAGAAGGTCCAAGGGATACAATAAACCTGAAGTGAAGCATCGGAATCTAAAACTGGACTCACAGGAGAGGTTCAAATCACAGAAAGTTAGAGTGTCACCCCTCTTGTACTTGAGTCGGTATTGTGTTTTTGTATTAAATTGGGGAGCAATTTCTGTGTTTCATCGTCAATAAGAATGTGCAAGGGATACAGTGAACCTGAAGTGAAGCATCGGAATCTAAAACTGGATTCACAGGAGAGGTTCAAATCATAGAAGGTTAGAATGTCAGACCTCTTGTACTTAAGTTGGCATTGTGCCCTTTGTATTAAATTCGGATGCAATTTCTGTGTTGCATCGTCAATAAGAAGGAGCAAGGTATTCAGTAAACCTGAAGTGGAGCATCGGAATCTAAAACTGGACTCTCAGGTGAGGTTCAAATCATAGAAAGTGAGAGTGTCAGTCCTCTTGTACTTAAGTCGGCATTGTGTCATTTGTATTAAATTCGGGTGCAATTTCTGTGTTTCATCGTCAATAAGAAGGTCCAAGGGATACAGTAAACCTGAAGTGAAGCATCGGAATCTAAAACTGGACTCACAGAAAAGGTTCAAATCATAGAAAGTGAGAGTGTCCGTCCTCTTGTACTTATGTCGGCTTTGTGGCATTTGTATTAAATTCGGATGCAATTTCTGTGTTTCATCGTCAATAAGAAGGTCCAAGGGATACAATAGACCTGAAGTGAAGCATCGGAATCTAAAAGTGGACTCACAGGGGAGGTTTAAATCATAGAAAGTTAGAGTGTCACTCCTCTTGGACTTGAGTCGGTATTGTGCTTTAGTATTAAATTGGGGAGCAATTTCTGTGTTTCATCGTCCATAAGAATGTCCAAGGGATACAGTAAACCTGAAGTGAAGCATCGGAATCTAAAACTGGACTCACAGGAGAGGTTCAATTCATAGAAAGTGAGAGTGTCAGTACTCCTGTACTTTAGTCGCCATTGTGATTTTTGTATTACATTCGGATGCAATTTCTGTGTTTCATCGTCAATAAGAAGGTCCTAGGGATACAGTATACCTGAAGTGATGCAACGGAATCTTAAACTGGACTCACAGGAGAGGTTCAAATCATAGAAAGTTAGAGTGTCAGTTGTCTTGTACTTAAGTCGGCATTGTACCTTTTGTATAAAATTCGGATGCAAACTCTGTGTTTCATCGTCAATAAGCAGGTCCAAGGGATACAGTAAACCTGAAGTGAAGCATCGGAATCTAAAACTGGACTCAAAGGAGAGGTTCACATCATAGAAAGTGAGAGTGTCAGTCCTCTTGTACTTAAGTCGGCATTGTGTCTTTTGAATTTATTTCCGATGCAATTTCTGTGTTTCATCGTCAATAAGAAGGTGCAAGGTATACAGTAAACCTGAAGTGAAACATCGGAATCTAAAACTGGACTCACAGGGGAGGTTCAAATCATAGAAAATGAGAGTGTCAGTCCACTTCTACTTACGTCGGCATTGTGCCTTTTGAATTTCATTCCGATGCATTTTCTGTGTTTCATCATCAATAAGAAGGTGCAAAGGATACAGTAAACATGAAGTGAAGCATCGGAATCTGAAACTGGACTCACAGGAGAGATTCAAATCATAGAAAGTTAGAGTGTCACTCCTCTTGTACTTAAGTCGGTATTGTGACTTTTGTATTAAATTCGGATGCAATTTCTGTGTTTCATCGTCAATTAGAAGGTCCAAGGGATACAGTAAATCTTTAGTGAAGCATTGGAATCTAAAACTGGACTCGCAGGAGAGGTTCAAATCATAGAGAGTGAGAGTGTCAGTCCTCTTGTACTTAAGTCGGCATTGTGTCATTTGTATTAAATTCGGGTGCAATTTCTGTGTTTCATCGTCAATAAGAAGGTCCAAGGGATACAGTAAACCTGAAGTGAAGCATCGGAATCTAAAACTGGACTCACAGGAAAGGTTCAAAACATAGAAAGTGAGAGTGTCCGTCCTCTTGTACATATGTCGGCTTTGTGGCATTTGTACTAAATTCGGATGCAATTTCTGTGTTTCATCGTCAATAAGAAGGTCCAAGAGATACAATAAACCTGAAGTGAAGCATCGGAATCTAAAACTGGACTCACAGGAGAGGTTCAAATCATAGAAAGTTAGAGTGTCACTCCTATTGTACTTAAGTCGGCATTGTGGCATTTGTGTTTAATTAGGATGCAATTTCTGTGTTTCATTGTCAATAAGAAGGTCCATGGGATACAGTAAACCTGAAGTGAAGCATCGGAATCTAAAACTGGACTCACAGGAGAGGTTCAATTCATAGAAAGTGAGAGTGTCAGTACTCTTGTACTTTAGTCGCCATTGTGATTTTTGTATTACATTCGGATGCAATTTCTGTGTTTCATCGTCAATAAGAAGGTCCAAGGGATACCGTATACCTGAAGTGATGCATCGGAATCTTAAACTGGACTCACAGGAGAGGTTCAAATCATAGAAAGTTAGAGTGTCAGTTCTCTTGTACTTAAGTCAGCATTGTACCTTTTGTATAAAATTCGGATGCAAACTCTGTGTTTCATCGTCAATAAGCTGGTCCAAGGGATACAGTAAACCTGAAGTGAAGCATCGGAATCTAAAACTGGACTCACAGAAGAGGTTCACATCATAGAAAGTGAGAGTGTCAGTCCTCTTGTACTTAAGTCGGCATTGTGTCTTTTGAATTTATTTCCGATGCAATTTCTGTGTTTCATCGTCAATAAGAAGGTGCAAGGTATACAGTAAACCTGAAGTGAAACATCGGAATCCAAAACTGGACTCACAGAGGAGGTTCAAATCATAGAAAGTGAGAGTGTCAGTCCTCTTTTACTTAAGTCGGCATTGTGCGTTTTGAATTTAATTCCGATTCAATTTCTGTGTTTCATCTTCAATAAGAAGGTCCAAGGGATACAGTACACCTGAAGTGAAGCATCGGAATCTAAAACTGGACTCTTAGGAGGGGTTCAAATCATAGAAAGTGGGAGTGTCAGTCCTCTAGTACTTAAGTCGGCATTGTGTCATTTGTATTAAATTTGGGTGCAATTTCTGTGTTTCATCGTCAATAAGAAGGTCCAAGGGCTACAGTAAACCTGAAGTGAAGCATCGGAATCTGAAACTGGACTCACAGGAAAGGTTCAAATCATAGAAAGTGAGAGTGTCCGTCCTCTTGTACTTAAGTCGGCATTGTGGCATTTGTATTAAATTCGGATGCAATTTCTGTGTTTCATCGTCAATTAGAAGGTCCAAGGGATACAATAAACCTGAAGTGAAGCATCGGAATCTAAAACTGGACTCACAGGAGAGGTTCTAATCATAGAAGGTTAGAATGTCAGACCTCTTGTACTTAAGTCGGCATTGTGCCCTTTGTATGAAATTCGGATGCAATTTCTGTGTTTCATCGTCAATAAGAAGGAGCAAGGTACTCAGTAAACCTGAAGTGGAGCATCGGAATCTAAAACTGGACTCACAGGAGAGGTTCAAATCATAGAAAATGAGACTGTTAGACCTCTTGTACTTTAGTCGGCATTGTGGCATTTGTATTTAATTAGGATCAAATATCTGTGTTTCATCGTCAATAAGAAGGTCCGAGGGATACAGTAAACCTGAAGTGAAGCATCGGAATCTAAAACTGGACTCTCAGGTGAGGTTCAAATCATAGAAAGTGAGAGTGTCAGTCCTCTTGTACTTAAGTCGGCATTGTGTCATTTGTATTAAATTCGGGTGCAATTTCTGTGTTTCATCGTCAATAAGAAGGTCCAAGGGATACAATAGACCTGAAGTGAAGCATCGGAATCTAAAAGTGGACTCACAGGGGAGGTTTAAATCATAGAAAGTTAGAGTGTCACTCCTCTTGTACTTAAGTCGGCATTGTACCTTTTGTATTAAATTCGGATGCAATTTCTGTGTTTCATCGTCAATTAGAAGGTCCAAGGGATACAGTAAATCTTTAGTGAAGCATTGGAATCTAAAACTGGACTCGCAGGAGAGGTTCAAATCATAGAAAGTGAGAGTGTCAGTCCTCTTGTACTTAAGTCGGCATTGTGTCATTTGTATTAAATTCGGGTGCAATTTCTGTGTTTCATCGTCAATAAGAAGGTCCAAGTGATACAGTAAACCTGAAGTGAAGCATCGGAATCTAAAACTGGACTCACAGGAAAGGTTCAAAACATAGAAAGTGAGAGTGTCCGTCCTCTTGTACATATGTCGGCTTTGTGGCATTTGTACTAAATTCGGATGCAATTTCTGTGTTTCATCGTCAATAAGAAGGTCCAAGAGATACAATAAACCTGAAGTGAAGCATCGGAATCTAAAACTTGACTCACAGGAGAAGTTCAAATCATAGAAAGTTAAAGTGTCACTCCTATTGTACTTAAGTCGGCATTGTGGCATTTGTATTTAATTAGGATGCAATTTCTGTGTTTCATCGTCAATAAGAAGGTCCAAGGGATACAGTATACCTGAAGTGATGCATCGGAATCTTAAACTGGACTCACAGGAGAGGTTCACATCATAGAAAGTGAGAGTGTCAGTCCTCTTGTACTTAAGTCGGCATTGTGTCTTTTTGAATTTATTTCGATGCAATTTCTGTGTTTCATCGTCAATAAGAAGGTGCAAGGTATACAGTAAACCTGAAGTGAAACATCGGAATCTAAAACTGGACTCACAGAGGAGGTTCAAATCATAGAAAGTGAGAGTGTCAGTCCTCTTTTACTTAAGTCGGCATTGTGCGTTTTGAATTTAATTCCGATTCAATTTCTGTGTTTCATCTTCAATAAGAAGGTCCAAGGGATACAGTACACCTGAAGTGAAGCATCGGAATCTAAAACTGGACTCTTAGGAGAGGTACAAATCATAGAAAGTGGGAGTGTCAGACCTCTTGTACTTATGTCGGAATTGTGTCACTTGTATTAAATTCGGATGCAATTTCTGTGTTTCATCGTCAATAAGAAGGTCCAAGGGATACAGTAAACCTGAAGTAAGCATCGGAATCTGAAATTGGACTCTCAGGAAAGGTTCAAATCATAGAAAGTGAGAGTGTCCGTCCTCTTGTACTTAAGTCGTCATTGTGGCTTTGTATTAAATTCGGATGCAATTTCTGTGTTTCATCGTCAATTAGAAGGTCCAAGGGATACAGTAAACCTGAAGTGAAGCATCGGAATCTAAAACTGGACTCACAGGAAAGGTTCAAATCATAGATAGTGAGAGTGTCCGTCCTCTTGTACTTATGTCGGCTTTGTGGCATTTGTATTAAATTCGGATGCAATTTCTGTGTTTCATCGTCAATAAGAAGGTCCAAGGGATACAATAAACCTGAAGTGAAGCATCGGAATCTAAAACTGGACTCACAGGAGAGGTTTAAATCATAGAAAGTTAGAGTGTCACTCCTTTTGTACTTGAGTCGGTATTGTGCTTTTGTATTAAATTGGGGAGCAATTTCTGTGTTTCATCGTCAATAAGAATGTCCAAGGGATACAGTAAACCTGAAGTGAAGCATCGGAATCTAAAATTGGATTCACATGAGAGGTTCAAATCATAGAAAGTTAGAACGTCAGTCCTCTTGTACTTAAGTCGGCATTGTGCCTTTTGTATTAAATTCGGATGCAATATCTCTGTCTCATCGTCAATAAGAAGGAGCAAGGCATACAGTAAAACTGATGTGAAGCATCGGAATCTAAAACTGGACTCACAGGAGAGGTTCAAATCATAGAAAATGAGACTGTTAGTCCTCTTGTACTTTAGTCGGCATTGTGGCATTTGTATTTAATTAGGATCAAATATCTGTGTTTCATCGTCAATAAGAAGGTCCGAGGGATACAGTAAACCTGAAGTGAAGCATCGGAATCTAAAAGTGGACTCACGGGGGAGGTTTAAATCATAGAAAGTTAGAGTGTCACTCCTCTTGTACTTGAGTCGGTATTGTGCTTTTGTATTAAATTGGGGAGCAATTTCTGTGTTTCATCGTCCATAAGAATGTCCAAGGGATACAGTAAAAATGAAGTGAAGCATCGGAATCTAAAACTGGACTCACAGGAGAGGTTCAATTCATAGAAAGTGAGAGTGTCAGTACTCTTGTACGTTAGTCGCCATTGTGATTTTTGTATTACATTCGGATGCAATTTCTGTGTTTCATCGTCAATAAGAAGGTCCAAGGGATACAGTATACCTGAAGTGAAGCATCGGAATCTTAAACTGGACTCACAGGAGAGGTTCAAATCATAGAAAGTTAGAGTGTCAGTTCTCTTGTACTTAAGTCCGCATTGTACCTTTTGTATAAAATTCGGATGCAAACTCTGTGTTTCATCGTCAATAAGCAGGTCCAAGGGATACAGTAAACCTGAAGTGAAGCATCGGAATCTAAAACTGGACTCAAAGGAGGGGTTCACATCATAGAAAGTGAGAGTGTCAGTCCTCTTGTACTTAAGTCGGCATTGTGTCTTTTGAATTTATTTCCGATGCAATTTCTGTGTTTCATCGTCAATAAGAAGGTGCAAGGTATACAGTAAACCTGAAGTGAAACATCGGAATCTAAAACTGGACTCACAGGGGAGGTTCAAATCATAGAAAATGACAGTGTCAGTCCACTTCTACTTACGTCGGCATTGTGCCTTTTGAATTTCATTCCGATGCATTTTCTGTGTTTCATCATCAATAAGAAGGTGCAAAGGATACAGTAAACCTGAAGTGAAGCATCGGAATCTGAAACTGGACTCACAGGAGAGATTCAAATCATAGAAAGTTAGAGTGTCACTCCTCTTGTACTTAAGTCGGTATTGTGACTTTTGTATTTAATTCGGATGCAATTTCTGTGTTTCATCGTCAATTAGAAGGTCCAAGGGATACAGTAAATCATTAGTGATGCATTGGAATCTAAAACTGGACTCGCAGGAGAGGTTCAAATCATAGAAAGTGAGAGTGTCAGTCCTCTTGCACTTAAGTCGGCATTGTGTCATTTGTATTAAATTCAGGTGCAATTTCTGTGTTTCATCGTCAATAAGAAGGTCCAAGGGATACAGTAAACCTGAAGTGAAGCATCGGAATCTAAAACTGGACTCACAGGAAAGGTTCAAAACTTAGAAAGTGAGAGTGTCCGTTCACTTGTACATATGTCGGCTTTAAGGCATTTGTACTAAATTCGGATGCAATTTCTGTGTTTCATCGTCAATAAGAAGGTCCAAGGGATACAATAAACCTGAAGTGAAGCATCGGAATCTAAAACTGGACTCACAGGAGAGGTTGAAATCATAGAAAGTTAGAGTGTCACTCCTCTTGTACTTAAGTCGGCATTGTGGCATTTGTATTTAATTAGGATGCAATTTCTGTGTTTCATCGTCAATAAGAAGGTCCATGGGATACAGTAAACCTGAAGTGAAGCATCGGAATCTAAAACTGGACTCACAGGAGAGGTTCAATTCATAGAAAGTGAGAGTGTCAGTACTCTTGTACTTTAGTCGCCATTGTGATTTTTGTATTACATTCGGATTCAATTTCTGTGTTTCATCGTCAATAAGAAGGTCCAAGGGATACAGTATACCTGAAGTGATGCATCGGAATCTTAAACTGGACTCACAGGAGAGGTTCAAATCATAGAATGTTAGAGTGTCAATTCTCTTGTACTTAAGTCGGCATTGTACCTTTTGTATAAAATTCGGATGCAAACTCTGTGTTTCATCGTCAATAAGCAGGTCCAAGGGATACAGTAAACCTGAAGTGAAGCATCGGAATCTAAAACTGGACTCACAGGAGAGGTTCACATCATAGAAAGTGAGAGTGTCAGTCCTCTTGTACTTAAGTCGACATTGTGTCTTTTTGAATTTATTTCGATGCAATTTCTGTGTTTCATCGTCAATAAGAAGGTGCAAGGTATACAGTAAACCTGAAGTGAAACATCGGAATCTAAAACTGGACTCACAGAGGAGGTTCAAATCATTGAAAGTGAGAGTGTCAGTACTCTTTTACTTAAGTCGGCATTGTGCGTTTTGAATTTAATTCCGATTCAATTTCTGTGTTTCATCTTCAATAAGAAGGTCCAAGGGATACAGTACACCTGAAGTGAAGCATCGGAATCTAAAACTGGACTCTTAGGAGAGGTTCAAATCATAGAAAGTGGGAGTGTCAGACCTCTTGTACTTAAGTCGGCATTGTGTCACTTGTATTAAATTTGGGTGCAATTTCTGTGTTTGATCGTCAATAAGAAGGTCCAAGGGATACAGTAAACCTGAAGTGAAGCATCGGAATCTGAAATTGGACTCACAGGAAAGGTTCAAATCATAGAAAGTGAGAGTGTCCGTCCTCTTGTACTTAAGTCGGCATTGTGGCATTTGTATTAAATTCGGATGCAATTTCTGTGTTTCATCGTCAATTAGAAGGTCCAAGGGATACAATAAACCTGAAGTGAAGCATCGGAATCTAAAACTGGACTCACAGGACAGGTTCAAATCACAGAAAGTTAGAGTGTCACTCCTCTTGGACTTGAGCCGGTATTGTGCTTTTGTATTAAATTGGGGAGCAATTTCTGTGTTTCATCGTCAATAAGAATGTCCAAGGGATACAGTGAACCTGAAGTGAAGCATCGGAATCTAAAACTGGACTCACAGGAGAGGTTCAAATCATAGAAAATGAGACTGTTAGTCCTCTTGTACTTTAGTTGGCATTGTGGCATTTGTATTTAATTAGGATGAAATATCTGTGTTTCATCGTCAATAAGAAGGTCCGAGGGATACAGTAAACCTGAAGAGAAGCATCGAAATCTAAAACTGGACTCTCAGGAGAGGTTCAAATCATAGAAAGTGAGAGTGTCAGTCCTCTTGTACTTAAGTCGGCATTGTGTCATTTGTATTAAATTCGGGTGCAATTTCTGTGTTTCATCGTCAATAAGAAGGTCCAAGGGATCCAGTACACCTGAAGTGAAGCATCGGAATCTAAAACTGGACTCACAGAAAAGGTTCAAATCATAGAAAGTGAGAGTGTCCGTCCTCTTGTACTTATGTCGGTTTCTGGCATTTGTATTAAATTCGGATGCAATTTCTGTGTTTCATCGTCAATAAGAAGGTCCAAGGGATACAATAAACCTGAAGTGAAGCATCGGAATCTAAAACTGGACTCACAGGAGAGGTTTAAATCATAGAAAGTTAGAGTGTCACTCCTCTTGTACTTGAGTCGGTATTGTGCTTTTGTATTAAATTGGGGAGCAATTTCTGTGTTTCATCGTCAATAAGAATGTCCAAGGGATACAGTAAACCTGAAGTGAAGCATCGGAATCTAAAATTGGATTCACATGAGAGGTTCAAATCATAGAGAGTTAGAATGTCAGTCCTCTTGTACTTAAGTCGGCATTGTGCCTTTTGTATTAAATTCGGATGCAATATCTGTGTCTCATCGTCAATAAGAAGGAGCAAGGTATACAGTAAAACTGATGTGAAACATCGGAATCTAAAACTGGTCTCACAGGAGAGGTTCAAATCATAGAAAATGACAGTGTCAGTCCTCTTGTACTTAAGTCGACATTGTGGCATTTGTATTTAATTAGGATGCAATTTCTGTGTTTCATCGTCAATAAGAAGGTCCATGGGATACAGTAAACCTGAAGTGAAGCATCGGAATCTAAAACTGGACTCACAGGAGAGGTTCAATTCATAGAAAGTGAGAGTGTCAGTACTCTTGTACTTTAGTCGCCATTGTGATTTTTGTATTACATTCGGATGCAA